>NW_027185694.1:13471502-13471655 GCF_028583685.1 Petaurus breviceps papuanus | reverse complement strand
GTGTGTGTGTGTGTGTGTGTGTGTGTGTGTGTGTGTGTGTGTGTGTGTGACATAGCCTGACCTGTGTTTTTGCATCTGAGTATTTACCAGGTAGTGGTATCTCTGGGTCAAAGAGCAGTCACAGATTAGGGATTTTCTAGGTATATAGTTATC
>NW_027185694.1:13264797-13471492 GCF_028583685.1 Petaurus breviceps papuanus | reverse complement strand
ACAACATGTATAAAACATACATATCAGGCATAAAATTTGGGAGTGTTTTTGGTTGGTCCTTGGTCTCAAATGGGTAGGAAGACAATTGCTGGGAGCCTGGAGAACACTTCCAATTTGGTGTATGTTCTGGGTTATATCAGAGAGGTCCCTGGATTTGGGCCACTGCTCTATTTTTGTACTTAAAACATACCTGGACACAGTTAAATTTAAGTTTTTCAGCAGTCCAAAGTTAGGCTTTGGTCTTCACTTATACACAAGGAGGAATATTGGTTTCTCAGATGGCCTATGAGGGTCCCATCAATTTTTCTGGCTTCCAAGGCCTATAGAAAAGGTGTCAGGGGAGGCCAGGTGGTGCAGTGAGTAAGAGAGCTGGCCCAGGAGTTGGGAGACCCGGGAACAGTTCCAGCCTCAGATACTTAGCACCCACACAAAATAACTGGCCGTGTAACCTTGAGCAAGTTACTTAACCTCAATTGCTTAAAAAAAAAAAAAGAAAAGGTGTCAAAACACATTGTGGGGTTTTTTGACATCATTTTTTGGACATCATTGCAGCTGCTATATTCCCAAGTGTTGTCCAAATCTGATGAATGTATTTGGAAAATGTTTAACAAGATAAAGATTCAATGGAATATAGATAATATTAATATGTAGTTTCCATAAGTCAATATGTGGTTTGCTGGGGTCCTTATGTGCCATTAATGGTCCTGTTTCTGTTTGCGTGTAGTATCACTGGTCTTCAGCATATGGAGCTCATAAGGTTAGACAGTAAAATTAGTAATACTTGGACCTGGATGTGGGAAGGGGCATTTCTGGATTCCCAGGACTAGGATGAAAAAGGGCACTTGCTTAGATAAGTATTTTATTTATATAAACCCATACTTTTTGTCAAATAAAGGGGGTAACCAGAGACTTGTATCAGCTTTCAGAATTCAAAGTCAATGCTGAATAGGGAGCCACAGGGGCATTTTAAAGCAAAAAGCAGTGTAAAGAAATACATGCATATAGGTGGGTATATATTCTAATATGAGGTGTTTCTGACTAGAATAATACAAGTAAAAAAAGCATAATACATATACAAAGAAGAGTACAGGAAATTCATTACTATAAGACTTAGTAGAAAATGTATCTACTTTTAGTAATTGCTAGGAAAATATATCTTTAAAAAAGAAGTCATCACTTTGCTTTCCTTATGCTTTTGGAATTAAACTAAATTAACAAAAAGTAAAGAGAGATTTCTTTAAAGACAAATCTAACCTCTGACCTTACTAGCTTCATGACTCTGGGCAAATCATTTAACCCCTTTCTGCCTCAGTTTCCTCAACTATAAAATGGGGTGATAATAATAGCACTTACCTCCCAGGGTGGTTGCTAAGATCAATTGAAATAATATTTGTAAAGTGTTTAGCATAGTGCCCGGCATATAATAGGCACTTTAAAATGTGTTATTCCTTTTTCTCTTTCCTGAAGTAAGCATAGGATTTTATTTGTCTCACTGGGCATGGCTATTTTTTGTACTGCTCAAGGGGAAAAAGACACCTACCTCTTTTTAATTTAAATTTAAATTTTCTTCAAATATTTTATTTTTTCTAATTACATGCAAAAAGTTTTTAACATTCATTTTGTACAATTTTGAGTTCCAAATTCTTTTTATCCCTCCCTCCTCTCTCCCCTTATTGGGAAGGCAAGCATTTGATATAGGTTATACCTCTCCTGTCATGTAAAACATATTTCCATATTAGTTATGTTGTGAAAAAAAACACAGACAAAAAAAAAACCAATAAAAATAAAGTAAGAAAAATCATGCATTGATCTGCATTCAGAATCCATCAGTTCTTTATCTGGCGTTAGATAGCATTTTTTATCAGAAGTCCTTCAGAATTGTTTTGTATCATTGTATAGCTGAGAACAGCTAAGTCATTCACATTTGATCATTGTATAATATTTCTGTTACTATGTACAATGTTCTCCTAGTTCTGCTCACTTAACTTTGTTTCACTACAGCTCTCTTTCCAGGTTTTTCTGAAAGCATCCTGTTCACCATTTCCTTTAACACAATAGTATTCCATTACAATCATATACCACAACTTACTGAGTCATTTCCCTCAATTTCTAATTCTTTGCCACCACAGCCAGAGTTGCTATAAACATTTGTGTACATGTGGGTCTTTTTCCCTTTTTTATGATCTCTTTGGGATTCAGATCTAGTAGTGATATGGCTGGGTCAAAGGGTATACACAATTTTATCACCTTTTGGGCATAGCTCCAAATTGCTCTCTAGAGTAGTTGGATTAGTTCACAACTCCAACAACAATACATCAGTGTCTCAATTTTCCCACATCCCCTCCAATATTTGTCATTTTCTTTTTTTATCATATCAGCTAATCAGATAAGTGTGAGGTAGTACCTCAGAGTTGTTTCAATTTGTATTTCTATAATTAATAGCGATTTAGAACATTTTTTCATATGACTACAGTCATATAAGAGCTTTGATTTCTTTTTCTTCTGAAAAGTATTTGTTCATGTCCTTGGACCATTTATCAATTGGCAAATGACTTTTTTTCTTATAAATTTGATTCAGTTCTCTATATATTTCAGAAATGAGGCCTTTATCAGACAACTTGCTGTATAATTTCTTCCCCAGTTTTCTTCTTTCCTTCTAATTTTGGCTACATTTGCTTTGTTTGTGCAAAATCTTATTAATTTAATGTAACCCAAATCATCCATTTTATATCCTGCAATGTTCCCTATCTCTTATTTGGTCATAAATTCTTTCCTTGCCCATAGATCTGACAGAAAATCTATTCCTTCCTCTCCTAATTTGTTTATGGTATCACCCTTTTTACCTACATCATGTACCCATTTTGACCTTATCTTGGTATACAGTGTGAGATGTTGAAGACACCTACCTTTTAATAAGAAGCAAAATTACATATATAAAAGTATATATACATGTATATATATTTGTGTACAGATATGTATGTATATAATTCTACTTATCTATATTACCATTATTGAGTCATAAAAGGATCATGCATATATTTATTTTGACTAACATTTCTGCCTAGGTTCTTGCTTAGGAGAGAGTGATCTATACTGACAAAATGCAAGAAGTCATTCTCTATTAGTGATTATCTTAGAGTGAGGGACTATTGAAAACCTCTTGTTAGCTGATTTTCCTAGAGAGCAGGATGCCACCATTTTCTCTTAACTTAAAATTTAATATGAAAAAAGAAAAGAAATCCATAACATGTACTATTCACTGCTACTTTTAAGAAAGGTCATAAAGTTTAGAATTGATGGTGGTGGGGTATTTTGAAAACAGATTTGATAGTCTACAGTTGTCTTTGTGCCCTCACATGTGAATTTCAATCTCTTTGTAGCATTGGTAGCTCAGAATTATATATGACAAACCAAAAAAGGCCCATTTCAATACTTTGTATATGAAGATGTTCTACATCCATGTAGCTGCAGGCACCCCAAGCACGTCCCCAGGGTTTGCTGCCCATACAGGTTCTTAGATCTGCTTTGTTAAAGGAAAGCAACTCAAAATGGGTTAACAAGCTTACTTTAATCAGTCAGACATATGTCGTTTACCTTGTTCAGGAGAAAAGGTCAGCACCCTGAACTTCAAAGTATACAGGCAGAATTATCAAGACAGAAACAGATCAAGTAGACAGATTTCCAAACTGTCCAACCATTACATCCATACCCAGTCAACATCTGGGTTTCTACATTTGGGTTTTTCAAAGGGGGGGGGGGGCTGGACAACGGCTTCCCAGAATACAGATCAAATCACAGAACACTTCTCAAAGTGAGCCCCCGAAACAAAGCTACACATCAGGGCTTATATAGCCTTCTCCTGGCTCAGAGAATGCAACAACCTTTTGGACCCACTGGCCAATCAAAAAGTATCTACTGAAAAACAAACCTCCCACCCCAGGCTTCAGGTGCACTTTAGCCTAGGGGCAGGGAAGATCTTCCAAATTTGCATTCCCATTACAATCCATTAACTAGCTCAGCCAAGAAGTTAAGAAACTAGGGAAAAATGAACACAGTAACATTGGAGGATAAAAGATACATAATTTTTTGGATTGGGGTAAGCCTACATATATTTGTGGGCAGATTTGAAAGGATCATTGTAGAGCAAGACACTGGAAATGAATAAAAGTGAGTAGATGACTGCTGGAGGGGAGTCCTTAAAGGAAGTGTGAAGGAAAAGAATCAGGGAAGAATGGAATTATGCTTGGGGGATGATGCTGAGGAGCTGTAGGAGGTTAAGGCCTTTTTCCTCAGATAAATTCAATCTCAGTGAAGTAGAAGGCTCAGTGATCTGTTGTAAATGTTGGAATATGAGGAGTGGTTGGAAATTTGAAAAAAAAGAGGAAAAGGTTTGGAACAATCACTATCAAGAACAAGTTAATGAATAAATGTAAGAAGATAAGGAGAAATATTATAGAGTAAAAGGATTGCAGAGCATTAGTGAAGGCTCAGTTAAAGTTATATACCATACATTTATGGGCAGCAAGGTGGCACAGTGGATAGAGTGCTGGGTATGGAGTCAGGAAGATGTGATTTTCTAATTTTGAATCTGACCCTTCCTATCTGTGTGACTCTGGACAAGTCATTTAACCCTGTGAGCTGGAGAAAGAAATGACAAACCACTCTAGCATCTTTGCCACGAAAATCTCAAATGAGGTCTTGAAGAGCTGGACATGACTGAAACTACTGAACAACAACAACAATAAATTTTAAGTAAATAAATAAACAACAAACCATAAATTTTAATGAATGGATAAATCAACTTGCATTTGTGATTTTTCTTCATTAATGATTAGCATGTAAGGAGCAGTAATAAAGAAATTGAATGATAGGGGCTATCTTAAGGTTGAAAAAATTAGTAGGTTGTCAGAAAGTCATGGGAGTACAGGATTCTAGGGCAGTGACTAGTAAAACCTGGAAGTGGCATACTCACAGGTCAGGAATGGCAAGTGAAGGCCAGTGGAGGCAAGCGAAGCCATTGAAAGAAGAGGACTGGGAGAAAGACTAGACATCAAGAGACAAAAAGTCACATTAAGATGAAAAACAGATTTTGTATGAGTGAGAGTGGAGAGAGGCAGAGAATGGAAGAAGGAAGAGAAGACACTCACTATTTCAACAGGCTAGCCAAGTTGAACTGCTTGGCCTTGAAAGCAGAAAATCAAGCCAGGGCTGTGGCTTGTCTGAGTTCAGCTCCTCGAGGGCAGGGTTTTATGATTTATCAATCTTTATATTTCCTTTTAGTGTCTAATGCTTTGGATAAATGTGTAGATTAAATGGATGGCTAGAACAAGAACATAGCTAAGGAATGACTCTACTCTGGGTAGGATTGTGGTTAAGGAACAGAGTCAAGTTAGTAAGGTAAATAGGCTAGAGTGTGATATGGTTAATGGTTCTATAGTCACAAGGATGGGTCACAAGTAAAGGGTAGAATCCAAGCCCAGAGTCTGAAACCAGAGGGTTTGTTACACTTATGGAGGTCTTTGCTGGATGTAGCTCTTTCACACAATGGTTTAGAATTTTCCTTAGTATCCCCATACTAGGGCAACCATTCAAGGGTCAAAGGGTCAAACCTATCAAGATGGTTCTGGTTTCCTGGGGTCTGTATCTGTATTGCCTTTTGTTCACAAACCACCTATGTCTGCCTTTTGCAGAAATGTTGAGTGTTTGTTGAGTTCCTGCCATGAATTTTGTTTGTGGAAGAGGAGAGAATATGAAAGGAGACTAGAATCTTAAAATAACAGAGCTTAAAGGAAGCTTACATATTTTCTATTATAACCTCATTTTATAGTTGATGAAGCAAATTCAGAGAGATTCAGCAACTTATCCAAGTTCACAAAGCTAATTAGTGGGAGAACTGGGACTTGAGTACCTGGTTTCATAGATCACCGTTCAGTGGTCTTTCTACCACTATCCCTCTAGCCAGAAGCTATAGTTACTTTCAAAGTGAAAGGGCAGTGACAAACTCCAGATCCCTGAGTGTCCTTTTCCCTTCCAATTCTATCTGACTTGGTTGCTAGCTGCCAATCCTTCTGTTGCTCTCTCACACTACACACACACACACACACACACACACACACACACACACACACGTACATGCACACATAATACATGCACATGCATTCTCTCATACACATATATCGCTCTTTTCATAGTCACTTTAACATGAGTATTTTATACAGATTGATTGTTTTATGACTGTTGCCCAATAATATTTGATGTAGGGAAGGTATTATAGCCATAGTTATAAATTCATTTTCTCTGATCCATTTGACCAGATGTCATCAATATGTAATCATATTAATATGGATTGATCAATATCAATACATCAATAATGGAAATTTCCTGTAATGGTATTTTATTGAAAGTAGGATGAACAGTGCAGACCTCTACCACACTTAGAGGTCTCCCCTCTGATTGAGGCTGTAATGAGGGGAAGGAACTGAAGTTGTAGGAGTCAGTTCTTTTCTCTTTGGCCTGTAGAAACCTCATGACTCACAGTCGTAATGGAGAGTAAGGTTCCTGTTTTGCTTCTGGATAAGAGAGTCAAGGTCCTAAAAGATCTTGACAAACTAGAACACTGGGCTGAATTTAACAAAACAAAAATTCAGTAGGGATAAGTATAAAGTCTCACACTTAGATATAAAAAATTAACTTCAAAAAAATAAGACAGGGGATTCCAGGAGCCACGATAGTGGAGTAAAGTGGTAAATCACCTCCAAACAACCATAAAATAGCTCCCCCCCCCCCCCCCCACAAACCCTGGAAGAGCAGAACCAGAAAAAAATGGGGTGAAACACTCTTTTAGCCAAAGAAAGTTGGAAGATTGGCAAGAAAGGTCTGTCTCATTCAGGTAAAAGGAGAACACAATCCAGAACAGGAAATTTCTCAGCAAGCGGCACCTCAACAAACCAGAGGGTGATCCTGAGCCTCAGTGTGGTGGAGCAGGCAAATGCCAATATCAGGATACCCCCCAGAGCCTCAGCACAGCCAGGTGAATGGACAGACTTCAGCTCAAAGTGCTTCAGCTTAAGCTAGGCAAACAGATAAGCTCCAGTGGCCAGACCACTGTGAACTTCAGTGTAGCCCCAAGGGAAATGCAGAAATACCCCCACTGGCCTTAGCCCAGCCAGACACCAGCATTAGGACCCTGGCTCAGCACTGGGTAAGCTGTCCTCCAGCAGCACCAGATACCCCCACCTTACCTCCTCAATATAACATCAGACAAGAAAGATCTTCATGGTACTGTAGCAGCAAGCACCCCAGCATCCCCAGGGTGGCTGCTAACACAGTTTTTAGATCTGCTTTTCTAAAGGAAAGCAACTCAAAATGGGTTAACAATCTTGCTTTAATCAATCAAACATATCATTTACCTAGTTCAGGGGGATAAATCAGTGCCCCAAACTTCAGAGTACACAGACAGGTTACAAGTAGAAGTTACAAGAAGACAGAGAAACAGATCAAGCAGACAGGAATTCCAACTGTCTGACCACTACATTCATACCTAGTCACATTTACCAGAGAGGGAAGCACCAACATCTGGGTTTTCAAAGCTGGGGGGGGCTCGATGGCTGCCCAGAGTCTCATCTGGTCAAATCACACAACACTTCTAAAAGTGAGCCCCAAAGCAAAGCCTCCCATCAGGGCTTATACAACCTTCTCCTGGCTCAAAGAATGTAACAAACTTCTTGACCCACTGCCCAATCACAAAGCATTCCATAGGCACCAGGTGCACTTAAGCCTATCAAAGGACCTAGGGGCAGGGAAGATCTTAAATTTCCATTCCCATAACAGGTACTCAGAGCTTCATCAGTGCAGCATCAGGTAAATAGCCAGGGCTTACAACCCTTGGCACAAGAAACTTGAGACAGCGCCCATTCTACCCGGGGAGCAGAACTCAAATTTAAAAGAAAGGAAAAAGGCCAAAAAAGAGGAGAAAACAACAACAATAAAAAGAATCTGACCATAGAAAGTTATGGTGACAGGGAAGACCAAGACACAAACTCAGAAGACGACAACAATGTCAAAACAGCTATGAGAAAAATCCCAAAGAAAAATGGGAAGTAGTCTCAAGCCCAGAAAGAACTCAAGGAAGAGCTAAAAATGAGCTTAAAAATCATTTAAGAGAGGTAGAAAAAAAGTTGGGAAAAGAAATGAGAATGATACAAGAGAATTATGAAAAAAGAGTCAATAGCTTGGAAAAAGAAAACAATTACTTTTTTTTTCAAATGCTTTATTAAATTCTGATTTATATCATTCATTTCTGCCAGATTTTGAGTTACAAATTTTCTCCCCATTTTTCTCCTACCCACTGCCCCAAAATTGCAGTCCCACAGGATATCCCCTCCTCCAATCTGCTGTCACCCGTATCTTCTCCCATACTCGCTTCGACTTTTCCACTAGGGCATGGTGGATCTCTATACCCCAGTGCCTGTATATCTTATTTCCCAATTACATGTAAAATAGTATTAATAATAGTATATATATATATGTATATATATATATATATATATATATACACACATATATTTGAATATTTGATTTTAAAACTTTGAATTCCAGATTCATTCCCTTCCTTCCTTGTCACCCACCCTTACTGGGAAGATAAGCAGTTCAGTATAGGTTGTACATGTGTGGCTAATGTAAAACATTAACATAGTAGATATATTATAAAAGACTAACTATAGTTCTCTCCCTCCTATCCCACCTCTCACTTGTTCTATTCTCTACTTTGATCCCATCCCTTTTCAAAAGTGGGTGCTTCCAACTTCCCTCTCCCCCCAGCCTGCTCTCCCTTCCATCATCCCCCCTCTCATCCCTTTCCCCCGCCTACTCTCCTGGAGGGTGAGATACCCTATTTAGTGTGTATTTCATTCCCTCCTCAAGCCAAATTCAATGGAGATAAGGTTGACCCATTCCCTTTTGCCTTCCTAGTCTTCCCCTCCATTGTAACTATTTTCCCTTGCCTCTTCTGTATGAGATAGTTTACCCCAATTTGTCTCTCCCCATCTCCTCTCATTATATTTCTCTCTCACCTTATAATTTCACCTTTTAAGTATCATCCCTTCCTATTAAATTGGTCCTGTGCCCTCTATCTATGTATACCTGTAAACATATATACACACATTCACATATGTATTCATATGCCCATATACCCTCATATATAGACATATATATTTCTATTCCCTTCAACTACTGAGAAAAGTTTCATCAGTTACAATTATTGTTTTTCTATGTAGGAATGTTAATAGTTCAACTTTGATAAGTTCCTTATGCTTTCTTTTCCCTGTTTACCTTCTCATGCTTCTCTTTCTTCTTGTATCTGAATGTCAAATTTTCTACTCAGCTCTGGTTTTTTCAGCAAGAATGCTTGAAAGTCCTCTATTCCACTCAATGACCATATTTTCCCCTGAAACATGATACTCAGTTTTGCTGGGTAGGTGATTCTTGGTTTTAATCCCAGCTCCTTTGACCTCCAGAATATCATATTCCAAGCCCTTCGATCCCTCAGTGTAGAAGCTGCCAGATCCTGGGGTTATCCTGATTGTGTTTCCACAATATTCAAATTGTTTCTTCCCGGCTGCTTATAATACTCTCTCCTTAATCTGGGAATTCCGGAACCTGGCTATAATATTCCTAGGAGTTTTCTTTTTCAGATCTTTTTCAGGAGGTGATCAGTGGATTCTTTCAACCTCTATTTTGCCCTCTGGTACTAAAACATCATGGCAGTTTTCTTTGAGAACTTCCTGGAGGATGATTTCTAGGTTCTTGCTTTGATCATGGCTTTCAGGT
This sequence comes from Petaurus breviceps papuanus, assembly GCF_028583685.1. NCBI lineage: Eukaryota > Metazoa > Chordata > Mammalia > Diprotodontia > Petauridae > Petaurus > Petaurus breviceps. The sequence continues at coordinate 13,461,664 of NW_027185694.1, read as the reverse complement.
AGTCCAATAATTTTTAAATTATCTCTCCTGGATCTATTTTCCAGGTCAGTGCTTTTTCCCATGAGATATTTCACCTTGCCTTCTATTCTTTCATTTGTTTGGATCTGTTCAATAGCATCTTGATTTCTCATAAAGTCATTAGTTTCCATTTGCTCCAATCTAATTCTGAAGCAATGGTTCTCCTCATTGAGCTTTTGAGATTCTTTTTCCACCTGGCAAACTCAGCTTTTTAAGGCATTCTTCTCCTCATTGCCTTTTTGAGCCTCTTTTGCCATTTGAGTCAGTCTGTTTTTTAAGGTATTGTTTTCCTCAGTCAGGCTGTTGACTCTCATTTCATAATTTTCTGGCATTGTTCTCATTTCTCTTCCCAATTTTCCCTCCACTTCTCTTATCTGCTTCTTAAGGTCCTCTATGGCCTGTAATCAGCTTCTCTTTTCCTTTGAAACTTTTGGTACAGGAGTTCTGACTTCACTGTTTTCCTCCTGTTCCATGCTTTGGCTCCTTTTTGTCCTAAAAATAGGAGTCTAATGTTGGAATCTTCTGTCTGCTTTGTTTCCTTTGCCTGGGTCATGTCACCCCTCAGTCACTTGACCCCTGGGCTTTTTGCCACAGTAGGACTCTGCCACCAGACAGGGGAGCTTTTCTCCCAAACACTGGGGTTTTCTCAGCTGCCGGAGGTATTGGATGGGTGCCCTCTCTGAGGTCTCCACACTCTCTGGCAAGCTGGACACATGTCCCAAGACCTCCACCCTAGACTGCAATCCAGATCCAAGTAGGTTAAAGCAAGAGTGATTACTGGTGCTTGATCCCCCTACACTCTGCAGGCCAGGAGCTGAAACTGCCATGTGGCGCTGGCTGGCTGTGCCGGTGTCTTAGTGGCTTCTCGTCCCAGGTGGCAAACACAATGCACTCCCACTTACTGGCTCCCAAAGTCCAGACTGTACTGACCTTTCCCTTTGTACTTCGCATCTATGTGTTGATAAATCTGGAAATGGCCACAGCTACTGCTGATCTGGAGTCCCTCAGGCTGGCAGCTGGTCAGGCCCACCCTGGGGTTAAAGCCTTGGCGTGGGGCTGGGCTCGGCTCCCAGAGTGCTGCACTGGCCGATTCCTGCCAGCCTCCTGGGCTGTCCTCAGTGGGAGGTTAGCTTCTCTGTGTCATTTTGTGGGTTCTGCCATTCCAAAGTTTGTTTAGAGTCCCCTTTGTACATGGATTGGGGAAGGTGGAAGCCAGAGCTGTGGGGAGGTTGTGCTTCTACTCAAGAAAACAATTACTTAAAAAATAAAATTGACCAGAAAAGGAAGTACAAAGCTAACTGAGGAAAACAACTTCTTAAAAGTTAGAATTGGGCAAGTAGAAATTAATTACTGTATGAGACATCAATAATCAATCAAACACATTTGTAATGTAATGCCAAGGAAAGGCAACTTCCCAAGGTTCAGAATACCAGCATAAGTGCTCTCCATTTTTATTCAGTGACAAATTAAGAACAGAGAAGATCAAAATATGAAATCATTCAAAATACAGCATTTACTAAGTGTGATTAAATAATCTCCAAGTACTACCACACCCCAGGACCTTACATTCATTCAATCAATTACAAAGTCCCTGTTCTAAATACTACTCCACCCCTAGGCTGTACCTTCATTTAGTCCATCACAAAGCCCCTCTTCTCAAATGGAGATTAGTTTCCAATCATAAGTAAAGTACATTCATTTGTTCAATCATAGAACACAAAAAGGTCAAAAGTTCCCCACCCCTGGATTACAATTGAATCTACCCCAGAGTTACATCAAGTTTAAGCACAGCACTTAATATCCAAATGGAGGTCTTTTCTTCATCTTGACAGGAGGCAAGTTCTCAGCAATCTTTGTTCCTGGGGAGACAAAGCTTAGCAAGGCCACAAGATACATTGCCAGTCTCTTCATTAATTCATCCTCTGTCTGCAGAACAGTCCTAGGACCCCTGAAAACATTAGCAAAAGCCTCTCCCAGGATTTCTGTAAACATACAACAAGAAAATCCTTCTTCAGGGCTTCTGAACCAACAGAAAGGTTCCCAGACCCCTGCACCAACAGCACTGTCCTTCACCAGTGGACAGTATTCACTCTCTGTCTGCAGTACAGTCTCAGTAGCTCTGAACCAACAGAAAGTTTCCCAGACCACTGCAACAACAGCACTGTCCTTCACCAGTGGACAGTATTCACTCTCTGTCTGCAGGACAGTCTCAGGAGCTCTTAACCAGCAGCCAGGTTCCAGAACTTCTTCAACAACAGGACTATCTTTCACCAGTGGACAAATCTGGCAAAACAACATCAAAACAGACAGACAAAGTACCAGCAAAACAGCCATGTCTCCTCAGTCCTTGGCAGCTCCGGGGGCAGGTCTCAAAAGTCCAGGGCAATTCAAAGTGGACCTCAGCAATCCTCTCAGTCTCTCTCTGCCTCCACGAGGATGCTGCTTCCAAAAAGTTCTTCGGCCTCTCTCTTGTGTCTCTCCAAATCCACGTCCCCAGCTCCTCCCAGTTCAGCACTCTCTTTTCACGTCAACAAGTCCATCCCACAGGTGGGATCAACAAGCTCTGGGTTTTAACACAATCAATTTGAAAACCAAGCCAATACAGGGGGATCTTTATATTCCATTACTATCACAACATTCAAAAGAGTGAAAAAAGAAAAGAAAATGAAAAATACCCCATTGGAAAAACAACTGACCTGGAATATAGATCCAGGAGGGACAATGTCAGAATCATTAGACTACCTGGGAGCCTTAATCAAAAGGAGGACCTGGATAGCATCTTTAAAGAAATTGTCAAGAAAAAAAATTGTCAAAAAAATAAAGAGCTCTGATATCCTGGAAGCAGAGGGCAAAATAGACTTTGAAGGAATCCACTGGTGACTTCAGGAAAGAGATCCCAAAATAGAAAACCCAAGGAATATTATAGCCAAATTACAGAACTATCAAGTCAAGGAAAAAAATACTGCAAGTGGCCAGAAAGAAACAATTCAAATATTGGGGAGTCACTATCAGGATTACACAGGATTTGGCAGCTGCAACATTAAAATATTGGAGGCCATGAAACATGATATTCCAGAAGGAAAAGGAGCTAGGACTAAAACCAAGAATCACCTACCAGGTGAAATTAAGCATAATAGTTCAAGGGAAAAATGGTCATTCAATGAAATAGAAGGGTTTCAAGCTTTCATAAAGAGAAGACCAGAATTAAACCAAAAATTTTATCTCCAATATCAAGACCCAAGAGAAGCCTAAAAAGGTAAAAAGGGAAAAGAAAACATAAGGGATTCAATGGAGCTGAAATGTTTACATCCCTACACAGGAAGAAGATACTTATAATTCTTAAAAATTATATCAGTAGGATTGGGAGGTAGAGCCAAGATGGTGGAACGAATACAGGAACTCACCTCAACTCCTCCATGAATTCCATCAGCAACCTCTAAAAAGTGAATCTGAACAGATTTTAGAGTGATAGAATCCAATGGGAGACAGAGTATGGCAGAATCCCAGTCCAGGAAAGTGCCACGTAGAACTGGACAGTGGGAGCATGCAGCACACGGGGGCTACACCAGCACAGACCTGAGAGCAGACCACAGTGGAACAAGAGTGAGCCCTGGCCAGTGGATTCACCCACCACAAGAGCAATTTGCAGATGTCTCACTGCAGGATAGAGGATTGGTTGGAGCTGTGTAAGAGAAAGCAAAGGTCCCACAGCAGCCACAGCAGCTTCTCCTAGGGCTATCAGCTCACAGCCTGGATGTTTAAAAATCACCTATCTGAACTTCCAGGAGCCAAGATGGTGGAAGAAACCCTAGCTGCTCTAATCCCCCTCCCTGACCCTGAATCTACTGTTTGATAAATCCAAAGATCCCAGTTTCTGGGATAAGAACTCACTATTTGACAAAAACTGCTGGGAAAACTAGAATATAGTACAGCAGAAACTGGGCATAGACCCTTATCTAACACCATATACCAAAATTAAGTCTAAATGGGTGCATGATCTGGGTATAAAGGCTGATACTGCAAGCAATCTGGGAGAGCAATGAATAGTTTATCTGTCAGATACACGGAGAAGGGAAGATTTTATGACCAAACAAGAGTCAGAGAGCATTATAAAATGCAAAATGGATAATTTTGATTACATTAAATTGAAAAGTTTCTATACAAATAAAGCCAATGTAACCAATATTAAGAGGGAAGTGGAAAATTGGGAAAGAATTTTTACAACCAATGTCTCTGATAAAGGCCTCATTTCTAAAATATACAGAGAATTGAGTCAAATCTATAAGAATACAAGTCATTACCCAGTTGATAAATTATTAAAAGGATATGAACAGGCAGTTTTCAGAGGAAGAAATTAAAGCTATCTATAAGAATATGAAAAAAATGCTCTAAATCACTATTGATTAGAGAAATGCAAATCAAAACAACTCTGAGATACCACATCTGACTGACCAGATTGGCTAAGATGACAAAACAGGAAAATGACAAATGCTGGAGAGGATGTGGAAAAATTGGAACACTAATGAATTTTTGGTGTTGTGAACTGATTCAACCATTCTGGAAAGCAGTCTGGAACTATGCTCAAAGACCCAGCAATACCACTTCTACGGTTGTATCACAAAGAAATCATAGAAGTGGGAAGAGGCCCCGTATGTACAAAAATATTTATAGCAGCTCTTTTTGTGGTGGCAAAGAATAGAAATCAAGGGGATGTCCATCAATTGGGGAATGGTTGAACAAGCTGTGGTATTGTGGTATGTAAATTTAATGGAATACTATTGTGCTATAAGAAATGAGGAGCAGACCTCTATCACAGCGTCTCTTCGTTTTGATGGTGCCCTTAATGTGGACCTCACAGAGTTCCAGACCAACTTGGTGCCCTATCCTTGAATCCATTTCCTCCTGGCAACCTATGCACTTGTCATCTGTTCTGAGAAGGCCTACCACGAGCAGCTCTCAGTATCCGAGATCACCAATGCCTGCTTTGAGCCAGCCAACCAGATGGTGAAGTGCGACCCTTGTCATGGCAAATACATGGCCTGCTGCCTCCTGTACAGTGGTGATGTGGTGCCCAAAGATGTCAATGCTGCCATCACGGCCATCAAGACCAAACGAAGTATCCAGTTTGTAGACTGGTGCCCTACTGGCTTCAAGGTTGGCATCAACTACTAGCCACTCACTGTGGTTCCTGGTGGGGATCTGGCCAGGGTACAGACAGCAGTGTATGCTGAGCAACACAACAGCCATTGCAGAAGCCTGGGCTCACCTGGACCACAAGTTTGACCTGATGTATGCTAAGAGGGCATTTGTGCACTGGTATGTAGGTGAGAACATGGAGGAGGGAGAGTTCTCTGAGGCTCAGGAGGACATGGCAGCCTTGGAGAAAGATTATGAGGAGGTGGGCATTGACTCCTATGAGGATGAGGGGGAAGAGTAGAGCGGCCACCTGAAGCCGTTTTACTGTTTCTTGCAAAATCCTTTCACAGAGTCTCTGTGTTTTGAAACTAAATTTGTCCCCCCCCCCAAAAAAAAAGAAATGAGGAGCAGAGAGACTTCATAATCACCTGGAGAGACATATATATATATATAAAATTATGTTGAGTGAGAAGAGCAGAACCAGTAGAAATTTGTACACAATTACAGAAACGACGTATGTGTGACGACTAACTCTGATAGACTGGACTCTTCTCAGCAAGGCAAGGTTATAAGACAACTCCAAAAGACTCGTCATGGAAAGAGATGTCCATATCCAGAGAAAGAACTACAGAGTTTGAATGCAAATTGAAGCAAACTATCTGCTCTCTTTCTTTTTCTTGTTTTGTTTTGTCTCTTTCCCACTGCTCATTCCATCAATTATAATCCTTCTTTACAACCTGACTAATGCTTGATGTGAAGGTATTTGTAGATCCTGTATTTGATTGCACGCCGCCAAGGTGGGGAGGGGGGCAAGGAGAGGATGGCGAGGAGAAAATTTGAAACTCAAGGGATTGTGCAACTGAATGTTGTAAACAAAAATTAAATAAATTCATAAAAAAGAATTGGACCAGTAATAGTATTGCTAGAAGGAATATAGTAGACAGGGTATAAGGTGAATTTGAAGGAATGACATAAAAAATAAGGTATGAGAAAGAGGAGTACACTGGGTGCAGAAGGAAAAGAGAGATAAAAGGGGCAAATTATTTCACCCAAAGAGGCAAGAAAAACTTATTCCATTGGAGGAAAAAACGGGAGAGCAGGCAGTGGGTATCACTTGAACCTTCCTCTCATCAGAATTGGCTCAAAGAGAGAATAATACATCAATCAGCTGAATATAGAAATCTATCTAACAGGAAAATGGGAGGGGAAGAGATTAAGCAAAGGAGGTAGGGGGGAACTGACAGAAGGGAGGGCAGACTAGGGGAGGCAGTAGAAGTTCCCAAATTTATTTGGCCTACTGCCCTCTTTAAAAAAGAAAAGAAAAATGATTCAGCAGTCCCTTGGAAATCTACTTTCTTTAACCATTTCATGTTTTTTAAAAATTTGCATATTTAAAAAAATACAAAATTTTTAAAATGACACATCTTAAATTTTATAATTCATTGTAAATTTGTAGGTTTTTTCCTGCATTGAAATTTTGATGATGTAATATTGCATCATGTAACCATGTAGTATTATATTGTAAAGAAGCCATTACATGTACATATTCCAGCCAATGCATGTTGGACTTCCTGACAATACGTAGCATGCTTGTCTACCATCACTTGCTTGTGAAGACCTGTCAGTAGACTTATCCACTGACCTGTTATAGCTTGCATTTTGTGTGATTTTTTGGAAAATAATGTAATCATTATGACTTTAACTCTATTGCACAACAAATGAAACATTTATAAACAATTTTTCAAAATTTTCTTCTCTTCTCTTCTCTCCTTTCCATATGCTTCATAATATTAAGCTAGGTGGAGACAGTATTGGCCCTAGCTAACTCTCTCAGCACTTAGAGGCTCTCATAGCAGTCTTTGCCTCCTCACCCAGAAGCAGCTAGGCAGGAAATAGAGAGATTTCTTTGGCTGGTTAGTACTTTTCGAATGCATACTCAGTTCTGGCTCAGCAACCAATCAAAAATCTATTTGTTTGTTTTTAATCATAATGCAGTGGTGACAAAATATATTGCTCTGAAGTGGAAAGCAGGGCCACTCTCTTCCACATTACCAACAGCTCTCAGAAGGAGTCTCACCAAATGTACAGGCTCCCAGGACTGAATCCTCATTGGTCAGTCTCCCATCATACAAGTGTGATATCTCAAGATACAAGAAGGAAACAGATTGCTCCTGATTAAACGGGGATGAGCAACAGAGACCACAGAAAAAGATAGCATGTAAAGAAGAGAATAATGGAGAATGGACTCTCATTATTATGAACAATTTTATGCTAAATAAAAGCTAATGATATTAAAATAAATGTAAACAATAAGAAAAGCAAATATTTGGGATTAGTAGTTGGTTCAAAATTGGGGAAGAACAGAGAAAAGCAATAAGGACATGTATCAGGAGAGGGTAATGTACCTATATGAATATAATGTTCTGTGACCTGAGGGAGGATGGGCTTGAACTATGTCTGTACAATGAATATATTATACTTTTAGCTGGAATTATGCAGGCTTAGTACAGTATACTAATCAATCCAGTATATGCTAGCATCACTTTGTGACTTGACCACAATGGACAGAAGGGTCTGGGAGCACCATCTTGGCATGGTTAGTAGAGTAGTACTTGGCTTATTGCCCATCCTTTGGAAGCGAATTGTTATATAGATTTGGGAACAGCCTGGGGACTTAGTGAATGGCTAACATCCATGTTATAAATTGGAGCAATAATGCACATATGGTGGAGATCAAAGTTTCAGATAGAAAAAAAATGAGAATTACAGTTTGCCTGGAAACAGTTTATATGTGGAACATTGTCAATCTTTGTTACTGTGAAAAGGAGACTGTTTTAGGGGGAAGATCTATTTGAGGGACAAAGAAACCTTTATAATTTAAGTAATTAAAAGGAAAACAATGAAGGCTGGTTACTTTGGCAGACTTTAAGGATAAGTCACCTGCAATATTGGCAGATGTTTAAAAGGGAGGAACAATTAAGAGAGGCAAGGAGAAAATAGGTCAGGAGTTAGAAAGGTAACAAAGAATATCAAACTATGTATCTTAAGCAAGAAAATAAAGCTTTAAATCAAAGCCTACTAAGGAAAGGTTAAAAGAGAAGCAATAGACTGATGAACGTCAGCTGCTACACGTTGAACACCATTTCAGGAATAATATAAGGATATCAAAGGGGAACAGGAGAAATAAGCTTATTTCCATGATGGACTTGTAGAAACTTAGGTTTTTGCACTAGCCAAAATATAACACCAGGAAAATCAGGCTTTTCTGCTGACAGATACACATAATAAAGATAGAGATATAGGCAAGATAATTGAAGCTCCACCTTGTCTCCTTGGCAAAGGGAAAGTAAATTTTAATCTCTGAAACTTTTTTTTCCTTAAAGACTATCTTTAACCCCAAATCACTCTGGTCCCAGACCAAGCCCTACTTAGTCACTGTTTGGACCCTCATTGGTTCAGAATGAATATAAATAACATTTGTTTCTGTTTTGGCCAGAAACCCTGAGGGTCTTCCCCTTCCAGATCAATTTTTTTTTTTCAAAAGAAGCCATTCTGGGCGGCTAGGTGGTGCTGTGAATAGAGCACTGGCCCTGGAGTCAGGAGGACCTAGGTTCAGATTTGGCCTCAGACACTTACCACAAAAATAGCTATGTGACCTTGGACAACTCACTTACCCCCAATTGCCCTCCAAAAAGCAAAAAAGTAAAAATAGAAATAAAAGAAGCCATTCTTTGCTTCATTTTTTATTGTCTTAATCACTGACTTTGGAGACATATTCTGTTTGTCACTGCTATTTAATGTTAAGAAAAAAATAGATATAATTTGATTTTTTCGGTGGGAGGAGGAGGTGAGGCACTAGAATAATCCATAGGCTCCTCTTTTTTTTCCCTAAAAGTAAACATATAGATATGAATTCAACTCAATTAGAAAAAAACACTTATTAAGGGCCTGCTATATGTGGGATGAGAAAAAGTCCTCAGAATCAGGAAGACCCAGGTTTAAGTCTACCTTTTACACATATTGCCTGTGGGATTGATAGAGATGGGATCTGAACCCCCAAAAGGAAAAGACCATGTCTTTGGGACCTGGACCCCAAAAAGGAAAAGCCCCCATGTGTTTCAGGTCCCTGGTATTCACCTGGGGCAACCGGAGCCACAGATAACTCTCTAAAGACTATAAAGTGAAGAACAATTAATAATCTGCCAAACTAATTAATTTACATCTAGACCAAAAAAACCAAGCCAAAACAAAACAAAATCCTAAACAGACCGAAGTGTTCTTTTAGGTACTGGAGATAAAAAGATGACATACAGTATCTGTCCTCAAAGAATCTGACAATGTAGTAAAGACACAAATTACTACAAGTTAGAATGTGATAATTTTACACAGGAGAGTTTTGGTAGAGACAGATACACACTGACACCTGGGAATATCGAAGTCACTTTTAGTGGAGGTCAGAGTCTAATTGAAACCCAGGTCATCCTACCTATGGTTCAGAATCACATTAACAGTTGAATAGAGAATGGACTGGAGTGGGGAAAGATTTGTGGCTGGGAGAACAACCAGCAGACTATCCCAAAAGTCTAGGTGTGAAATGATGAGGGCTTTCACCAGAGAGGAAGCAGTGTCAGAAGAGAGACGGGGAATATGTACGAAATCTTCTGAAGGTAGAATCTACAGGATGTGACAACAGATTTCCTTTTTGGGGTAATAATGTCTGAGCTTTTTTCCATTGCATTGATATCTTCCCATTTTTCATATATTTTGAGAATAGATGCTTCAATGCTCTCAGAAATTGAATTCACCAACTTACTATCAAAATCTACTTGCTTACCAACCTGACCTCTATTTCTCTGAATGGTATCATGATTCTCTCTAGTTTTAAACATTTAAAGTCACTTTGACTCCTTCTACTTCCATATACCCTCCCTTCCCCCATATCTATTAAGTGGTATCTAAGTCCTTGTCATTTTTATATCTAAAATATCTCTCTTCTCTTTATTCCCACTGCCAATATCCTAGAAGATCCTAATTACCTGGACTAATGCAACAACCTGCTAACTTATCTCCTGACCTTCACTTGATCTCTGTTCCAGTCCATTCTCTACTTCACTGCCAGATGAATTTTTCTACAGCACAACTTTGATCATACTGGAGAGGTAGTGTGGTATATAGTCAATCTACAAGGACTTATTAAGCATCAATTCTATGCCAGGCACTGTGTTTAGAACTAATGATAGAAAGACAAAGACATAGTCCTTGCCTTCCATGAGTTCACATTCTGATTGTGAAGTTAACATTCAACATGCAACTCACAAGAAATACATATGTATATATGTATATATATGTGTATATATATGTATATATATATACATACACACATATACACATACATAGTGTAAATGGAAGATAATCTCAGAGCAGCAAGTAAGTCTAGCTGGATGGTACAGTATGAGAAAACTGGAAAGGTAGGGAGTGTTCAGGTTGTGAAGGGTTTTAAAAGCCAAATAGAGGATTTTATATTTGATCCTGATAGGGGCCAGGGAAAAGGTGGAAGGGTTAATAAAATAATCACTTATTTAGTACTACAAATAGACACTGCATTAATTGCTTCACAAACATTATCTTATAATAGGGAACTGATGGGTCTGGATTCCCTGGCCAATGTGGTCCTGGACAATCAAATAGCCTTAGATTATCTGCTGGCCTCTAGTGGAGGTGTTTGTACCCTAGCTAACACATCCTGCTGCATGTATATCAATAATTCCCGACAGGTATAACTCCGCACCAAAAATATACTGGAAAAGGCTAACTGAATGGAAGAAATTCATGAAACCCTTAATGCACCAGGTTCCTCCTCTAACTCATGGTGGTCCTGGATTTTCCCTATACTGGCTCCTTTCTTGGTCCCATTCTAATCATAGTCTTTATACTTCTTTTTGGTCCTTGTCTGCTTAACCTTCTTGCTAAGCTTGTCTCTTCTAGGCTCAGTGCATTCCACTTGCAGATGATTGCGCAGGCTGAGTACCAACCGTTGCCCGAAGTCGTTACCCATCACCCCTTGGACCTGGCATCGGCCAAATTCCGGACCTTGGCCATGGACCCCACCCCTTGAATGATGATACCCTGAGAGGCAGGGACAGCTCTACGCCCCTCCCCAGCGGGAAGTAGCTAGGGAAGCTGAGATCATTCCTGTACCCCCAAATGAATTCGGGTGTCATCTGTTTAAGGGGGGAATGATGGGGTACCTGGGGTCTAGGTCGGACCAACTTGTGGAGCCAGTCTGTGAAGTTGTGATTTGTCCTTTCCTGCCCTTGAGATCTGTCCCTTCCCCCCATCCCACATTCCACCTAGGCAACACCCTTCGACCCCTTTTGTTCTTACTTAATTTCTTGATTAAGTAATCAAGGCCAGGCCTGGCCCACACCCTCCTTTATCCTTGCCTTTTGTCTCCTTAATGACCTGGCCCAAATCTTATCTAAACTATCTATTCACATGCTCCTCTTGGTCAGCTCTGACCTTTGTCTATGCATTGAGGCCCCTCCTGTCAGGCCAGCCCTGACAATGGCAGCCCTACCCTTTAAAAGTAAAAGCATGTACCCCTCTCACTTGCAGGTCCCCTAAAGGACTCTTGCCCGCTTCTCATGGAAGTGTAACAATAAACTTCTACAACTCTCACTCCAATTAAGCCTGAGACCTTGAATTCTTTCCAGACGATATTGCAGGTTTTCTGGTCTTGAATAAGATCAGAATATCTGATGAACCTATTGGGATCCCCTCCCCCATCAGAACCACTCTCGATTTTTAGTTTATGGCTATCAGCAGCTAAGGGGAAGGTGGATAAGACTGGCAAGAGAAGAGGCAGGGACACCAATTAACAGGCTATTGCCTATAACGTCAGACTTGATTGGAATCAGGAGACTTGGATCTAAATCCTACTTCAGATTCTTTTTACTAGCTCTGTGACCACATATAGAAAGCGGTTTCTCAAAGCCATGTGTAACATGGAGGTAGTAATTATTGCACGACATACTTTGGGATCATACATATATTTAGGTCTGGAAGGGATCTTAGAGGTCATATAGTCCAACCTTTTCATTTCACAGGTGAGGAAACTGAGAACCAGGTGTCCAAGGTCATACAGGAAGTAAGTGGCAGTGTTGGGAAGTGAACCCAATTCTTTTGACTCCAAATTAGGTGTTAACTAAATGCAAGTTTTTGTGCTCACCCTTGACTCAAAAACCTTTATTTCCATACTATCTCCAGAATACAGTATAAAGTCATTAATTAATCCAGTTGACCTCTACACTTTATCTTCTCTTCACCCACCCTCCAAATTAACCAAACCCAATAACACGCCTTTACTAAAAAATAGCCCATGCTTTCCTGCCGGTCCTCTGTGGCTGACCTTTCCAGACACTCCTTCCCCGCCTCGTTCTCTCCCTGGATATTGCCTGCAGATCTTCCAGGTCCAGACCATCCCAAATGGCCCAATCCTTTCCTTTCTTGACAGCTCTCCTTAGGAGCCCCCTCTTCTGTTAATCCCCCCCAAACTAAAAGTGATCCCCTCTGTAATAAATCCATCAGCTCTCAGTTTGATCTTTTTTTTTTTTTTGGAGGGGCAATTGGGATTTGCCCAAGTGTCAAAAAGTGCCTTTCCCAGGGTAGTTTTCGTGTTAGGGGTCTGAGGTCGGATTTGAACTCAGTCCTCCTGACCGCAGGGCCGGTGCACTATTCACTGCGCCACCTAGCCCCGCTACAATTTGATGTTCTATATAAAGTGATTTCACTTCCTTGTCATATAAATGTATGTATGAGATGTCTGCCGCCCTCGTCTCTTCCGCCCTCGTCTCTTCCGCCCCCCAGTGAAAGCTCCCTGAGGGCAGGGATTGGACGATTTCTAAATCTTTGTGTCCCTGGCACCGACCACAGCTCCCTCAGCATGAAGCAGGGGTTTAAATTTGTTTGCTTTCTTGTTTTTGTTGAATTGCTTAAAAATATTTATTCAAGAATGCATGCGAAATCGCTTCAGTACCATTCTATTTACACCTTTGGAGAGTCTGTTCTCCATGCTTTGGCGCGGGAGCGGGAGAGGGCTGAGTAGGCTGGCCTCTGACTGCAACTAATACACACTAGAGAGGGAAGAGCCGGCCCTGGCTCTGAAGCTCAGAGTCCTGCGCACTGGCTGCAGTCTTTGGAGGCACCGCCCCACTGGGGGCGGGGCCACGCACGCCCCGCCCCCTGCCCCAGCGCGCATCGCGGACGTCACGTGGGAGTGCACCCTGCGTGGGGCGGGGACAGGGGAACCGGATTTCCGGGCGGGGGAAAGCTACGCGGAGGCCGCGTGAGGAATAGGTGATTTGAAAACACGCTCGCTACTAGGGCAGAAGAAAAGGCGGCGTAGAGTGCGGCGAGTTCGGGGGGGGAGTATTGGCGCGAGCCGACGTCTCTCCTTGCCCGGGTTGGGCCCCGCACACGCCACATCAAAGTGCCAGGTTAGAGGCCTGCGGCCAGGGCGGGAGGATGCGGGGGAGAGCCCCGAGCTCGCGGCGCGTGAGTCCCGGCGCGGGGGCCCCGGCCCGCCCGAGCCCGTGCGCTGTCCCGCGCGATGAGGCTGTGGGAGGCCCGAGGCCTGCGACCTGGGGATCGGCTGCCCCAGAGCAGGGCGCAGAGCGAGCCTGGGGCCCCCTGGATTGGCCTTGGGGGCCTGCCTGCTGGGTGGGCCGGCAGGGGCGGGGCGGCCGCTGCTCCCCAGAGCTCTGAATTCCGGAGCTCGCGGCGGAGGGGAGGGGAGCCTACCTGCGTTCCTTCTCTTGGGGGTGGGGGCCGGCCTAGCGGAGGCCTAGCCTGCGAAACTCATCCCCTCCCCCGACTCATTCCCGCCTACTCCCTCGTCTGTGGCCTAGGCTAGGCCGAGGAGCAGGGCTGGAACCGTCTGGGTAAATTTCAGAAAGGAAGTGGTCTCTCTGCCCACCCTTAAATGAGCGCACTGACCGAGAAGAAGTTGAGGCCCCTTGCTCCTAGTGATTTGACATGGAAGGTACCCGATTCACAAATTAAGGATTTAATTAAATTTCATTCTACAAAGCTGCGATTTCCAGGTGTCTGTGGCTTAGTTTGCTGTGCCACGGAACATCATCCTGCGTCACTGACCTTTCACTCGTAATTGAACGTTAGGTAGTTGGGGGAGACCTTGGCTAGGAGAGTCTGGGGTCCCTCCCTTGCTTAGGCTGTGTTTTAGTGCTTTCCCTGAGGTTGCCACCAGTTTATTGGGTCCGTATTTTGGTTGTTCCTAGTGGATTGCATTTTTGTCCCCTCTGCTAAGACTGAACCCTTTGAGAGCAGGGACTGTTGTTTTTGCCTTTTTTTGTTGTATCCCCAGAGAAAAGCACAGTGCCTGACACACAATAAGTAAAGGAGACAGTTGAAGGTACAAGGGAAAGTATATAAGACATACAAATTGCTTACTTCTCAGTGACTCAGCTGTGGTGAGGTTAGAGAAAAAGAAAAAGATGTATAAAACACGAAGGCAAGGGATAAACTTATAGACTGGACTTGAAATTTTATTGTTATAGTGAGCTCCCAGATTAGGAAATTCCTCTACCATGCCAGGTAGGGTCCTCTTAAGCAACTTGTGGTCTTTTGAGAATTAGTAAGCACTGAGACGTTAAGTGTGACTAGCCCATGGTCACAAAACTAGTACGTGTCTGAGTTAGCTCTTGAATCCATGTCTTGGTGGCTGTGAGGCTTGCTCTCCATTTCCTGAGCTGTGCCTGTATTATATGCAAGACACCAGAAAAACATTTTCACATTTATTTCAACCCTTCCTTCCTCTCAAAGCAGTGGTTAGTTTGTTTCTTTGGGAAAGGGAGGTAGGAATTGAGGAAGCTAGTCAGGTAGCAAATAGAAATAGGTATCAAGATAATTTAAAGCAAGACAGTTGAAACCATGGAAAGAATAAGGTCTTTATCACCTTTCTCTAGCCTATTGTAATGTTTCCTTAGTTTGTATCTTTACTGACCAATTCTTCCCTTAATCTGAGTCTTTTACTCCCCAACCCCCCCAAACTCCAGTGGCTTCCTTTTGCCTCGTCTAAAATACACATTCATCTATTTGCCTTTAAAAGTTCTTCACCTTCTGGTTTCAGCCTGCCTTTCCATGCTCATTGCAGTTTAGTCTTCCTTTGATAACTCTAGTACTCTAAGCTCTGTCTAAATTGACTTGTTCTTCCCTATAACAGATGACATGCCATTCTGTGCCTTTGTACTGGGTACTTCTTTGTGTCTCCAGTGTCTGTCGTCCTTCTCTCATAGAATCTTTAGTTTCCTTCAAAGCATAACTCAGCTGTCACTTCTATAGGAGACCTATTCTCACACCCCCATTTATTAGTTCTCTTCCCTTGGAAATTACCTTGTAGATGTTTTGAATTTGATTTTTAAAAATTATCATTATTTTACAATTAACAAACACATACTTTTGCTCTCCTTTTTCTCTCTGTAGAGAAAGAAAAAAGAAATGCTTTGACTAGGTTTTGTAATAAACATAGTCAAGTAAAACAGATTCCAACATTTGATTTTTTTTATATACATGTTGCAAACCCCTCCCCCCCCCAATAGAATACAGGCTCCTTTAAGGCAATGAGTTAATTTTTGTCTTTCTCCAGTACCTATGAATGTGTGGCACCTAGTGGGTGCTTATTATTATGTCCCATAACATCTATGGAGAGAAGAATTGGAATCTAGGATGTTCCTTTGAAGCCCTGTTCCCGTATACTCAAAAAGACATTACAAAGCAATAGAACAACAATAGCTAGTATTTATACAATGTTGTTGTTTTTTTAACAAATATTTTATCTTCACAACTGTGGGAGTTAGGTCCTGTTAGGGTCCTGTTATTCCATTTTACTAGGGAGCTAATGCAGACAACTTAAGTGACTTGCTTAAGGTCTCACTAAGTTTCTGAGGCAAGGTTTGAACTCAGGTCTTTCTCACTCTAGGTCTAGTGCTCTTTCCACTGTGCCATCTTAACTGTTTGGGAATTAAAAGTAACTTCACTTTTCAGTTTCATGATGGTCAGTCGTCTAGTCAGCTCTCCATTATTTGTGCTTGTGGAGGTGAAATATTCATGTGGATTATAAAAGTGATGGATACTCTGACCAGGACTCTCTAGCTGTATGAATCCTAGAGACATTACATAACAGGCAAGACAGTCTATGCAATGGGTGGTGAATTCAGCCTTTTTTGTTTAGCATTTGATGACATGTTCTTTTAGTGAAGCCTTTTGTATTTATCTTAACTTGGTCGAGAATAAAATTACTTGGAAGGCAAACATCAGAAATCATGGACAGCAGTTTTGTATGAATAATGGCTTACCTTTGATGTGTATAATGTATGTATAATAATATTTATAATATCAACTGAAGATGTAAGTTATTGAGTTTTAAAGGATATCAGAGCATTTAGAAATGCAACCACTTCTCTGACTGGAATATTCAGGATTCCACTGTTGTGATTAAGGGATGAAAGGAGAAGCAAAATACGATTTATAACTTCTGGGGAGCAGCTAGGTGGTGCAATGGATAAAGTACCAGGCCTGGAGTCTGGAAGACCCGAGTTTAAATCTGGCCTCAAATACTTAATAGCTATGTGACCCTGCACAAGTTACTTACCCCTGTTTGCTTCAGTTCACTCATCTCTACTGAAGGAGATGACAAACTATTGTCTTTGCTAAGAAAACCCCAATTGGGGTCACGAAGAGTCAGACATAACTGAAAAATTACTGAACAACTTCAGAGGGAAAGCAAGCAAAAGCAGGCTTGAAACATCTACATTGCTTATATTTTATTGGTCATCAAGTCTTTTCTATACCTTAGCAGTGTCTTTCATAGGTGTTCTTTCTCTGTTTTCATTGCTGCCATTTTGGTCTAGATCTATCTATGACTTCTAGGTTGTGGCATGTTTTTATACATACATATTTAGCATTCATTAAAAAAAAATTTTAGTTCCATATTCTCTCCTTTCCACACCATCCCTTACCTAGTGAGAAGGTAAGCAGTATGATACCCATTATACATATAGCCGTGTAGAACATTTCCATATTAGCCATTTTTTTTAAAAGCAAGAAAAAGCAGAAAAAAATCTGCATCAGTTTACACTCTGTTTATTAGTTCTCTCTTTGAAAGTGGATAGATTTTTCATATTGGAATTAATTATCTTGGATCATTGTATTGATCAGAGTACCTAAGTTTTTCATGGTTGATCATCATTACAATATTGTTACTGTGTACAGTGTTCTTCTGGTTCTGCTCATTTAACCTTGCATCAGTTCATCTTCCCGGGGTTTTCTGAAACCATCCTGCTTGTCATTTCTTACAGCACAGTGGTATTCCATCATAATTATATACCAAATTACATACCACAACTTAATCAGCCATTTCCTTATTGATGGGATCTTCTCAATTTCCTATTCTTTGCCATCACAAAAAGAGCTGCTATAAATATTTTTTATGCATGTCTTTTTTCTTTCATCTCTTTTGGATACAGACAGTAGTGGTATTGCTGGGTCAAAGAGTATGCACAGTTCTATAGTCTTTGGGGTATAGTTCCATATTGTTCTCCAGAATGGAGATTGAATCATTTCTCAATTCATGTATAAGTGTGACTTGTAATAGCCTTCTAGTTGGTTTCCCAGATTCTAGTCTTGTCCTCCCCACCCATCCTTTCTTTCCCAGTCTATATTTTCTTAAATGCTACCTATACTCTGTTGCTGTTTGTCTGCCCAGGAACACTTTTGTCTGTTGCATAAAGTCTTAAATTTAGGGTCCTCTATAATTTGACCTCATCCTACCTATCAGAACTTTTTTTTGTTTTTTGCTCCACTCAAGCTTAAATTAAATTACTTTGTTCTGGATTGTTAGCTGGGATTCTGCATTCTCTTCTTTGCCTAGAGAGCTAGCCCCACTATTCTGAAACTTCTAGCCCAAAGGATCTTTGAATTCCCTGAGGACATTTGTTTCCTATTTCTTTGTATTTCCTCATTCAATTTAGCATCAACTTAGGCCCATTGTAGGTGCTTAGTGAATGAATACTTGGGTATTGAATATGCATAAAACATAACTCAAAACAGTGAAGTTCTCCAAATATCCACGATTAATTTTTCTAGTTGGAGCTACTTCATTTCAGGGTCTTCATAAAATTTTATTTCTCTTCTATTCAGTTCAAAATTCAACAAACATTTATTTAGGCCAGGACTTAAGCTTTTTCCATTCGTGACCTCTTCAACACTTCTTAAACATGGGTCACATATGGGGTAGATCCACAGTTTAAGAAGTGCTGATGTAGGTCTTTTGCCTTTAAAGCACTGATGCTGTTATTTTTTTTACCTCAATATCATCACTAGTGCAAAAGTTGTAAAGCTGCTATCTTCTTCCTCTACTCCTGTTGGTGTTAATTTTATTAAATCTGGGGATTTTTATCCTAGGGAAGAAAAGACTTAGGAGATATGATTGTTGTTTTCGTATCTTGAAGGCCTGTCATATACAAAAGAGATTACATTTGCTGTATTTTGAGGACAGAATTGGGAACAATGAATGGGACTAACTAGGAAACAGACTTAGCTTCTTTGTAAAGGAAGAAATCTGTGGCAATCAGGAGCTGTCCAGCATTTGATTGGATCATCTCTAGGGCTAAAGAGTTATTATACAAGATCTTCACATGGGTGCTAAATGATTGCTTGTTGAAGAGGTTACCCATAAAGAGGGTTAGGTTTGCTCTGGAGACCCCAAAACACTTAACACACCAGGTCCTGCCAAATGAGTTTGACTCAAGTCTCTTCTCAGCCAAAGAAAAATAAAGTTTATTAAAAGTTCTCTTGTACTGGACACAGAGTAAGCCTGTGCTAGGTCATTCTATGGCATTGTCACACACGGAGACAAGATGGGGTCTTATATACAGAAGGTTGTGGGAGGAATCTAGGGGGGTCTAGAGGAGGAGTTAATGAGGTCAGTGAGTGATTAAGAGTGGGAAGCCACCTGGAGACTAGGTGGGCTAGGCCAGTTCAAGGGTGGATTGATATTTTGATAGGTTTGAGGGTGGGATGTCTAGTAATAGGTTTGGGCTCTCCCACAATGTAAGGCTTATGGCTTCATGCAAATGCCTTATCAAATGAGACTATTTAATCATAGTCCAAGGGGGGTTCCCAGAGCCTGTACCTCAAGGACTCAAGGAGAGCTCAAGGGGGCTCCCAGAGCCCAGACGTCATCACTTGTCTCCTGTATTATAGATAGGATTTATGTTTCAGGTAGTAGTTGAACCAGAATAACCTCAGAGGCTCTTCCAACTCAGAGATACTAAGATTCTGTTTCTATAAGCATGTACCATGTGTTTTATCCTACTTGATCTGAACTCCACTGCCTTAAGTTCTGAAGTAACATAGCATGAAGAGTCTTGACATTCTACATTAAGTAACTGATTTCTTTGGACCATAAACTTCAGCTGAGTCTTTAATGGGACAGTGTGTGTAGATGTGCGTGTGTGTATAAGAAGTCATAAGGAAGGAGGTTTCAGCTCAACATGGAATATTTTTTAGCAAGAGCCTATGAAGATGGAATGGGCTACCTTATTAGGGATAGTGTTGTATTTAAGCAGAGGGTCTGTTTTTTAACTCTTCATTTGTGGAGAGAATTCTTAAGTGTAGTTGGAGTAGATCATTTGGGATTCCTAAATCAAATGATGGTGATGTCATATTTGAGGATTGGGAGAATGGGATAACCCTAAAAGAAGCTTTCTTCTGTGGATTTCTCTTGACTCTTAAGGAATAACTTAAAGAGAAACTTCAAAAATGTTTTGAGTAACAGTACCATCATTAGAATAAATGCATACTCATTGGAGTAATTCCTATTACTCTCTAGCTACATCTTGTAAATAGACTTTAAAAAAAAACCCATTATGAGGGGCGGCTAGGTGGCGAGGTGAATAGAGCACTGACCCTGGAGTTAGGAAGACCTGAGTTTAATTCCTGCCTCAGACACTTCACACTTAACTAGCCATGTGATCTTGGGCAAGTCACTTAATCCCAATTGCCCTGCCTTCCTCCCTCCCAAAAGCAAAAATCCCATCATGAATAAGTGGATTATAATAATGTCAAAATATCCTAGTTTCAAGGTACATTGTATTTAATTTTTGTTTTCTTTTAAGACTTGATATTGTTGTGTTTGTTTAAAGAAGTTAATTGCTAGATTCACATATATCAAATGTTGGTAGAGTAGTTATGTATGTATGGTATTAGTTCTAAGCCCTCTCATGACCCAAGTAACTTAATATAGGAAAAGCAGTATACATTGAGTTTAGAGTTAGAAGACCTAGATTTGAGTTCTAGTCCTTGAGTCTTACTGCTCATTTTGGAAACATCATTTAAGTTTCCTAGGTCTTATTTTTCTTATCTGTATAATGAAAGGATTGAGCTAGATGAGTTTTCCAGCTTTTTATCTCTCCTGTGACTTGATATCTAAGTAATAGCACCAACTAGGAATAAATAGTCAATCAAAGGAAGGGCAACTTATCTTATAAGCCCCTGGGGCAACTAGGTGGTTCAATAGTTAGAGCACCAACTCTGGGGTGTGGAGGACCTGAGTTTAAATCTGTCCTCAAATACTTACTAGTTATGTGACCCTGGGCAAGTCACTTAATTCTGTTTGCTGCAGGTCCTCATCTGTAAAATGAGCTGGAGAAGGAATTGGCAAACCACTCCAGTATCTTTGCCAAGAAAACCCCAAAATGGGGTCATGAAGAGTTGGACATGGCTGAAAAGAGTGAACAACAAACACAAGCCCCTAACCTGTTAAAAATCTCTGATTTTGAAGGGAAGATTTGGGGCCAGTCTTCTTTAGTTCTTTATAAATCTTGTTTCTGTAATGTGCTATTTATTCCTTATCACTCCTGTGTAAACTTAAAGTTGGCACTGGCTATTTTTTTCCCCTTAATACTGCTTTTTTCCCAGTTAAATGTAAAGATTGTTTTCAGTGCTCATTTTTGTAAGCTTTTGATTTCTAAATTTTTCTTCCCTCCCCCTTCCCCAAGACAGCAAACAATATGATATAGGCTATACATGCACAGTCATGTTAAATTTATTTCCATATCAGTCATATTTGTGAAAGAAGACTCAGAACAAAGGGGGGAAACCTTGAGAAACAAAAAACAAAAATAAAAGTGAAAGTAGTTTGCTTCAATCTGCATTCAGACTCCATAGTTCTTTCTCTGGATGTGGGTAGCATTTTCTGTCATGAGTCTTTTTGAAATTGTCTTAGATCACTGCATTGCCAAGAAGAGCTAAGTCTGTCATAGTTAATCATAACACACTGTTGATTTTGCTGTATACAATGTTCTCCTGGTTCTGCTCATTTCACTCAGCATCAGTTTATGCAAATCTTTCCCAGGTCTTTCTGAAATCCACCTACTCATCATTTCTTATAGAATTCTATTACATTCTTATAGTATTCCATTACATTCATATACCACAGCTTGTTTGGCTATTTCCCAATTGTGGGCATCCCCTCAATTTCCAATTCTTTGCCATCACAAAAAGAGCTGCTATACATATTTTTGTACATGTGGGTCCTTTTCCTTGTGAGCACTTTGGTATACAGATCTAGTAGTGGTATTGCTGGATCAAATGGCATTGATTATTTTTTTTTTCTTAAAGTCTAGAGCTATTATATTTCTGTTGAGAAAATTCATTATGTTAAATTTTTCAACTGAATGATATAAATCACTACTTTTCATCAGTGTCCCTTGTTAAATCTACCAATCTACCCATTTTGACATGATGTGAAAAACTCCCAGTTTGAGGCTAATTTACAAAATGGATAATTCATTTGTAGACCAACTCCTATTTAAAATTGGCTAAGTATGTTTGTTGTGAAATTCATAAGGACACAAAAGGAGAGAAGGGATCTGGTGTCAAGTTTGATTTTACTCCAAAACCCAGTCCTTCCCTGGGAAATGGTTTTCAGTTTTGAAATATAAAAAAAGATTTTCACTGGAGGCAAGGATCACTTTCCTGAGGTTCCTGGGATCCTAGTAGTAGGTAGACAGTTGATGTTTACAAATCATGCACATGCATGAATTAGAGATAGTTTTTATATTGTAATTGTGTTTGTATCATTATTCTTTTACTTAAGGTTGTGAGCTACATGAGGGGAAAAACTTATTTTAATAACTGCCGCTGTGTTTAGTCCAGCCCTGCATGTAGTAATTGCTTAGTAAATGTTCACTTTGAATAATGGAGTTGGTGTTTGAGTAAGTTATGCTGTACAACACTGTAAGTTGGTTATATTTGGGGGTGGATGGAAAGGGAAAACTCATGGATTTAGGGGTATTTCTGGCCCCCTTTCTTCTCTCTTATACCCTGGGCTCCCCACTTCCATCCTTTGTTTTCTGACTATGAAGACCATTTTGTGAGTTTTAAGGAGGATTTTTCAATGTGGCATACCTACATTTGCATTTGTCTTGTCCTCATGCTGTTAAATGTTAAAATAGTAATATAAGCATCTGAACCATGTAGTTCTTTGGATTCATTGTTCTTACTCTGTTTTTGAAATAATCCTTTTAATTTTAGGATTCAAGAATGACTAAAAAAAGGAAACACCAAGATGATTTTCAAAAGGTGAAACTGAAAGTTGGAAGAAAGAAGCCTAAAGTAGAAAATGCCACAGATACAAACTTTAAAACAAAGACAATATGCCTTCCTGTGCAACTCAAAGAGGATGAAACACTCCCAACTAATAACAGAAAACTTAACATAAAGGTACACCATGGTATTTTGTTAGTTAAAAGGTTTTACTATAAAATCATCTAAACTTTTTTTTTAAATGAAATGTGTTTTTGTTAATTCTATTATGACTAAGAGGCCTATCACAAAGTAGTTGGTTGCTAAGCCAAATTAAAGCCTCTGTTTCTAGTTCAAGGGCCCTGTCTTCTTTCTTTTGTACTGTTGCCTTTTCTCTACCTTATTCATGATACTGTTTCAGATAACTTTTAGTCCGGTGGTCTCTCCTGCCTCTAAACTCATAGCACTTAATGTCTATACTCTTCATTTGACAATAGACCATATGTTGCCTTATGTTATCTATAGTATTGGTATCGTGTATTGTACTTTTTGTTTGTTTTTGCTTTGTGGAGGGGGAAGCTAGGGCAATTGGGGTTAAGTGACTTGCCCAAGGTCACACAGCTAGTTTTTTTTTCTGTGTGTGTGTGTCTGTCTGTCTGTCTGTCTGTCTGTCTGTCTGTCTGTCTGTCTGCCTGTCTGCGTCTGCGTCTGCGTGAAGTGTCTGAGGCCTAATTTGAACTCAGGTCTTCCTGACTCTAGGGCTGGTACTCTATTCACTGCATCACCTAGCCACCTCTTGTATTGTACTTTTCATTTGTGGAACTTGCATTTATTTTGTAAACTTCTTGAGGGAAGGGAACCCAATTCATGCTCCTTTGTGGGCCCTAGAATGCCATAATAAATCTAGTTAGGTAGGATGGTTTCAGATTTTGGAGTGTCTTGATTGCTGAATCATAGGAGTTTGAATTTTACTGAAGAAGCAGTAGCGAAACCTTGAAGATTTTTGAACTGAGGAAAAAGTAAGCATTATTGCCTATGTTCAAGAGAGATTATGCAGGTTGTTGTGTGTCCTTTTTTGAAGAGGACCATAACATCAGGGAAATAATGACATGTCTTGCAGTTGACTTTGACAGGAGTGAGGGAGGGCTGTGCAAGGTCACCAGCCTCTTTCCTCCAAAGCCATCTGGGTCACAGGCCAGATATTCATCTGGATGACTGGAGATGGCCCAGGATGATATGGGAGACCCTGGCACTTTTAGGGTAATAAGGCCTTTTCAGTTTTTCCTTTTGAGGGAAGTAAAACCCAATTCAGTGAATAAGCCCCTTAGAAAAAAAGAAAAAAATCAGGCTGGGAGGGGAAGACCCTTAGGATTGCTGTTCCAAAGAGAAACAGTTACTCTTGACTTTCACTCTAAGCCTGGAGGGCCCAAAATACCATTAAGTGGAGCTTGGGCAGGGACCTATTATGATACAATCTGTGAGCTTCAGAGTAAATGGGTTTAAGATTTTGTTTTTGAGAGAAGGAAGAAAGGAAGGACATCTAGCCAGTAAACCCCAAGTTAACTGGGCAGCTTCTGGCCATCAAAATTTACCTTTCTTTGGAAGGGAGAGGACAAGGACCAGCTGAGTTACCCTACTGACTGGGTCCCCATTCAGGCAGCTTGGACTACTCCTAGGTATTTGTCTTTGTTTTCGAAGAGGACCATGACATCAGGGAAATGATGACATGACTTACAGGTGACTTTGACTAGAGTGAGGGAGGGCTGTATAAGGTCACTAGCCTCACTTTCTCCAGAGCCATCTGGGTCCAGTGGCCAGATATTCATCAGGATGACTAGAGATGGCCCAGGATATAATGGGAGACCTTGACCCTTTTAGGCTAAGGCCTTTTCAAGTTATGCTCGTAGCATTTTGGAAAGGGGATAGATAGGAATAGAGATGGATTACAAGTGAAAAGACCTATTAGTAACTATTAACAATCTATTAAGGTAATAGTGTACTTAGTGTTGGTAGAAAAGACAGTACTTGGTAGAGAGCTTTATGAACTAGTGGGAAGAATGTTGAACTTTGAGTCAACAGACCTGGGTTTGAATTCTGCCTCAGATTCTTCTTAGCTATTTGATCATGGTCAAATCACTTCTTGGCACTTTAGCTTCCTCATCTGTAAAATTGGAACACTAATCTTTGTACTGTCTGTCTCAAAGCATTTATTGTGAGGAGAGCATTTTGCAGACCTTAAAAACACCATCTAAACCTCCATCCATACACACACACACACACACACACACACACACATATTTGGTAACTTAATAGAGTTGAGAAGTCAGGGAAAAGGAGGAGTTAATTAATGACCTTAACGCATGATAGTATGGGGAACCAAGGGAATGATAGTGCCATAAACAGAAATAGTGAAGTCAGGAGGGAGAACAGTGTTAAGGGGAAGGCTCTTAAGCCTGGATTTGAGGTGCTCATAGCACATCCAAGTGGAAAAGTTCTCTTAGTCATCTGGAGATGCAGGACTTAGAAGCAAATTCAGAAATACAGATTTGGAATATTTGGAGCTGTGTTAGTGAGTGAGATTGCCATGGAAGAAGACAGCAGAGAAAGAGAAAGATGAAAACAAAGGAAGCAGACACAGGTTTTCGGGGGAAGCCCATATTAAGGAGCAAGAAGATAAGTTAGGGAAGAATTTAAAGATGTGGAACTAAGAATTGGGTATCTGTGACCAGGAGAGGAGAGAGTATCCAGTACAGTGAGGATAGTCAGCTGTATTAATTTTACAGAAAATAAAGATTGAAAAAAAGACATTTGATTTGATGTTTAGGAGGTCATTGGAGAAGGAAATTTCAATAGAGCAGCATGGTCATGGTCAGGAGCTCCATTACAAGGAGTTGGAGGAGAAGGGGTTAGTAGGATAGAAATGAACAGTGCTGAACTGCTGACCAGTACATTAATGGCATGTGTTGAAATTCTACTCAATTTATGTTATTATAAAGAGATTATTTTTTATTTATGTTTATATTATTTTTCCTTTGAATTGTACTACTAAATGAGACAATTACACTTACTCTTGAATCAGACTCTTAAAGGATTTAGAATATAATCTTTTCATTTCTCTGTGATTTCCCTTTTTCCTCATGTTAATGTATTTCAGTAAATACTGTTACTGTGGCTCTATACTGAAAGTGTTTTTCCCCCTAAGCCCAGCAACTGCATAAGTGAAATGTGTGGCCCCTTCTATACTCCTAGAATAGCCTCACTGCACTATACCCAACTTCAGACTCTCCCTGGGAAACAAAGACAATTCTCCCTAAACATCTAAACCACGTTTCACCATTCTTTGACTCTTGTTTAAAGTCTGTGAACTTAATTCCTTGGCATTCCTTAGCATGAGTTAGGAATTAATTTACTGGAAGGGGTATACATATTAAGGGAGCTCTTTGCAAGGTGTACTGGTAGAGAACAGGTCCAGGATTGGTGCCTTGGCAAGACTATATTTGGCTTAGTTCTTGACTTGTGTATATTTTAGTGATTTTGTCATTATTTAACATATAAGTATATTGCAAAATATTTTAAAACAAAAAAACTGCAGCAAAACAAAATTTTTCTAGGGTGTGAAGCAGTGGAAGTTTTTTTCTTGGGATGGCTAGAATGGCAAGGAATTGGCAGATCAGTTCTGAATTTAGCTACAGCGAAGAAAAAAGAAAATAAATGGAAAGTTTGAAGCATAGTTCATTTTGATATTTTTTTACCTTCAAATTTAAATAAAAAATTTACATACTGTCTTCTTTTATTATACAGTTGTTAAATTTATTAGAGATAATTTTATATTACATTATAAATATTTTTATATGTGTGCATGGGAGATACGTTTATGTATAGAAACCAGACACTTTAATAAATGAACAAGGTTTCTCTGAATGCAGGTCTAAGCTGTAAGTCATTACTTTAGTAACATTTAAAAAACCCGGAAACTAAAACAACTTAAAATAGCTTTGAAGACATTGAGTACCAATTCTTCACTTCCCCTCAACTTAAAATATTGCTGTCTTGAATTAAAATTCATTAAGTTCTTGACGCTGAAGGCTTTAAAAAATTTAAAGTCCTAAATTTTTGTGGCTTGATCCTATGTGTGCTCATTTGTAAATGAGTAGTATTTATATATGGGCCTGTATGTATTAGTGAGGCTCATACATCTGTATATATGTATATATTTTTCAAGTTCAAGAGACGTGCAGAAGCATTTATATTTTTAATTCATTTAGACCTAATTTTTTTATTTTTGCTTTTTGGAGGGCAGTTGGGGTTAAGTGACTTGCCCAAGGTCACACGGGTAGTTTTTGTGTTAAGTGTCTGAGGCCAGATTTGAACTCAGGTGCTCCTGACTCCAGGGCTGGTGCTCTATTTGCTGTGACACCTAGCTGCCCCTAGACTTAATTTTTGAAAGTTTAGGAAAAAATTAAGTTTGTTTTTTCAGTGCAAAAGGGTAATGAACTTCATGGAATGTCCAGGTTTTGATAATGGAATTCTGTTAAACCTTCCATTCTGTAAGATCTAGATATAAAATAGCCTCTCAAATAAATTAGTATCTCATAAGAAGTTTTTTTAATCCAGTAGAAAAAGGAGGGAGGTAATTCATAATTTGTTTTCCCTTTGCATTTCTTAACTTTTAGCTTATTTTTTGTTGAAAATGTGGTTTGGGCATTTTGGGTGACTTTATGTTGATGTTTGAGGATGATTGAGGGGAAGTGAAGAAGAATTGGTACTTAATCATTATGTGAAAGTATTCAAGTACAGTTTGGTTCTCATTCTTTTTTGTCTTCACTTCATGTCATTCATTAGAATCACTGATTGCTATTCAAAGACTAGAAATAGGTGTATCAATTTTAGACAATTCTGTAATCAAGTAAAAAGTATCATTTTATGGACTATCTACTGATCTATATATCACTGTATCTGGTGATATAGAGGATTTTAATATTTGTATTATACTAAGATTTTATCTGTGAAAAGATTTCCTGAGCATATTAATAAGTTTGTTAATGGGAGATGTTAGATTTTACTTTTTTAGTAAAAAGGAAAAATAAAAGATCCTGGATACCCTCTGTTAATCCTAATGAACGACTCACTTCTCAGCAGTGGAAGCTAAATATATAAGTGAGACTTATAAATTCCTTCGGGTCTTGGCATGTGGATCCACTTGGATGGGAAAATACGGTGATGGACTTTAAGGAACAAAAAGAGAAGCCCTATGCTATTAGGAATTCCATATGTATCAACTGAAAGGAACGTGCCAATGACCAGCAGCATATCCAGGTTTATGAAAATGGGGGTTCGCAGCCAGATTGAGTATTCCATAGTCTTTTAAGTATTTAAATATTATAATTTTAAGTTGTCTACTAATCCAATCAAATATTTATTAAATTCCTTGTGGAACTGAACTGAGCTGTATTTTGGAGAGCTGAGGAAATTGTAGCCATGAAGTTAATATTTTCACAAATATTCATATAGATGTACATAATACACACACATATAACTGTATTTATATTTATAGGACCTCCTGTCACAGATGCACCACTACAATGCTGGAGTTAAGCAAAGTGCTCTTCTTGGGCTCAAAGACCTTTTGTCTCAATACCCGTTCACAATCGAGGCACACCTTTCAAACATATTAAGTGAAGTAACTGCAGTGTTTACAGACAAAGATCCTAATGTAAGAGCAGCAGCAGTCTGCCTTCTTCAGTTCTTGGCTCCAAAAATACGACCTGAACAAATAACTCCATTTTTTCCGTTAGTAAGTGCCCATCTCTCTAGTGCCATGACTCATATTACTGAAGGAATTCAGGAAGACTCTCTGAAAGTCTTGGATATTCTGCTGGAGGAGTACCCAGCTCTTGTTACTGGCCGCAGCAGTGTATTGCTAAAGAATTTTGTAGAACTTATTTCTCATCAGCAGCTTTCTAAAGGACTGAAAAATAGAGACAGATCCCAATCCTGGATATTATCTGTTAATCCTAATCGGAGACTCACTTCTCAGCAGTGGAGGCTGAATGTATTAGTGAGGCTCAGTAAATTCCTTCAGGCCTTGATTTATGGATCCACTAGGTTGGGAGAATCTGGTGATCGACTTCAGGAACAAAAAGACAACCCCTATGCTACTAGGAATTCCATTTATGTCAACTGGAAGGAACATGCCAATGACCAGCAGCACATCCAGGTTTACGAAAATGGGGGTTCACAGCCAAATATCCATTCACAGTTCAGGCTACGGTAAGAGAGATTTCAGTTATGTCCACACTAAGTTATCTTATGTTGACCTATAGTTATTGATCATTTGATGGCTAATAGAAGTCATATCTTCCATAGTTAATCATTATTTGATTTTGTGGAAGGAGTCATTAAAAATATATTAGAGTAGTTTTATTGTCAGGGAAACCCTATGTTGAAGTAATAATTTAAAAATTACTCAATGGGCTCTATGTATTGTTATAGTACTTGTATGACACTAGATGTAGACATCTAGCGTTATCATTTCATGTTGTTTAATTCCGACTTACTATTTTTAAGCTTCTTTAAATCATCTAAGGGATTGAATTTAAAATAATTTTATTGTCTCTTTTTATTTTTCTTTCTGGTTTAGGTACGTAGTTGGAGGACCAGGTAGTATGGATGAGAGCTTGTCATCAGCTGATAATTTGAAAGGATTCATTGAAATAATAATTCCATTACTAATTGAATGCTGGATTGAAGCTGCACCTTCACAACTTGCTACTCCTCTTATAAATCCTTTAGGATCAGAATCTCATCAGCTTATGGAGCAAGTACTTAGTATTATTTCCCTATTGTGGAAACTCTCTAAGCGACATGATGATACGCATAAAATGGTAAGAAAAAAGGAAGAAAATTACATAGTTACCTGTTGACAATTTTATTATGGATATGAAGAAAATGTTTTCTTAAATTGTTGTATATTATCAAATTTTAATCAAGAGATGCCATTTTTGTAATTTTTACAAAAATTTGATTAGGAATTATTTTGAAATGGTATATTCTCAACTTTATAGATTTTAATTTTCTTTTGATACTTGCTAAGAGTTACAAATGTGCAAGAGAGAGTGCTCATTGTGAAATCTGCCAAAGTTAACTAAAACAAAAGGTTTGGTTTCCTTTTAGTTTTCTTATGTTGTTTGAAGTACTTGTTATTGTATATTGAATAGTACATGCTAGTTCATGTATGACCCGGCTGGTTCATGAATACTTTGCATAGGTTCAGAGAGGTTATTTCTTAAGTATAGGACTCTAGATTAGACTTTTGGGGAGAATGACTGAATATTAGGTATAAATAGTCTCAGAATATGGATAAGGTTTCAGGACTTTAAAGACATTCCTCAGGTGTCACGAGAATGCTTTAAATTTACTTCTTTAAAAATATTTTGTTCTAGAGAATACAGATTTTCATAAAACAACTTTCAGTATTCTTTGCAAAATAGGTGAGTGTGTAACTATTAATAGAATGTAGCTAAGAGAAGTACTATATGTTACTTTATTTTTAACAATTTCTATGTATTTATTTTTGGAAGAAAATTTATTCTGAACTCAGTCACCAAAAAAGAGCATTTCCATACACACAGCAGCGTACAAAGAGGTTCTCTATGAAACTGTAAATCTCCATTTCATACTACTTGCTTAAAAAGACACACACGCATGCACGTACATACACATACACTAAGTTCTACATGTTACTTTCAAAACTTTCCTACTAATCTCTTTCCTTCTGAAGAGAAGTACTATACTATCTTTACTATGTATAATTATATATATCAATAGCAGCTCCTATCTAGAAAGCTGATGGGGGTGTGATGTTTTACTTTTTAAAGAATTAAGTGGAAGATAGTAACTTAGTCATGGAAGCTTTTCTGGTATGGTTGTAGAAATAGCTTCTCTAGTTCTTGTCTCTGCTTCTGTTGAATGTTGGGGGGGGAGAAGCAATAAGAGCAGAGCTGTAAACTGTCAGAGAGCAGATAAAGGAGAGTGATTTTTTTTTTTTAAAGCAATCGGGGTTAAGTAACTTGCTCAAGGTTACATGGCCAGTTATTTCTGGGTGAGTGCTAAGTGTCTGAGCCCGGGATTCGATCTCCAGGTCATCCCGACACTGGGGCCGGTGCTCTTACTCGCTGTGCTACCTGGCTGACCCCAGGAGAGTGATTTTTAAAGCTGAAGCATCTATAACTGGCAGGAGAGAAGACAGGTAAGACTGATCCTGGACAATAAAGCCGAGGAGCTTTGCATATGTGCTGGGAAAGGCTTTTTATCACAAATAAGTATGAGCGCAAAAGGTTCAAAGTGTACTTTTTTTGCTTTAAAGGTGCATAACAAAAATTAAGTGCCTGGGCAGGGGGTGGGGGGGGCCGGCTTCCTGTATTTAGCTGTTTAAATAAATTGCTATGGCCATTCTGATAATGAAGTGGTCATGAATTGGCCACAGCAGTCCTTGAAAACAATTTATCACTTTTGAGCAGTTTTATCTTATGGTGGGAGAGCACATAAATTAACAAAATTACAGTATTGAAAACAAAAGAGTTTTTTTGTTGGGCTTTTTTTTTGTTTGTTTGGAAATGAACACCCATTATTATCGGAGCCTCAAATCAAGACTTTTAGTTAGACCATATAAAAGGCAGCTATCTTAATTTCAGGAAAAATACTTAAGAGGGAAAGTCTATTGAAGTCCAATGTCAGTGAAACACTGAGAATAAAAGCTTTGTAGAATATTTAGTAACCTAGGCTTATATAGGACAGTGAGTTTGGAAATCTGAGAGCTGATCTAAAAGGGGGAAAAAAGTTATAACCTAAAACCATAGAAATACTGTGTGGAAAATCTTTATTTCTGAGACTCCCTAAACTCTCCAGTAAGATTTAGGTGACAGCCGCATAGAATCATGGATATAGAGTCAGAAGGAACAACAGAGACCATCCAATATGACCCCTTCATTTTATTTTGTTTTTTATATAATTAAATTTTATTTTTTCAGTCAGTGGAAAGCACCTCTACCTTTCCTCCTCCCCTTCACTGAGAAAGAAGAAAAAAACACAAAAATGCCTCTTTCAAACATATATAGTCAAACGTATAGGCAAACAAAACAAATTCCTGCATTGGCTGTTGTAATGACATTAAATGGCTAAGCCTGTTCCTTTTCCCCATGTGCTTACATACTTCACTCATGTGATTGATGTAAGTGTTCATTTTACAGATGAGGAAACTCAGGCCCAGGGAGGTTAAGTGACTTGCCTAGGTAGCTAGCAACAATAGTGAACATCAGAGATGGGATTTAAACTTTGGTAATCTGACTAGTGTTCTTTCCTCATTTCAAAGTGTGAAAATATTATTAAATTATCTGATAGATGCAAATCTTATTTTTTCATAATCTGTGTTCTCATTTATGTGGATACTTGACATTGTAACAGGTTGTAACCCATCCACACCTGATAAGTCTATGTTCCTTTCCTTGGTGTTCCCCTGCCCCCATCCTTAACTTTCACATCATGTAGATAAAATTGATAAAAATGATTTGGACTGCCTCTTTATCTGACACTCTTGGAACATAACTAGATCACCTTTTTTTGAGATTATGTATCTTTCTAATGAAATTCCTTAATGATACTTTTCCAGTACAATTCTTTATTGGTAATATATTGCAGCCTGATATCCACAGTGTCCCACTATTGTTTAAATATGACCTGTATTCTTTGCAGAATAATATTCTATGATCTACAATTATAAGCAACACTGGAAGACTGTTGATATTAAAAATGATATATCATTATTTCAAGGGGAAGGTTAGGGTCATAAAAAGTACTGCACAGTTTCCCCAAATGCAGTCCAGCTTTCTTTGGTTCCACCTTTTTAAATTCTGTGTTCATTGTTCATCAACAGTGTCTGTCCAGCATATATGTACTGTTCTAAAAGACCAGTTTTCTGAGTTGTCCCACAAACTGCAGATCTCATCTTCATCCACTCAGTTGGTTTTTCTTGTGTGGATGGTTAGGCCAACTTTTTTGAGTGATTATGGATCTCATTTAGGAAGCTCTGCAATGCTATGGGGCTTGAGGCTCCTGTTACCAGATGACATTGTGCTGATTGCAACTGGAGGACCTCAGCATCCACAGAGGAATTTCTTTTCAATTTGGACTTTATCCTGGACATCCTTCATGGTGGTGGCAAATACCTTTGGTGAGCATATGTCTCCCTCTTTTATGCCTCATACAAAATTAATCATCAGGGGGTTATCAAAAGTTATTTTTCGTTACATCTTTCAAGGAATCTTGTATGGTTTTGATAAACTTGGGAGGCAACACGGGAGAGCCTTTTAAGGCAGGATTTTTCTTTACCGAATCAAATTCATTTTTATGATCAACAGATGGTAAATAAAGTAGGGTTTTGTACTTTCTATATTTAATAATCAATTGTATGTCTGTAAAGGGCTGCTTTAGAATATAATTTGCAAAAGTTTGCCTGTTTTTTAAAACCTTCATCAAAGCATCTCATAAAGATTCAGTAGACATGGGAAAGAAGGCATATGGGGATTGATAGTTATTGCTGTTGTCTTGGTCACCTGATTTGTTGTAAGTTTGTAGATTTAGATTTGCAAGGGATTTGGGGAGTTATCTAGTTCAATTTCTCTGATTTTGCAGAAACTGAGCCTTAGGGCTTAGAAAGAAAGCTTAAGTGAGTCGCTCAAGGTAATCTAGATAGTAATATCCATGGTTTCAACCCAGAGTCCAGTCCTATTTCTCCTAGGCCTTGATACCTCCCTACTTGCAAATATGTTCAGAAGTGATCATTCCCTCTCAAAACCTTGTTGCCTGAAGAGTGGACCTCTACTTTGTATGCTTCGTCTGGTCCAGTTTCTCTTACTTTTTTCTTTAGTGTTATTTCTATTTTTGATGTAGCAATATGATGACTTTGACTTTGGAATCCAGAAATGTTGGGCTCATTGTCATTGATGAGAAAAAGAGTTTGTTCCAAAGATCTTAATAGAACTTTTATTTTTTTGTTTATTCATTTGTTCTTATGTTTGACCCCTTGGTTGATCTGGCTTATTTGGCTCTGTCTTCAAGAATTCTATAAACATGCTTTACTCTCCTGTTTATTGTTTGTTGCTTTATGAAATGATACTCATTCTGTTCCACCATCCACTCAACAAAATTTTGCAAATAACTTGATATTCTAAACTGGTGTTGCTGTTGGCTGCCATATTACTATGCTTAGCATGATAGTTGAAGTATATGATCCTAGGTTTTAGAGTCTTTTTTTTCTTCCTTGATTTATATTGGTTAAATTTCCTTAATAAATGGTAATAATCTGTGTGAATGTCTGTTCTTTTGTCAATTTCCTTTTTGGAGGGAGATTGTAGCTTGGTTAAATTGGTCATACTTGGTGTTGTCTTAGTTGCATGTTATATCTTTTAAAACTTCTAACTTGCCATGTTTAGGTCTTTCCTATAACAAATCAGTGGTCTGTCTGACATTACTGGGGCAGGTGATTTGAAAATGACTCTCATATATATAACCAGTTTTTTCCAGTCAAATGATAATAATTTGCCTTTTGGAGGCAAATGTTATTTGACACTAGCCATGTCCAACATCTCACTCTTTTTGAAGAAAATATTCATGATATAAAGGTATGAGGTCTTTAGTTTGTAAGCTTTTGGTTTCTCTGTATCTTAATCCTGAATCACGTTTCCTTTTATTTTTCATCATGTTCCCCTATTTTTACCTTTGCATTGGAGTCACCAAGTTTTAAAATATGTCTTGATTTAATTTGGAGAGTTGTATAAATTTTATAAATTAGGATCTTTGATTAAGAACTGGAACAGGCATGCCATTCCTCTCATCTTCCAGATGAGGAAACTGAGACCCAGAGAGATTTAAATGACTTGCCTGAGGTCATATAGGTTTCCTCACTATATCTACCATGTTTCCCTTCATAGAATTTCCTTACCTATTCATCCTCTGCAACAGATGTTGGTACATAAGCTGCCGGTATCTTCTGGATGGTCTTTTTGAAGATGTTTTTTCAGGTTTTTCAAGTTTTATTACAATGTGAGATGACCAATATACTATGAAATGATAGGGTTTTTGTGCCTTTGGTCATGTAATATTATTTGATTTTTTTGAGGTGAACCTGTGAGCCATCCTTCCACTTAGCTTCACCTTTTTGTTTTCTAAAGTCATTTTTAGTGAGATTTTGAAAGACTGCTAAGATTCAGTTCCTATACTAGAGTGTGCTGTAATTCATTGTTTGGATAGGGATCTTACATTTAGAGTATTAATTAAGTGAATATTTATAGATGGTCTGGAAAATTGGTTCTTAATGCTGTCTGCCTCTGTTTGCCATACTACTACTATCACTCAGGAATCAGAAGGTAGCTGTACTGCACTGATTTTTTTCCTTTGTTTCTTGGCGTTAATATATTTTTAAAGAATTTTACCACCAACAACCTTACCATAAGCTTGCTGGTGATTAGTCTCTTTCAAATTTAACTTGGCTGAGTACAAATCTATTGCAAAGATTATACTTGAAGCTTTTTCAGTTTGGCAGAACCTGCCAGTTATTAGGCTTTTCTGATGTGAAAAGGGCTGGGGAACCTGCTGCCTCAAGACCACGTGTGGTCTTCTCGGTTCTTAGGTGTGGCCTTTTGACTGAACAAATCCTTCTATTAAGCATATTCTGTGAAGTTTGGATTCAGTTGAAGGGCTGCACTTGAGGACTAGAGGGCCACATGTGGCCTTCAGGCCACAGGTTTCCCACGTCTGTCACTCACCTGCCATAGTAAGACATTAGAGTTGGCAAAAAGCATTTTTATTAAATATTGACCATCATTACCTCCTTTAGCTAGGCTTCTCTCTTGGCCCCTTACACACAGTGGTTGGAAAGACCTCAAATAAGTAGGGAAGGAACCGTAGAAAATCTACTTTGGGAAGGGATTCACTGATCTTGAACTCAGATTACAAGTCAAAGGTTTGAGCTTTAGATCTTTTCCAGAATTGCTTGGCAAATAATTAGGGGTCACAAGATTACTCTGCACATATATCTTTTTGGTCTTTTCAACATTTGGGAAAATTCACTTGAAACAAGCATATAGCAGTTTTTGCAAATTAAAAGTTTTGTTCCTCAAAATGGAAAAAAAAAGTTCAGCAAACTATTATTATCAGGCATGATTGTGGATTGTAATATTATAGCTCATTAGGCTAATTTATTTAAAATTTGCTAAGTTTGCAAGTTTTGTACAGTTAAGAATCAATGAAATGTATCATTCAGAGGGTTCATTGATAATTTCTAGCATTTTTTCAGTTAGTCCTAATTTAAAAAAAAAACAATCATTTTGTATCATTGCTTCATTTGGTATTGCTTAATGAACTACCTATACTTATCTTTATCTGAAAATTTCTGTCAGTGACACATGAGAGTATATTTGACTCAATGCCATTGCCTAAAAGTGAATCATTATATGTTTTGATAAATGTGGAGGGAGTGTCCATACTTGAGAACCCTAGAGATGCTGTTTAGTTTAGAGTTATGTAATGATTCCTATGTGTTTCATAATTATTGTGTTAATTGCTTAAAATCTAAAATTTAATTTTTGTGATATCTACTTCCAGTGTAAATTTTGACAAACAGGACGGCTTTGAAAGTTACATGTCAAACTTATATAGTTAAAAAGAAAAGCAATCAGTTTACAATAGAGATTCATAGTTTCATGTACAGTGCTCTTTCTGTTTGACTTTGTGTATGGAAATGCTCATTTTATTCAGTTAAGTTCAGAATAAAAAAAAAGGTCACTGAAGTTTAATTTGGTTGCAAAGCAAGTTGCAAGTTACTGTAATTAATATACTTGACAAAAGCTTTGAGGGTGAAAATGGTTGACTATACCAATTCACTTTACTTTTATTTAGATTGTCATTAGCAGATGTCATTTTTAGTAATTACAACTATAGCTAGAGGACAGCTAGGTGGTGCAATGGATAGAGCACTGGGACTGGAGTCAGGAAGATCTGAGTTCAAATTTGACCTCCACCACTAGCTGTCTGACCCTGGGCAAGTCACTTAATCCCTGTTTGCCTCAGTTCTTCATCTCTTAAAAAAAATGGGGATACACCGG
Source organism: Petaurus breviceps papuanus (assembly GCF_028583685.1). NCBI lineage: Eukaryota > Metazoa > Chordata > Mammalia > Diprotodontia > Petauridae > Petaurus > Petaurus breviceps. The sequence continues at coordinate 13,424,747 of NW_027185694.1, read as the reverse complement.
AGAAGAAAATGACAAATCACTCCATTATCTTTGCCAAGAAAGCCCCATGGATTCCATGGGGTTGTGAAGAGTTGGACACGACTAAACAGCAGTAGGTGAAAAGGAAATTTTTAGTTTCTACTTCTGAGTTTTATTATTGCCTGTTAAGTAATCGAACATAATTTTACTCAGATTTTTCTAATGCTGCATTGTCTTTTTATTAGGAGGTATGGCTTCGAAAGAATTACCTTCTTGACTTTAAGCACCATTTTATGAGTAATTTTCCTTATAATCTACAAGAAATAATGAAACATAAAAGGAAAGAATCAAATAAAAGGTATTGTTTTCCATTACATAGAGCTGAAAAAGGAATATATTATCTATAATTGAAAATTTTTGAGTAAAGAAATGAGTCTTTCAGAAGTTGTTTTTAGGTTACTTATAATCACTGTCATAATTACTCATATTTAAACTAGGACCTATATCCTATTAAATACCAGTTTTTCTTTTTTCATTTTGGGAAACTTTATATTTTTAAAAAGTATATTTTTGTTATTATTTTTTTTTGCTTTTCATATCATCTTCATCTCAAAATATATTCTTCCTATTTCCCTTCCCTTTGCTATAATTCCTTATACCAAAAAACAAAAAAGAATAAAGTCAGTTGGACAAAATTAACCATTACATGAACCTAGTCTGACATTATATGCCGTGTTTCATACTCATCATCCCCTACTTCTTCAGGGAGAAGCTTATTTTGATATTTCTCTTTCTGGTTCTTATGAAACAAATATAGTGGTAATATGTATGACCTTTCACAAGTTTTATTCTATATTAGTCTCTGGATCTGACTTAGTACATGGTGACCTTAGGCAGATTATTTAATCTATTTGAGCCTCAGGTTTCCTCATCTATAAAATAGGAAAAGAATTGATATTAATAAAATTTTGAATAGACAGTACAGTTCAGAGAAAAGGGCATTTCTCACTGGAGTGAACAGAGATTTGTGGAGGAAGTGTTGTAAGCTAGTAGGGAGGTGGCTCTTGGCATAGTTAGGTTGGGTAAATCATACATTAGTTCCTAGAGAAGTCCTCTAAAGAGTAGTGAACTTGTGACAGTACTCCAGGAAGTGGAGACTAATTATGACCTGTAGAACAAGAGAATTTCAATGAGACTCAGAGTATTAGGCTTGTAGGGGCTTTTGGAATCTAGTTCAATCTAATTTTACAGTTGAGGAAATAGGCCTATAGAAGAGAAATGTCTTGTCCAAGATCACAGAGCTGATAAATGAGGAGTGATAGCCTTTCCCAAAGAAAGAATGGCTTCCTTTGGCCAAAGAAGAAAAGTCTAAGCATAATCAGATCTTACCAGAAGGAGAAAATTAGCAGTGTTTGTGACGTTAGGATGCTGGTTGTGGAAATATAACAAAGTCACGTGTTCTTAAGAGGCAGTCTGCCCCTTTGTAGTTAAGAACCCAAAGAGTGTGGCTCTGGAAAGAAAAATGTTATTGGTTTAAAATTAATATTAAGGCATAAATTAATTGTAAATTAAAGGAACTTAATGGTAACAACAGATAATGAGGTTCCTTTGGGAATGTTGTGTATTTAAAGTCCATACTTTGAACGATTTGTTGAGTAAAACTTCTAAGGGGTGATTTTTGTTATCTTAGCCCTAGGAAGTTAGCTTTTTGCAATGTGTATTATATCTATTGCATGTTTTTAGTAGCAATGATCACTAACATTTATGTAGTACTTACCATGTGTCAGGCACTTTATTAAAGTGTTTTATATTATTTGATTTGATCCTCACAACAAATCTGGGAGGTAAATGCTATTATTCTCATTTTACAAATGAAGAAACTGAGGTAAACAGGTTAAGTGACTTGCCCAGGGTCACACAGCTAGTAAGTATCTGAGGCTGGATTTTAACTCGGAACTTCCTGACTCCAGGAGCAGCACTGTGCCTACAAGGTCTTTTGCCTGCCCTCATTTCCCCTTACAAGGGAAGTTTTATTGATAATTTAAAAAAATTGGGGCAGCTAGGTGGCACAGTGAATAGAGTACCAGCCCTGAAATTAGGAGAATCTGAGTTCAAATGTGGCCTCAGACACTTGACACTAACTGTGCGACCTTAGGCAAGTCACTTAACCCCAATTGCTCTGCCTTCTTCCCCCCCCCCCAAAAAAAATGGTCATTTTTATTGATAATTTTTAAAAATATCATGGTCATTCCTGACACACTCCCTTTCAGTTGAATGCCCTCTTATAGAGAAATATCAAATGAGGTAATATTTGTAAAGCTTTTGGCACAGTGCCTGGCACTTAATAAATGCATGTTTCTTCCCTCTTCTGTAGCAAAGAACACATTAAGTAAAATGACCAGCAAAACAACTTTGTTTGACAGTGTTTTTAGTATTCTGCTCTTGTATATACTCCATTCTCTACTGAGGGTGAAGAAGTGTGTTGGATTCCTCAGAACCAAGGACCAAGATTAGCCATTGGTAGTAATTTGAATTTATTATTGCATGGAATTTTGCCTAAGATTAGACCAATGTGAAGTATAGGCCAACATATATTTTGATATATTGATATATTTTTACAGTGGTTATATTTTCTTCTTTAGTTCTTTCCAGATTCAAACTGAGAGTTGCTTAACCCCTGTTTCAGGTCTTTACCCCAAATGTGACTTCATAATTGGATAAATGTCTTACCAAAGTTGTTATGTTTGTACTTGCTATTGAAGTTTGCACTTTATTAAGGGAGACAGTCTTCTTAATGTTTATTAATAAGATACCTCCTTATACTAGATAGAATGACTTATAGTTTGTTTTTTAACTTAGCAGCAAGTACATGACTTCGTTGAACAACGTAGATCATCTTTTAATGAATTTAACATTGTGTGATATCATGGTGTCCCTGGCAAGTTCTTCAACATTGCAGAAGGACTTTGATTGGATAGAAATGATTAGGAAATTTGTAACTGAGAGTTTTGAAGATGGCTACAAGCTAAACAATAAGCAGTTGAACAGATTGCTTGGGGTGACATGGAGATTAATGCAAATACAGCCAAATAGAGGTAAGTAATATTTCTAAAATTACTCTGGGAAATAGTTGTAGATAAGATTGTTTTTATTTGTATTCCTTGTGTCTTTCTGAGTTCTTTAACCATTTCTTACTTGTCTCTGGAGGGAGAAGTTTGACACTAGTGAACAACTTTCTAGCTTTGCTTCTTTATGGTTACAAGTTTGTGAGAGTTAGATAAATCAATATCTTTTTTTTTTCTTTTTTGGAGGGCAGTTGGAGTTAAGTGACTGGCCCAAGGTCACATGGCTAGTTTTGTGTTAAGTGTCTGAGGCTGGATTTGAACTCAGATCCTCCTGACTCCAGGGCTGGTACTCTATTCATTGCGCCACCTAGCTGCCCCCATAAATCAATATCTTTAACTTTTAAAAAGTGATTACTCTCTTAATTCTCTCATTAACCAAACACTTAAGAAGTGCCTACTATGTGCGTAATCCTATGCTAAGTACTGGGGCAGAAATGGAGCAGTCTCTCCCCTTAGGAGGTTCTGCTCTAAGAACGTCCACAGATGAGTTGATAAGAGATGATTGAAGAGGGAGAAAGTACTAATGAATGGGATAATTGGGAAAGACAGGTATAGGAGGTGGCTTTTGAGCTGAGCCTAGGAGTTTTGATAGGCTAGAGGTGAGGTAGGAAGTGCAATGACTTCCAAGGATGAGAAATATGCTTGTGCATAGAGATAGAAGGTGTAATGTCAGGTTTTAGTAGGCCAGTTTGGCTAGCATGTAGAGCATTTGAAAGAAAGTAATGTGACTATAAGTCCAGAAAAATAGGTGGTATTGAGATTGTGGAGGGCTATAAATTCCAACCCAAAGAGTTTGTATTTTATCCTAAAGGCATAGGATACTACTTCAAGGAATGACAATGTTAGACCTATATATGTGTTTGTATATATATAGATCTATATGTATGTTACATACATGTACACATAGCTATAAACAATGTACTTTGTGAGATCCTAAAATAAATGTTACCAACACGGAGGGGGAAAGGAATAGAAAACCAATTGGGACTTTTAGACAGTGGCATTAGAATTAGACTTTAAAAGATGGGTAGAGATTCAGAATAGGGAAGCATATAAGCAAAGTCACAGGGGCAGAAAAGTAGGGGAGTGTATAGGAGACAAGTCATCCAGTTTGCTGGCACATAGATTACATAGAGGAGAGTATTAACATGAGGTTAGAAATATTTGCTGAATGTGGTTGCCCAGGTCTTGTTTGCCAGGTAAAGGAGTTTAAACTTTACTTGATAGGCAATAGGGAGACAGTGTAAGGTTGTAAGAGCAGTCCTGTCACTACACCTATGGTGAAGAAAGCCACGTCTGACATTGGTGTAAAGGATGGTTCTGCAAGGGGACATGAGGGACCATCAAAAGACCTTGTAGGAAGCCTCTGCAGTAGATTAGGCTAGTGGTAATTAGTGCATATACTGAGGTGGTGATGATGGGAATACAAGAAGGAAATGGATACAAAAAATTTTACAGAGGTGGAATCCAAAGGATTTAATCATTGATTGGTAACATGATAGGGCATTTATGTGTTTTAGTGGAAAGACTGCTGGGCCTTGAGTCAGGGAGACTCATCTTTGTGAGTTCAAATTCTACCTCACACTAACTAGCTGTATGACCCTGGGCAAGGCCCTTAACCTTCTTTGCCTCAGTTTTCTCATCTGTAAAATGAGCTGGAGAAGGAAGTGACAAACCACTCCAGTATCTCTGCCAAGGATATCCCAGATAGGATCACAGAGAGTCACATGGTAAGGGAGATGAAAAAGTCTTCAGATAACACCAGGGTTTTGAACATGGAAGCCTGAGTTAATAGTAGTGTGCCATTGACAGAAACAGTGAAGTCTGGAGGCAGAATAGATAAGCATTCATCATTACTTTTATTTTTTAATTTTTTGCTTTTTTTGGAGGGGGTAGGGCAGGGCAACTGGGGTCAAGCGACATGCACAAGGTCACATGGCCAGTAAGTGCTAAGTGTCTGAGGCTGGATTTGAACCCAGGTCCTCCTGACTCCAGGGCTGGTGCTCTCTTCACTATGCCACCTAACCACCCCAATTCATCATTACTTTTGAGAAAAATATCCTTTAAGATCATCTCTTACACCAATTCATTATTTAGCAAGCAATGTAAAATTAGCAGTCGAATTTAATCTCTGCCACATAAAAAGCTTGAATGACCTTAGGCAAGTCACTTAACTTCTGAAGCTATTTCAACATTGAAAAATGGGAAGTATATTACTTGTACTGTTACTGGAGGTGACATTTGAATTAGTCTATAAAATGGCATTCAGCAGATGTGGTGGAGGGTAGGGTTGGGTTGTTGTGAGGGTTAAGTTTTTTTGTTCTCTTTTAATATTGTTATTTTTAGCATTTCTTTTTAAATTTTGAGTTCCAAATTCTCTCCCTCCTCACTGAGAAGGCAAACAATGTGATATCAATTGTACATGTGAAATTAGTCTAAATATATTCCCATATTAGTCACATCACACACAAAAAAATTAAGTGAGAACATTATACTTCAGTTTGCACTCACTTCATCCATTCCCTCTTTGGGGGGAATAGTATTTGATTATGAGTCCTTTGGAATTGTCTTGGATCATTGTATTGACTAAAGTAGCCAAGTCTTTCCCAACTGATCATCATTATAACATTGCTGTTACTTCTTACTGTTTTTCTCACTTTACTTTTTATCAGTTCATGTTTTTCTGAAGCCATCCCCCCTCGTCATTTCCGATAGCACAATAGTACTCCATCATAATATACACAACTGGTTCAGCCATTCCTCAGCTGATGAGACATTACTTCAATTTCTAATTCTCTGATAAACTACAAAAAGAGCTGCTATAAATATTTTTGTACATGTGGATTCTTTTACTTTTTTTTTTTGTCTCTTTGGAATATGGAGTTTTATAGCCTTTTGGGCATAGTTCTGAATTGCTCTCCAGAATGATTGGATCAGTTCACAACTCCACCAGCAGTTTATTAGTGAACCTATTTTCCCTCATCCTCTCCAGCATTTGTTGTTTCTGATGGGTGTGAGGTGGTACCTCAGAGTTGTTTTAATTTGCATTTTTCTAATAAATGGTGATATGGAGCATTTTTTCATGTGACTGTAGATAACTTTGATTTTTTTTTTCCTTCTGAAAGCTGCCTGTTCATATCCTTTGACCATTTATCAATTGGGGAATAGTTCTTATTTTTATAAATTTAACTCAAATATTTGAGAAGTGGGCCCTTTATCAGAGAAAAACATGGTACCTTTTATTAAAATGTGGTTTCCCTGATTATTTCTTTTAATTAGGTCTATTTTTGCTTTTGCTTTTTCTAAGGTCATGTTTGCTACCCCTATCTTTTTTACTTCAATTGAATGAAACATAAATGGATTTTGTTCCAGCCCTTTATTTGTGTGTCATTTGTAAACAACAGTGTTAGATTCTAGTTTCTAATCCATTCTGTTATCTGATTCTGTTTTATGGGTTAGTTCATCCCATTCATATTCAGTTATGATTACTGTGTATTTTCCTCCATCCTATTTTCTTTTTATCCTTTCACTGTTCAAATGTCTGTCTTGCTTCTGATCACTGCCTCCCTTAATCTGCCTACCCTTTCATCATTTCCCCATGTCTTCCCACCCTGCCCCCCCTCCCCAATCCCCTTTCCCTCCAGTTATTTTGGTTAAATTAGATTTCTATACCCAACTGAGTGTGTGTGTTTCTGTTTCCTCTTTGAACCAGTTCTGATGAGAGTGAGGTGCAAGCATTGACTTCCCCCCATTTTTCCCTCTACTATAAAAGCTCTTCCTTGCATGCCTTTTTTATGTGAAAAAAGTTTCCCCATTGTATCCCTTTCTCACCCCTTCATTTTTATTTTATTTTTTGGAGAGATCATTCCAACATAATTGACTCACACTTATGTCCCCTATCTATGCAGACTCCTTCTAACTGCCCTAATAATGATAATGTTCCTAAAAGTTACATGTAGCATCTTTACACATAGTTTAACTATTAAACAAAGCAGTTTAACTATTGAGTCCCTATGATTACTCTTTCATGTTTACCTTTTCATGCTTCTTTTGAGTCTTGTGTTTGAATGTCAGATTTTTCTATTCAGCTCTGGTCTTTTCATCAGAAATATTTGACAGTCCTCTGTTTTGGTAAATGTCTGTTGTTCCCCCTGAAGGATTATACTCAGTTTTGCTGGGTAGGTTATTCTTTATTATAATCCCAGCTCCTTTGTTTTCTAGAATATTATATTCTAAGCCCTTTGCTCTTTTAACGTGAAAACTGTTACATCTTGTGTGATCTTGCTGTGGCTCTATGGTACTTGAATTGTTCTGATAGTTTGCAACATTTTCTTGACTTGGGAACTCTGGAATTTGGCTTTAACATTACTGGGAGTTTTCATTTTGGGATCTCTTTCAGAAAGTGATAGGTGGATTCTTTCCCATTCTGTTTTACCCTCTGGATCTTAGATATGTTAGATATCAGGACAGTTTTCCTTGATGATTTCTTGAAATACGATGTCCAGGCTCTTTTTGATTATAATTATAGCTTTCAGGTTGTCCAACAGTTTGTGAGGTTTTTTTTTGCTTTTTGGAGGGGGGAAGGCTTTTGGGGTTAAGTGACTTGCCCAAGATCACCTGGCTAGTAAGTGTCAAATGTCTGAGGCAGGATTTGAACTCAGGTCCTCCTGACTCTAGGGTTAGTGCTCTATTCACCGTGCCAGCTAGCCAACCCCGTCCAACAATTCTTAAGTTATTTTTACTTTTTATGTTTTCCAGGTTAGTTGTTTTTTTTTCATTCATTTGAATTTTTAAAACTTGTTTCTTCAAATCTCATGGAGTTATTAGCTTCTACTTGCCCAATTCTAATTTTTAAGGAATTTTTTTTCTGTGAGCTTTTGTACCTCTTTTTCCATTGGCCAATTCTGCTTTTTAAGGAGTTCTTTAGTGAATTTTTGTGCCTCTTTTACCATTAGGCGAATTCTATTTTTTAAGGTATTGTCTGACCTTCCTTCTGCTGTGAAGTTCTCTTTTTGTAGTTTTCTTGCATCGCTCTCATTTTTTAACCTATCATTCTTAACGCTTTAACTCTTCTAGGAATTCTTGTTGGGCTTGGGTCCAGTTAGCATTTTTCTTTGATGCTTTGTCTATAGATGGTTTCACATTGTCTTAGTTTGTGTCTTGGGCTTCTCTCTACCACTGAGGTAGCTTTTTATGGTCAGGATTTTTGCTCATTTTTTCGTTCTATTTCTTGACTTTGAACTTTATGTTAAAGTTGGGCACTGCTCACCTGAGAGTGGGGAGGGAGGCATTGTCCCAAGCTTCAGGCTGTTTTCGGAGTTAGTTCTGGGGGTTTGCAGTTTTTGGTGCTTCCAAAGTGATGTGATGTGGGGAGAGGTCTAGTCACTGCTCTCCTCATCTGCACTCTGGTCTTTACCCAGACAGGTTCTCTGTTCTCCTGCAACCACAAGTACTACTAGTGTTTCTCTCTGCCTTGGAACTGTGATCAGGGCCCCTGCTCCCTTTTTATCTACCAGAAATATTCCTCTCTACCCTGGAATTGCATTCTAGAACAGTGTATGGCAGGGGTGGGGAACATGTGGTCTTTGGGCAATATGTGAGCCTCTTAGGCCTCAACTGAATCTAAATTTCACAAAACAAATACCGTTAATGAAAGGATTTGTTCTGTAAAACTTGGACTCTGTCAAAAGGCCATAACCAAGGACCTAGAAGGCCACATGTGGCCTTGAGGCAGCAGGTTGCCTACCCCTGGTCTGTGGGCATTAGAGTTGCCAGTCAGTGCTAGCTGTACCCATTGCCAGCAAAGGGTCCCCTATATCTCTTTCTAACCAGTTGTTCGACCCCATTACCATCTCTGAGCTACAAAAGCTGTTGCTGTTGTTATAACTACCTCCAAGGCTTTCTGCAGTTTGATGTACTCTGGATCAGCCTTCTCCCTGGTGTCCACACAGAAACCTTTTTTTCTCTCACCAAGATTAAGACTTTATATGTGTTATTTTTTTACTAGATTTAAAGTCCTGTGAAAGCAAGGATTTTTGTTTCATCTAAACATTGTATGTGCCCCAGCACCTAACATGAAGCTGTATATACAGTAGGCACTTTAACTTTTTACTTATTTTTAATTATTTATTGGAAAAAACTTGGACTGAATTATTTCAAGTGCATTAAAAACACTCTGAAAAGCTCATAAAGGAAAATATCTTGCTAGTGATAAAATCACAAGTCTGAACTCCCCTCTTCACAACCATTTCATGTTCTGTTCTGTCCTAATCCAAAAGAACACAAATACCATACTTTTAAAGTTTTGATTAGACTATTTCTCCAAGAAGTGTGATATGTTTGTCATATGATTATAGAACAAGAACTTAATAGGTGCTTACTAAAAGCTTGTTGAATTGATATCTTTAGGATGTCTTTTTTCCCCCTTCCATGCTATAATAATGGGTCTGAATATAGTCAACATCTCTAAAATATGTATTTGAAAACAAATACATAGTTATAGGCTGAAAAGTAATTAAATTATATTAAAACATATTTTACTGTAAAGTTGAGAATTTGGACAGGAGGGTAGTAGGTACTATAATTAATCTGTGACTGACCTTGGAGTTTGGAGTGGACCACAGGATCTGTCTATAGTAGGTTAGTGTGTATAGTGGGTTACTGTGCAGATTTCCAAACCTTCCATTGTTAATAGAGAAATAAAAATATCATGGGGAGTAGCTATGCTACATCTTCAGTCTTTTCTTCTTACTTGCAGGAGGTTAGAGCTGGGGTGGACAAAAGCACAGTGATATTACCTGTTAATATTTTGTACCAGCCAGTTCTTTTGGAAGAGAGTTATCTGTATTCTGGGTTTGTTAGCCAGAATAGTCTGTTAATTAATAGTCATTTTCTAATTTCTTCCTCACTAGCATTTGTGCTTATGTTTCACTCAAAAGAAATCCTTTTTTTTTTTTTTTTTTTTTTTTTTTTTGATATCTTCCTCCTTCCCTCTCAAGTTCCAAACTTCTGGCATCCCTGCTGAGGTTTTGTGTTACTTGACAATCACGTGAAACAGCTGGTACCATCTTAATTGGTCTGTTTTGTGTTGTCACTTTTCTGTCAGAGAAAAGACTAAAGTTGCTAATTGTTACTTTGACGGTTAGACCAAACACTATGAATCATTTTTGTGGACCATTTAGTCTACAGTATTTCTAATTAATAAAATTTTATGATCATGAGTTTGCTGTAATAATTTTTTGCCAAAGAAAATGAGGACTGGTCATGTAATTATGATGCCAAAGCTCATGTTTAATCAATTTATGTAAAATATGTTGTAAACTTCCTTTTCTCCTTCTTCTAGTGGCAACAGAGGTGCTAATCAGGGCAGTTTATACCCTTTATCAACAGAAGAATCTCCTTGTTTCTGTACGTTCTTCACTTCTGAACTTTTTTAGTAGCATTTATCAGAAAGAAGAAATGGGTCCTCACAAAATCAAGTAAGAACGGATTTTAATTTGTTTAATTTTTCATCATAGGTATAGATTTCCTGTGGTGATATTTCTTCCTTTTGATTTGTTATACTGTAGTTCAATTAAATGATTGCATAGAACAGTATGGTGTTTCTTGATTAATGGATCATTTAGAAATAAAGACTTTGAAAGAAAATGAGTGAAAAAAAGCATTTAAGTACACTTAGGATAGAAATAGAAAATCAAAACATACCCTGCTCTTAAGGGCATTCCCATTTTAATTAGGGGAGATGATTTGTACAGGAAAATTCAGAAATGAGAATGGAAAAGCTTAGGATCACTTCTGAGATGCAGTGGTGGCATAGGTGGCAAGGCCCATGAGAACTTTATAGTTTAGATGTCACGGCTCAGGAGTCTGCAAGGCTCTGTCGTATGGCATGCGATAAAGCCTGGCAGGCTAGTGGGTATAATGTAATGGACTGTAAGGACCAGTTCTCCATCTTATTGGGAGGATTGTATTTGTTAAATCCCTACTGATTCAAATGGTATGAGAGGCCTTTTCCACCCTCTATAACTGGGTAATTGGAGAGGCTCCTACCTCAGCTTTTGAGATAAGGAGAGTGGGCACTCCAGGCCTTTTCTTTTGTACTTGGCATCTAGCCAAGAGTAGAAAAGAGATTGAGCAAGCAGATTCTGGAAAAGGAGAGATCTTGGTGGGATCTGGTCAGGGATCAGAATTCAACAGGATTTTTATGTAAATTATGTCATGTGGCTATAGCAGCAAGCACCCCAAGCGTCTTCAGGGTCGCTGCCAACACAGGTTCTTAGATCTGCTTTGTTAAAGGAAAGCAACTCAAAATGGGTTAACAAGCTTACTTCAGTCCATCAAACATATATCGTTTACCTCATTCAGGGGAAAAAGGTCAGCACCCCGAACTTCAAAGTATACAGGCAGAATTATCAAGACAGAAACAGATCAAGTAGACAGCTTTCCAAACTGTCCAGCCATTACATCCATACCAAATCAACATCTGGGTTTCTCAAAGCAGAGGGGCTCTGGACAAGAATCCATATCAAATCACAGAACACTTCTCAAAGTGAGCCCCAAAACAAAACCTCAGGGCTTATATAGCCTTCTCCTGGCTCAGAGAATGTAACAACCTTTTGGACCCACTGGCCAATTAAAAAGTATCTACTGAAAAACAAGCCTCCTACCCCAGGCTCCAGGTGCACTTTAGCCTAGGGGCAGGGAAGATCTTTACATTCCCATTACATTTAGCCCCAAGATCTTTCATGCCCATAGCATAGTCAATTTACTTTTGAATTAGCATTAAACATCTCTTAGGTCACATTTTCAAGATACAGAACTAAAGTTACCAAAGTGGCCACTTGGCCTTAAACAAACACAAAGTACATAGCATTATCACCTCAATTCAGAACAAGAGTCCAAATAAAGTTGTCTGAGGAGGAGGGGGGTGTCCTTCCCCTCACACTGCTCCAGCCCCTGCTTCCAAGTAAAGAGAGGGGGCTGGGCAACAAAACCAACAAGGTGGGGTCCTTGGGGGTCCAAGGCACTTCATCCCACCCACCATAGTCACAAGTCCATCCTCCCCCTGGGTCCCAAACTGTGGGATGCAGCAAGGAAACACACTCAGTGCCCCTCCTTTGCTGCTCAGTTCTTATCTTTTCCTGTGGCTGAATTGTGAACTCCTGGGTTCCTTCTCCTCCCGCAAAAGGCAGTCGTTCCTGGCTTCTGCCCAGGTCCCGGTGCAGGCAGCTCACCATTCCTGCTCTCAGCTCAGCAAAGTCCACATGCAGGCCAGTCTTCTCTCCTGCTCCATGGCTCCACAGAGTCACAGCTACCACAACTGGGAAACAAACAATCATCCCAGCCCCCATACTTTCCTTTTACTCTGCAGATCCTGTTTGTGACGCCATTTTGTAGCAGCAAGGACCCCAGCATCCCCAGAGTGTCTGCCAACACAGGTTCTTGGATCTGCTTTGATAAAGGAAAGCAGCTCAAAATGGGTTAACAAGCTTACTTCAATCAGTCAAACATATATCGTTTACCTCATTCAGGGGAAAAAGGTCAGCACCCCGAACTTCAAAGTATACAGACAGAATTATCAAGACAAAAATAGATCAAGTAGACAAGATTTCCAAACTGTCCAACCATTACATCCATACCAAACAACATCTGGGTTTCAAAGCCGGGGGGCTCTGGACAATGGCTTTCCAGAGTTTCATCTGATCAAATCACAAAACATTTCTCAAAGTGAGCCCCAAAACAAAGCCTCAAATCAGGGTTTATATACCTTTCTCCTGGCTCAGAGAATGTAACAACCTTATTGACTCACTGGCCAATCAAGAAATATCTACTAAAAACAAGCCTCCCACCCCAGGCTCCAGGTGCACATTAGCCTAGGGCCGGGAAGATCTTTAAATGTGCATTCCCATTACAGTGGCCTAAGGTCAGGGTTCTTAAATAAGTTGCCTAGATCTATAATTTAAAAAATAACTTTTTTAGCTTAAAATTTAGTTTTGATTTATGAGTAGCCCAAGACCAGGTATTCAGGAAAACATGCAATATTTATGATTGGTTGTGGGTGGATTTAGTGTATTAAAGGAGTCTGTGGGAACCTCTGGGTGACATTTTCTCTTGCTGTCCAAGTGCTGCTCACTTAAACGTTTCCACGCTTGTGCAATTTTAACTGTGTCCCGTGTCCTCTACTATTGGTGCTGTTGCAGACCATATAGGTGCCTACCATTGGGCAGTCTGACAGTGCCAGTCAGGATGAACCTGCCTTTATAAGATGTGTATCCAAGATATAACAGCCTCCTGAAATTTTGCTGATGGGGAGATTTGGGGATGAATTCTAAGACCAGAAAGATCCTAGATTGGATATCAAGACATCATGAAAGGAAATGGAGAAGTTTGGGGGCCTGGGTGGGGTTTTCATTACTAATCCTTATTTGAAGGTAGGTGCTTCAGAGATAGAACTTGATATTGGAATATGTTAAAGATAACTCATAATTATTCTGTGAGACAGGTATTATTCCTATTTCCAAGAAGCTAAGATCCTGGGAAGTCACAGAGACTGTGAATGATGGACTAGTTCCGAATCCAGTTTTCTTAATACCCTTTGTTCTGTACCACATGGTAATGGGGAAAAAAGATACTGGGGGTTAGGAGGCAGATCTGTTATTTTATTGGTATGAAGAAATCCTGATAGTGAATTCAATCTCCCATTGCAAATTGGCACCTGCTCTATTGCCTGTAGGCTTGGGAACATTGCCTGAATCACTGAAAGTTTAAGCGATTTGTCTGGTGTTACACAGAAAGTATATGGTAAAAGCAAGATTAGAACTCATGTCTTTTTTTACACTCAGGCCAGTGTTGTATCCATTGTAACTTTTGGCCTCTTTAGACACTTTACCACCTGTTGACTCCTGGTTAGGAATGGCTTTAGAGTTATTAGGAAAAGATTTCAGTTATGTCGATTGTATTCTATTTAAGGAGGCAGGGAAGAATAATTTCTATCACAGTGGAGTAAGAAAAGTTTTAATTCTAATTATTTTAAAATTTTGCTTAAGTGGAACAAAACATTCCCCCTGCTATGCCAGTCAAATGAAGAATTCTGTGATAGCTCCTTGAGAATAGAGCTTATTTCATTGTTTGTATTTATATCTCTAGTAATTAGAACAGTACCTGGTCATGGGAGATGCTTAATAAATACCTGTGACTGTTAACCTATTTTCTCATTGTTTCAGTATTCTTAAATATGCCAGTTGTGGTTTGTTGTTTTTTGTTTTTTGTTTTTTCTTTAAGTAAATTAAATGTTTTATCCTTTCTCTTTTTTTAGAAGCCGAAGTAAAGTATTATCTCGTTGGCTGGCTAGCTTGCCCTTGCAGCTTGCTCAACTTGGCTGTAAAAACCCTGAACTCTCAACTCAGCTTATTGATATCATTCATGCTGCTGCAGCACGATCAAATAAAGAGTTACTAAATAGTTTGCAAGCTACTGCTTCTCGGATCTATGGTACGACTTGAGATGTTTAGTAGCATAGCTTCTCATGAGTTGTTTACTATTTTTTTGAAAAATTTAACTTGTCTTTGTTTTTTAGTATTTTATCCCCCATTTCTGAATATCTCATTATTTTCTGAAATAGGTGAAGTAAAATTTTTTAGCTTAGCCTTTTCCTACTTCTATTTGAATTTAGTGGTTTAGGATATTAAGGCATAATTAGTTGAAGAAACTTAAAATATTCAAATAATCCTAAACTCAATATGTAACTTAAAAATTAGTGGACTCTAAGGAATTATAAAATACTGATGAGTTGGAGTAAACTTTTATTTATGGATACTTTAGATGTGATTACTTGAAACTGTCGAGTAGTCCTTTCATTTTCTTACAACATGAGACCAACAAGTAGTTTAGTATCTAAGAGAAATTTTTTTCTTTGGAATTCAGGGAAGTTAATAATATCTTAGCTCTTTATATCTTTAATCTTCCCTTTTCTCACTCTACTTCCCCTGCCCTCTAGTGAAACTCATAATTATCTCTGGAGGACTCAGTACTATTTTATTAAAAAATCAGTTAACTTTGCATTGTACTATGGCATTTATTGATATCATTAATCACACTTAAAATAAGTCTTTATGCTTTTATTCATCACTTGTGGAGAAGCACCATTTAAATAAAATATACTAAGCTTAAAAAAGCTTCCCTTGTTCAATTTCTTTCTGAATCACAGGTTTTCTTTCTGAACAAGAAAATTCACAATCAGCTTCATATTGTAACGTTAAGCATTGTATATTACTGCTAGAGAGTAAAGTGGAATTATTTTTAAAATACTTTCTAGTACTCTGGCTCTTAAAAATGATTAGAAATTAGTATTTTGAATATTTTGGCATATTCTGAACTATAGAACTATGCAGATTGTGGAATGCCCCCTGTTAAATCAGAGTATTTTTTGTTTTCTGAATAAAGAGACCTTGAAAAAAGATGTTTATATAAAGTAATTCTCTCCATTTCTGAGTAAGGTTCAGAAATTGCAACATTCAGAATTAGTATGCCTGTCATTGAGAATTGCTAAATCTTTATAAGTGAATTCCCTTGACTTCTAACAGTTTTTTACTTGAATTTAATTTCTCTGTGTCTGTTTAGATCCACAAGAAGGCACTGTGGTTCTTCTTCCTGCAGCATCTCAGCAGCGTTTGGTCCAATTGATATATTTTCTGCCTTGTCTACCTGCTGATTTACTATGTCATTTAAGTCATTGCTGTATTATGGGAAGACTTAGTTCAAGTTTGGCTGCTGCCCTTATAAGGATACTGCATATGAGGTAGGTAGTATGCTCAAGTGAGCTTTATTTGTATGTAAATTTTTCCCCTTTCAGTAATTTTGATTCTGTTGTACACATTTCCTTCCATCAATAATGTTTTAAGATTTGTTCTTATAGTTGCTTGGTAGGATAAATATCAAGTGTAGAAGTTAGGTTTTAGTAATTGGGACAGTGTAAATGATTTAATAGTTTGTTTCTGGTATTGTGGCAACTTAATAAATTTTAGCTGCTGTATGATATAACCAGAAATGGACTGTGAGTAAGACTGTATTGAGGTATTGGATCAGTGGATTATAATTCAGATTATATGACAAATATCAAAAAGGCAGTGTCCAGTTGTAGCTTTACATTGTACCTAATGCTGTTAAACTTACAGAATATAATATAGAGAATGTAGATACTTTGAAGGGTGGAATGTAGATACATTAAGATCTAGTGGAATATTTAACCATCAAAGAGTAATATTTTCCTCCCACAAAACAAACTGGCCAAATTAGACTCCTCGATTTTGGAGATTTTGGATACCTGGGGTTGGGAAACTTTTGATACTTGAGTGTTATTTTACCTGGCCTTTGGCAATAGTGCTCTAGATCAGTGGCTCTCAAGCTTTTTTTTACTCACAACACTGTATTCTTTGCCATGAAGAACTGCAGCACACTGAACCTTTGAGTGATAACATGAGATATTCCATTTGGGGAGGCCCTTTCCTGTGCAGTTTTTCCTCAGTAACAGCAGATGTTTTTGTTGGGTTCTTTGTGAGTTCAAGGTCTGATGTTTTTTGAGGTGAGCACTTAAGCATATTTGTGAATACCATGTTGACCATACTCTGTATTTTGATTAAGTAAATTTTGTATTAAATATTCGTAGAGTTTTAAAATCTATAATAACATTGAGTATTGTGCAGCATACTCAAATGCATTGCTTTAGAGGTGACTACTTTAACTTGGTCAGTAACTTTTACCATTGTGAATTAGTCTTGTTACCACACTCAGAAATCCTTCTAACGTAGTGGTTTCAGTTATTTGATTGCTCAGCCACATAAATGTAACTAAAGTTAGGTTATTCTGTAGAGCACATGATAGCAGAGCACAGAAATTTAGGGGCTCTGAGCTGAGATGTGGAGGAGCTGCTGTGAGAGGTGAGAGCATTGTTTGTCACCATCTTGTGTTATGTGCGTGGGCCAGAAAGAGCAAGAAACTTGGAACTGGGAGAACTGGGTTCCAGTCTCCCATTTAGCACCTTGCTGAGTGCATGATGATAGAGAAGTAATTTTTACCTTTCTGGGCTTCTTTTTTCTCACTTGTAAAATAAGACGATTGGACTAAGTGATCTCTGAGTTTCCTTCATTCTCATGCAGGACCACTGGTGGTATAATGTGCTAAGCTCCAGGCCTGGAGTCAGGAAGACCTGATTTCAAATCCAGCCTTAGTTATTTCTTTGCTGTGTGACCTTAAGCAAGTCACTCCACCTCTTTTTGCTTTAGTTTCCTCAACTGTAAAATGGTGATAATAATAGGTTCTTGTGAGGATTAGGTGAGGTATTTGTAAAAAAGTGCTAAGTGTACACTGTAGGTGCTATATAAATGTTAGTTATTATTAATAGCTTGCATTTATATAGCCTTTCAAGGTTTGCAAAGAGCTTTACATGTTAATTTCATTTGATCCTCACAATTACCCTGAGGTAAATGCTGTTATGAGGAAATTGAGGAACAGAGAGGTTATATGACCTGCCCAAGATCATACCGCTAGTGGGTGTCTTAATATCTTGTGGTATTTACTTAGCACTTTAAGATTTGCAACATATAAACTTTATAAACATCTTATCTTTACAACAGCCCTGGA
This sequence comes from Petaurus breviceps papuanus, assembly GCF_028583685.1. Classification (NCBI taxonomy): domain Eukaryota; kingdom Metazoa; phylum Chordata; class Mammalia; order Diprotodontia; family Petauridae; genus Petaurus; species Petaurus breviceps. The sequence continues at coordinate 13,407,027 of NW_027185694.1, read as the reverse complement.
AGGTAGATGCTATTATTATCCCCATTTTACAGTTGAGAAAACTGAGGCACAGAGAGAAACTTGCCCAAGGTCACATAGCTGGTAAATGTCTGAGGCCAGATAAAATCTCAGGACTTCCTGACTTGAGGTTCAGTGTCCTATCTACTGTACCATCTAGTTGCTAACTGCATGTGAAAGATGTAACTATTGATGGACCAGGTCTGCGGGGTATACATCCAAAAATATATCATCATCTAGACACTAAACCTTCTTTTTCTTTTTGGGTTTCATTTAGGGAGAAATGCATTCTTTGCAGGTATGACGCAATCAGCATAATTTCATTCACAAATAGCCATATGGAGAATCTCACCTTCTAAAAGCAGTTTTTAATTGATTTTTGAGTCTGTGTTGGGCATCTGCCATTACTGGTCAACACCTTTGAGCATAAGTCTCCCAGTTTTATAGTTGATATTAATATTGACCATTGAACAGAGTTATACTTGTGTAGCAATATCCTAAACCTTTTCTTTATGCAAGGTAGGTTTTTTCCTTAAAAGTGGGGTAGCCATCCTGGACATTGATTTGCCTCAGGCTGCCTAAGTACAAAACAGCCAAGAGGAGCTTGGATTCTCAAACACTGGTTTGATGGTTGATGATCTCATCATTCAGGTGTTTCTGCTCTTGTTTTCAGATCTTCTTTACCATATCCCAGCCTTAGGATACCAGTGGAGCATTCTGAGTGGCCATCTGTCATCCCTCACTCTTAGCCACATGGCTGTTGCTTGTTTTTCTGTCACAATTCTTTAATGACATCCTTACTCCCATTTTTTGGAGTTCCTTGATGGTTATTATATATTATAGCTCACCTCCCCCCTACCATATACATTTTTCTTTGTGTTTCTGTGTGATGCTTGTCTTTAGTTTCTAGGTGTCCCTGCTGTATAGGAAACAGTTTATTCAAGGAATGCTTTTAAGGCAGTGCTTTACTACACTTAATCACGTCTTTAATAATAAATAAACAAGCCCAATAGGATCTTGTATTTGTTAAAAAGTTTGGTTAGTTGTTTGACTAAAAATGTGGTCTCCTATAGAATTATTTGCAAAAGTTTGCCTCTCTTTTACCCTCATCAAGTATTACCTTGGTGTCCATGGCTATTATTCATATTTAATAATCAGTTTAACTTTCCTGATTATATTTGTTGCTTGGTTTCTCCAATACCCTGTTTCTTTCTTCCTTTTAAAAAAATTTATTCAGTTATCAGATATTTTCATTTTTTTCTTCTCTCATTTCTGACCTCTTTTTGGAGGAATTGGGGGTAAGGGAGGCAGGGAGGTGTGGAGTGGGGAACCAGACAAAACAGAAGCATAATCAAGGAAAGCAAATTTCCACATTGACCAAAATATGTATCTCATTTTGCACAGTAGCGAGTCACATCTCTCTTAGGAAGTAGATAGTATTCTTCATCATTGGTACTCTGAAAATATGATTGATTATTGCATTGATTAGAGCTAAATTTTTTGAAATTCATTTTTACATGGTTAGTGTTATAGTATAAATTGTTCTCCTGGTTTGCTCACTTCACTGCCTCAGTCCATACACATCTTCCTACATTTCTCTGAAACCATCTTTCTTCATTTCTTATATTACAATAGTGTTCCATTGTATTCATAAGGCATAATGTGTGCAACCATTCCCTAGCTGATTTTTACAGTTTGGTTTCCAGTTCTGTGCCTTTACATACAGTTGTTATCAGTATTTTTTGTAAATAAAGGATTTTTTTTCCTCTTTCTTTGATCTTTTTGGGGTATAGGCTTAATAGTGGTATTGTTGAGTCAAAGCATATGTACAGTTCCTGGACTGTCTGGGCTGTCCCATTTCACAGTCTCACTACAGTGCATCAGTGTATCTGTTTCTCCCAGCCTTTAACATTTTACATCTGCCTTTTTTGACAAACCAATCAGATGGGTGTGAGAGGGGACCTTAAGAGTTGGCTTTAGTTTGCATTTATCTAAGAATTAGTGATATAGAGTATTTATTCAAAATTGTCATTGATAGCTTGCATTTCTTCCTTTGAAAAATGTTTGTTCCTTTTCTTATCTTTTGGCCATTTATCAATTGGAGAATAGTGATTTTTATTCTAATAAATTTGAATCAGTTCTTGATCTGTCTTGGAAATGAGACCTTTATCAGGTAGACTTAACTGCAAAGATTCTCCCTCCCCCCAACCCCAGTTAATTGTTTCCCTTTCAATCTTAGCTGCATTGGATTATTTGGTGCAAAAACTTTTTGTGTATCCTGCAGAGATTTTTTTTCCCCTCAGTTAATTGTTTCCCTTCTAATCTTAACTGCTTTACAGATAGCTTCCATTCCCCTTCTTTTCTTCTCAATCAGAATTCAAACACGGGTTTTTGCCTCCTTTTTTTTTTGCTCTTTGGAGGGCAATTGGGGTTAAGTGACTTGCCCAAAGTCACACAGCTGCTAGGTCTGTCAAGTGTCTGAGGTTGGATTTGAACTCCAGTCTTCCTGACTCCAGGGCTGGTGCTCTCTTCACTGTGCCACCTAGCTGCCCCGTTGCCTTTTTTTTTTTTTTCAATTCAATTTTAGTTTATTTTTAAGAAGGTAAGAAAAACAAAACCCATTATAAATATGTGTAGTTATGCAAAACAATTTCCAGCATTAGCCGTGTTCCAAAAAAAAAAGAAAAGAAAGAAAATATAATTCATACTATGCATTAAGTCCATCTGCTCTCTGTCTAGATGTGAATAGCCTGTTTCATCATGAGTCTTTTATAACTGTTGTTGGTCTTTGGTTTTACTGTCTTTTAAAGTTATCTTTAATATTGTTACTGTATAAAATGTTCTAGTTTTGCTCATTTCACTTTCAGTTCATTTAAGTCTTCCCAGGTTTTTGTAACTTTAAAAAAATCATCCCCCAAATGAACTATTATGTTAAGCCATTCTTACCTGGTAGGCATCCCCTCAGTTTCTAGTTCTTTGCCACCATGAAAAGATCTGCTATGAATAAAAAAACAAACCACCCTTTTTTTTCCACATAGGCCTTTTTCTTCTTTCTTTGACTTCTTTGAAGTATAGACCTAGCAGTAGTACGGTCTGAAGGACATCCACAGTTCAGTAGCTTTTGGGCATAGTTCTAAATTTCTTTCTTAATATGGTTTGGATCAGTTCAAACCTCTGTTGACGGTGCATTAAAGTACTTCTTTTCCCACATGCTCTTCAGCATTTGCCATTTTCCTTTTTTTGTCAACTTCTGGGTGTGAGGTGGTGTTTAAACTTTGCACTTCTACATTTGCAAATGATCTGAAGCATTTTTTTCATGTGGCTTGTTATAGCTTTGATTTCTTTTAAAAGCTGACTATTCAGATTTTTCAACCATTTATCAATTGAGGAGTGGCTCTTATTCTTGTAAATTTGACTTAGTTCCTTACATATCTTAGAAATGAGATTTTTATTGGAAACATTTTGCAAAAATTTCTCAGTTTCCTGCTTCTCTTTTAACTTTAGCTGCATTGATTTTATCTGTGTAAAAACAATTTTATTAATTTTTATTATCCATTTTACTTCTTGTGACCCTCTTCAACCTGTAGATTCTGACTGGTAAAGTCTTCCCATACACCCCTAATTTGCTTGTTATGTAAATTTTTTAGGTCTAAATCATGTATCCATTTTGAAGGTGCTGGTCTGTACCTAGTTCCTGCCAGATTATATTCCAGTTTTCCTAGCCATTTTGGTCAAATAGTGAGTTTTTACCCCAATAGCTAGGGTCTTAGGGTTTATCAAATACTAGGGCACTATGTCCCTTTGCATCAGTATATTGTATACCTAATCTGTCCCATCGATCAAACTGTTACTTACCTACAGCCAAACTCTTTAGATAATTACTGTTTTGTAGTATAGTTTTGAAATCTGGTCATGCTAGACCCTCATCATCCCCATTTCTCCCCCATTGATTCTTTTAATATTTTTTTGAATTTGTCCGTCTATAGTTTTTTTCTTTTTAAAACTTTTTTCCTTGCTCTATAAATTAATATTTTCATAGTTTGATATAGCACTGAAAAAGTAATATTCTCACAGCTCTTCCAAGGTTGGGACTTGATAGGACAAGAGTTGGTGATAGGTGAGGGTTTTTGCTTTTCAGTCACTTAGTCCTTCAAAATTTTATGCAATTTATATTAATATGTTTTTTTGTGAAATTTTGTTAAAATAACAAAACTTCTGTGGCCTGTACTAATAAACTGACTATGAAGAGATTTTTATCAAACATATTAAAAAGAGAAGTTTGAGATTTGTTGTTTTCTATTACCAGTTTACTTTTTTATTATTAATGGTTTATTCAGTATTCTATTTCTCATTTAGAATCTTGATAATAAAAATATTTTATCTGTAACATTAAGAATCTTGATAATGAAAATGTGTGTGTGTGTAAAACATTGTTCCTTATTCTTTGGAAAACTTGGGACAAATTAGTACAAATGTGAAATTTGTAAGTAGAAAAGATTAATTTGTATTTGAGTTCATCTTCAATGATACAACATAAAAATTAAATACTTTATATAGCCTTGCTTTAGCTTGGGAGCTTTTGATGGCTTTCTTTGTGTTTTTCATTTTTAGTGTATGTATCAATCTTTTTGTTTCCCAAGGGGGAAAAGAAAGCTTATAATTATTTCCAGTGAAGAAGCCGTAGTCCATCTTACTTTGGCCTGCTTGCTACTTCACCCTTAGGTCACCATGAACTATGAGCAGCTGGAAAAAAGAGGAAGAACAATAGTAACTAGGATTAGAGTTAAGCCTTTTTTGTGTATATGACAGAAGGAAAAAGAAATTAGAGTTAGGTTGAGTATGGGTTTGAAGAAATGTACAAAAGAAAGTTAACTAAGGTTTTAAAAAAAGTGTTTTATTTTAAAAATATTCTTCTGCAGGTCAGAAGATTGACTTTTTCTTTAAAAAGAACATTTTAATTATAATTTTGTAATTAATTTCATTTAATAGTTTTATTCTGTGGGATATGGGGAAAATGCTAGACAGCAATATGGGAAGTGTTAGATCTGCCATTAACTAGCACTTTTAGAATCATGTAATAACCTCCCTGGGACTTAATTTATCTTATCTGAAAACTGTAAAATGAAGGGTTTGGATTAAATTCTCAAAGGTGGTTTCCTACTATAGAATTACATTTTTTCTGTTTTTAGAGACAGGTAAGGTTTTAACTTTCTGTAAAGTTAAGGAGATCTAGTCATTTGTCCTTTTTTCTGTGCATTGTGTTAGGTTTTAGAGCTACCCAACCTATTGCTTTGAAATGGAAATTGGCAGTGTCTTTGAGGTGTTTTTAAGACTTGAACTTGATCTCAGTTGAGTAGAGTAGCTTTTTTTAAAAACTTCTAAATAAATAAGTTATTAAAGCAACCCCAGGTGAAGCTAATGACATTGGGCCCCTATTCCATTAGGATTCACCTCTTCATCATCTTTCCTCATCTACCATCTATGATATGTTGTAACTTGTAGAGAGAGACGTGTGTGTGTGTGTGTGTGTGTGTGTGTGTGTGTGTGTGTGTGTAAAATGACTCCATTAATACGTCATTTCTAGTAGTGTTAGAACCTTAATTCTTTGACCTTTTGCGTATCTTAAGAGTGTGAGTGTGTGTGTGTGTGTGTGTGTGTGTGTGTGTGACTTGCTAATCTTACAGATAAGGACACTGAGTTATAGACTAACTGTGACCAAATGTCTTTACTGCTCTGGGCTTCCTTTTCATCATCTGTAAAGTGATGAGATTGATGATTTCTAAGTCCTTTCCAGATCTGAGATTCTTAGATTCCATGATTTTTAGCAAAATGTTTGTCTGAAAGGGGAAAGAAAAATGGTACTGCAATGGATAGAGTGCCATTCTTGGAATCAGGAAGGCTCATCTTAATGAGTTCAAATTTGGCCTCAGACATAAGTTCACTTAACCTTGTTTGCCTCAGTTTCCTGTAAAATGAGGTGGAGAAAGAAATGGCAACCCATTCTAGTGTCTTTGTGAAGAAAACTAACTCCAAATGGGATCATGAAGAGTTGGACACAAATAAAATGACTTACTGAATGACAACAGATATTTAAATTTTAATCTACTCTGCTTCCCAGTTGCTTTTGGAACCATTGAACTTGATTTCTCCTTGTTGCCCTTCCTTTTTATTTATTTATTTTTTCTGGGGATGGGCAGGTGGGAAGGATGGGAGGGGAGGGAAGAAGATGGCATGGTTTTTTGTTTGTTTGTTTTGTGTTTTTTTTAGACTGGGAATTGGAAGACCTAAAGCTGAGACAACTTGATTATGATACCATGGGCAAATTACTTAGCCTCTCTGAACCTATTTATTCATCCATAAAATATGGATAATAATACTTGTAGTTTACCTCTCAGAGTTGTTTTAAGGGAAGTTTCTTATGAGTTGTAAAAGGACTCTGAATTGCTATTTTTGTAGATCTGCATTTTCTGGATGGAAACGCTCTCTGCAAGCAAGTACCATGAATGATGTGGACTATTTCAGTTTCTTATTTTCGACTGTTACAGGTAATTTATACTACTCCTAGACCTCCCTCCTCTCTCTTTCCTTCTTGCTATGTAAGAAAGAGGAGAGTGAGGATATTGCTGTGGGATCTCCTTTTTATTTTTTAGTTTATTTTCATTGATTGATTGATTGCCTTTTGGAGGGCAGTTGGGGTTAAATTTGGAGGGCAATTGGGGTTAAGTAACTTGCCCAAGGTTACATGGCTAGGTTTTTTGTGTGGGTGTTAAGTGTCTGAGGCCTGAACCGAACTCAGGTCCTCCTGACTCTGGGGCCGGCGCTTTACTCACTGCGCCACCTAGCTGCCCCTAGGGATCTCCTTTTTAAGATGTGGCATGTTGGTATTTGTATTTCAGAATTTAAAGTTGGTATACTTTGAATCTCTCAGTTGATAAATGAATGAGAGTACCCTTACATTGTAGTTGACTTAATAATGCCGTTCATTGTCTTCATCTTTCTTTTTAAAGTTTTACCAGGCTGAAATGGTATGCTTGGTTTACCTTAGAAAGTTTGAAGGAAATCCTTTTAAAAGTACTGTTTGAATTGGATTTTCCCCCCTTGTTGACTTTAATTTTCGATTTTAAACATGGCTGAAAAGGCCATGTTAAAATGTACCACACTTTCAGTATCCCTTAACATTATACTCACTTCTATTTGCCTTCATAAATCAATGCAATACACATTTAGAAGGTATGTAGTATATAAGCACTTTTTAAAAAAATTAAACACAGAAGAAACTATCCACTTTGGGAGAAAAAAGACTGATGGATTATTATTGATCAGAGTTATGTATTTAGTATCTAAAATTGATTTAAAATGTTTTTGTCCTTAGGATTTTACTGGACGAAATGAATATTTATTTTGAAAGAATCCTATTTGAAGAGTACCCTAGTTAGGGAGATTTGTAGCATTTTACTTTTAACTTCTTTCTCAGGGCTGTAAGAAGTTTGATTAGATAATAGAGTATATTAATATGGAGTCATGTAGCAGCAGAATGTAGTATAACTTGAATTTAGGAAATTAAAAATGGTTAAGCTCTCTACAAATTAGCAATTTTAAGTACTTTATTATTTATATCATGGCTTAGAGTGTACACTAGTAATATTTTAAATTAGGGTTACATCGCTTGCTTCCTTTCTTTGAAGAACAGTCATCATTTCTCTTCTAGTTTCCTTTTGCTACGTTTTACCAGAAATTGTGACTTTCACTGTGGTTAAATAAAAACCCTGTGTAAGCTCCTCACGATGCTAATGGAGGTCATCATGTCTCCTGTGCATGAAAGTCTGTTATTTAATCATTGTTCACCTCCTGTTGCAGTTGTATTTCACTTTTGAGTGTTGTGTACAAAGTGCTAAAACATAAAAAAAAAAAAAGAATGGAATAATTCATTCATTTGTTAAGAATTGAGTTAATATGGAATTTGTCATCATTACCTTCTCTGTACTGTATAGAAGACAGTATCTTCTGTAAAGATAAGGCCCTGAAATAGTCCTTGGTGTCATGAAATGGAAAAAGCACTGAATCTAGAGTTAGAATACCTGGGTTTTAATCTGGACTCAGTTTACCACTTCTGTCACCTTGAAGTCATTTAACCAGTCTTATGGTTTTCAGCTTCCTCATTATAGGCCTCAGTTTCCTCATTTGTAAAATTACAAGACTGTATTAGATGATTTCTAAGTTGACCTCCAATTCTAAATCCACTTAGAGTATGATACTAATTTTCATTAATTTTACTTTCTTTAGGATTTTCAGCAAAGGAAATGTCATGGCTTCAGAGCATCCGAGGGAATCCTCATATCAGCCAAACACAGCTCTCACCAGTACTTCTCTACCTAACTGACTTGGATCAGTTTTTGCACCACTGGGATGTGACAGAGGTAATTTTGACATTATTTTCAAGTGATAGCTAGTGGTAATTAATTATCTTAACAATTTAATGAAATTTCAATGTTTACTGTGTACAAAGCACAGTTTAAGTTATGGCCTCTGCCCAAAAGGAGTTTACAGTCTAGTTCTGTAGACAACATAAACATGTCAAAAATTTAATACAAGGAAATAACAGTTCACAATTACTGAAATACATAAAATGAATTTTATTTGGTAAGTGAATTCCCAGATGGTGGGTCAAAAAATTTAGAGATATTATTTGAAAAATTTTGTTTGCTTTAAAAACAATTTATTATTTTTTTAAGCATTTAACAAAATTCTTTTTGAATTCTGAATTCTCTCCTTCCATCCTGCCATCCCATATCCATTGAGAAGGCAAAAATGTAATATCAGTTATATGTGTGAAATCATGCAACACATTTCTGTATTAGCCATGTTGCAAAAAAAGGCAAGAAAAATAAAGTGAAAAAATTATTGCAGAAGACATTGAGTTCAAAAGCTCAAAGGTTTCAAAATTTTCCTCCCATTTAATACTATCTTTTCCAGTTACATGTAAAGATAATTTTTCAACATTCTTTTTTGTAAGATTTTGAGTTGTACTTTTTTCTCCCTTTTGTCCTTCTCCCCAAGACAGCAGTGAATCTAATAGGTTATACATGTACACTTATGTTAAACATATTTCCACATGAATCATATTGTGAAGCGTGCCACCTGTGCATTTATGTAAGTCCAGTATAAATGGACATACGGCTGGCCAAGGCCTGCTGTCCCGGAGACCTTACAACCCCAGACTGACTTACTCATGGCTATTCTAGTAGCCAAGTATGAATCTACCTAATTGTCGTGTTGTGTAGTCTGCGTCCTACCTTCTGTTCCACAGGAATTGCATGAGATGCTTTTTTCTTTCCAATTTGTGTAGAGTAATGTTCCCCTGGTTTGCCAGTATAGTGATCTTGTCCTCTTTCCCCTGCAGAAGAAGCAAGGTTACTTTTACTTGACCTGTACTTGAGGGAAAGGTTGGCTCTTGGTGATTGACCCTTCCCTTTTGTTGATATGTCCTAGAATTCTGTCAGGAATTAAAGTCAGTTCCCTGGCTCAGCATTTACAAGATTCCTTCCGGTCCTGTTTTTGAAATCAGGGATGTCATTTTCCATCATTCATTCCTTTTCTAGTTCTCCACATCAAAGATCACTGATACTTTCGTGTCTGCTACTTCTTTTGGGGCCTGCTGACTGGCATCGTCGAGGGACAGCTTTGTCTTTTCTTACTGTCTGTTTTTCTTTCAGCATTCAACATGCATTTATTAAGTGCCTGCTCCGAGCTGGCACACTATTTTAGAGATTTTAATGAGAGAAGAAGGGTCTTTTCAAGAACATATTCAGCCTTCAGCCGAAGAGAAAGGTCACATAGGTTCTTATTTTTTTTCTAAAACAAAAATTGTTTTTGTGTATATTGAATTAGACTATACTCAGGAAGATTTTTAGGCACAGGTGAAGAAATTTTTTCTGTTAATGTGGAAAATGAAGAGGGGTCAGGTAGCTCGTGCAGAGAGACACTGGGAGAAGAGATTGAATGTTGTGACTGGTTAGCATCAGATGGGGCCCTTTGATCAGAAGGTTTTGTGTCTTCAGTCATTCCTCTTGCAGGTTGGGGTGTAATTAAAATCTATTGTGGTTCCAAAGATGTTAAAGTGTCTTCTGTGTGCAAGATGTGCTAGGTGCTGAGAATTCAAAGACAAAACCAAAGTAGATGCTGCCATTTAGGAGCTTACCTCCTGTGAGGATCTGTATGTCCACAGAAGCAGCAAAGTACTTAGCAAATATTTATTAAAGACTGGGATATGAGAAAAAGTAAAAGTACTTGCTCTTGGTGTTCACAATCTAATGGGGAAGAACAACACACAAGCCACTGTGTGCAAACAAGATGCAGGATAAAGTGACGAATTTTTTATTTAGGTCAGGTTTTTCATGTGTATGTGTGTAAGGCAGAGCTTAAATGCTAAAAAACAACATTTCCATGCATGCAGTAAAACACAAAAAGAATAAGTAGAAGAAAGCTCCTAAAATTAAGGGGAATTGGGAAAGGCTTCTTGTAGAAGTTTGAATTTTAGCTAGGACTTGAAGAAAATCATGAAAGTCAGGAGGTGGAGATGAGAAGGAGGGCACTCAATTCATGCAATATAGCCAGTGAAAATGCTGGGGATCAGGAGATGGAGTGTCTCATTTGAGGAGCAGGAAGGAGGTCAGTGTCACTGAATTCCTTGTGTATCGCTATTGGTCTCTACATAGTTCCTAATTTTCTTTCTCATTAGAATTGATTCTCTTTGTGTCTTAAGAATTTCATTCTTGAGCTTCTCTTCTCTCCTGGGCTTTCTTCCTTATAGGATTTCAGCTCAGTAAACTCTTCATTCTTTGTCAATGTGATTATTATTATCAACAAACATTTATTTTAAGGATTGCAGCGTGCCAGGAAATGTATTAAATTTTAGAGAAATAAAGAAAATGAAAAGAACAAAATAAAACATGACCTTTGCCCTCAAGAAATTCACATCAGAAATTGAATTCAATTACAAATTTAATTCATATTATAAATTGAAACTAAAGTTTGAATTTTTGTCTCCAATTTTTTATTTGGTTCATGTTTTTTGTGTGTATGTGTATAATTTTCTGTGTATGTGTAAGTATATCTTATCATCTGCAGTGATAGCTTGGTCTCTTCTTTGCCTAATTTGATTCCTTTGATTTCTTTTTCTTCTCTAATTGCTACTGCTAACATTTCTAGTACCAGATTGAATAAGAGGGGTGATAGTGGACATCCTTGTTTCACCCCTGATCTTATTGGAAATGCTTCTAGCTTCTCCCCATTACATATAGTACTTGTTGATGGCTTTAAATAAATAGATGCTACCTATTTTAAGGAAGGCTCCATTTATTCCTATTCTTTCTAGTGTTTTTAATAGGAATGGATATTGTATTTTGTCAAAAGCCTTTCCTGTATCTGTTGAGATAATCATGTGGTTTTTGCTAGTTTTATTGTTGATATGATCAATGACAGTCATGGTTTTCCTAATATTAAACCATTCTTGCATTCCTGGAATAAATCCTACCTGATCAAAGTGTATTATTATTGTGATAAGTTGCTGTAAGAACTTTTTTTTTTTGATAGGGTTAAGTCAAAAATAATTCTTTTTTAAACTTTCAGTCTCTTTCATATCTCTTGCTTTAAAAAAAGTACATAAATTCAGTTAATTTTGAAACTGTGTTCTACTTGTTTGTGATTCTTTCTTATAATTTCTTTTTTGTTTGTTTTTGCTTTTTGGAGGGTGGGGAGGGCAGGACAGTTGGGGTTAAGTAACTTGCCCAAGGTTACATGGCTATAAGTGTTAAGTGTCTGAGGAGGATTTGAACTCAGGTCTTCCTGACTCCAGGGCCAGTGCTGTCTTCAATGCACCACCTAGCTGCCCCCTTCTTATTATTTCTTTATGTACCCTTCTGCATTTTAAAAAAAAAGACCTGTTTAGTGGCTTTTTTTCTCATTCATTACTATTGCAAACCCATTCTCCCACCATCCCCTTTATAAATTTAAAGAAAGACTAAAACACTGGCAGCAAATAAGCATAATCAAGCACAATTTAATCCACCATTATGAATGGATGACCCTGTCCAGAAATGTATGTTGTGTCCATCACTTCTCTCTTAAGTAACATGTCTTATCATAGATCATTTGGAGACATGGTTGGTCATTGCATTCATCAGTCTTCTTCAGTGCTTCAAAGTTAAATTTCTTCATAATGTTGCTTTCCTTATATAAATTATTGTTACATTCATTTGGCTCACTTCATTCTGCATTAGTTCATATTTTCCAGGATTCTTTGAAATTGTCTATTTTGTTATTTCTTACAATGTGATAATACTTTCTTACATTAATATACTGCATTTTTTCTGTAGTCATTTCTGAAAGATGGCCATTGATAACTCTCATCCCAGAAAAGTAACAATTAGTTACTTTTCTTGCTTTGTCCCAGATTGCTTTCCAGAACTATTGAACCAATTCATTGCTCTGTCAACAGTATTTTATTGGGCCTCTCTTCCATCACCACTCCAACACTATTTGTCTTTTATTACCTTTTCCTTCATGGATACGAGGTGAAATTTAGTTCTTTTAGTTTGCATGTACACACCTTTTTTTTTTTTTCTTCATTCAGGACATTTATTTTAACAAACAGTTGAATCCTCAAGATGAACTAGATGCTGCAACAGCTGCTCTCTTGGGTTAGGTGTTGTTCTTTCACGGAATCCATTCCTGAATTGGCAATAGACAGTTTTTATGTGCCTCATTCGACCAGTACCAGTGGTGTTTCATCACTTAGCTTTTGCATTCCAGTTATACTTTCTCTTGCGTTTTGCGGGATATCCACATTTGCCACATGTTGACTTCTTTTTTTTTTAATGCTTTATTAACTTCTGATTTACATCATTCGTTTCCGACAGATTTTGAGTTACAAATTTTCTCCCCGTTTTTCCCCCACCCATCCCCCCAAAACAGCAGTCCCACAGGATATCCCCACCTTCAATCTGCTCTCTCCCATATTTTTTCCCATATCTGTTTTGACTTTTCCAGTGGATCTCTATGCCTCAGTGCCTGTATATCTTATTTCTTAATTACATGTAGGATGGTATTAATAATAGTATACACACACACACACACACACACACACACACACACACACATACACACATATATATATCTATTTGAATATTTGATTTTAAAACTTTCAATTCCAGATTCATTCCCTTTCCCCCCCTGCCACCCATCCCCACTGGGGAGACAAGCAGTTCAGTATAGGTTGTACATGTGCGGCTAATGCAAAACAATAACATAGTAGATATATTGTAAAAGACTGACTACATTTCCCTCCCACCCATTCTATTCTCTACTTTGATCCTGTCCCTTTTCAAAAGTGGGTGCTTCCAACTTCCCTCCCCCCCAAGCCTGCTCTCCCTTCCATCATCCCCCCTCTCATCCCTTTCCCCCCCATTCTCCTGGAGGGTGAGATCCCCTATTTAGTGTGTATTTCCCTCCCTCCTCAAGCCAGATTCAATAGGAATAAGGTTGACCCATTCCCTTCTGCCTTCCTATTCTTCCCCTCCATTGTAACCATTTTCCCTTGCCTCTTCTGTATGAGATAGTTTGTCCCAATCTGTCTCTCCCCATCTCCTCTCATTATATTCCTCTCACCTCTCAATTTCACCTTTTAAGTATCATCCCTTCCTGTTAAATTGGTCCCGTGCCCTCTATCTATGTATACCTGTAAACGTATATACACACATTCACATATGTATTCATATGCCCGCATATCCTCATATAAAGACATATATATATTTCTAATCCCTTCAACTACTGAGAAAAGTTTCATAAGTTACAATTATTTTTCCATGTAGGAATGTTAATAGTTCAACTTTGATAAGTTCCTTATGATTTCTTTTCCCTGTTTACCTTCTCATGCTTCTCTTGCTTCTTGTATCTGAATGTCAAATTTTCTATTCAACTCTGGTTTTTTCAGCAAGAATGCCTGAAAGTCCTGTATTCCACTGAATGACCATATTTTCCCCTGAAACATGATACTCAGTTTTGTGGGTGACTCTTGGTCTTATAATCCCAGCTCCCTTGACCTCCGGAATATTACATTCCAAGCCCTTCGATCCCTCAGTGTAGAAGCTGCCAGATCCTGGGTTATCCTGATTGTGTTTGCACAATATTCAAATTGTTTCTTCCTGGCTGCTTGTAATATTCTCTCCTTAATCTGGGAATTCCGGAACCTGGCTATAATATTCCTAGGAGTTTTCTTTTTGGGATCTTTTTCAGGAGGTGATCGGTGGATTCTTTCAACCTCTATTTTGCCCTCTCGTTCTAAAACATCAGGGCAGTTTTCTTTGAGAACTTCCTGGAGGATGCTTTCTAGGTTCTTACTTTGGTCATGGCTTTCAGGTAGTCCAATAATTTTTAAATTATCTCTCCTAGATCTATTTTCCAGGTCAGTTGTTTTTCCCATGAGATATTTCACATTGCCTTCTATTCTTTCATTTGTTTGGATCTGTTTGACAGCGTCTTGATTTCTCATAAAGTCATTAGCTTCCGTTTGCTCCAGTCTAATTCTGAAGCAATGATTTTCCTCAGTGAGCTTTTGAGATTCTTTTTCCATCTGGCAAATTCGACTTTTTAAGGCATTCTTCTCCTCATTGCCTTTTTGAGCCTCCTTTGCCATTTGAGTCAGTCTGTTTTTTAAGGTATTATTTTCTTCAGTCAGGCTGTTGACTCTCATTTCATAACTTTCTTGCATTGTTCTCATTTCTCTTCCCAATTTTTCCTCCACTTCTCTTATCTGCTTCTTAAGGTCCTCTATGGCCTGTAACCAGCTTGTATTTTCCTTTGAAGCTTTTGGTGCAGGAGTTCTGACTTCACTGTTTTCCTCCTGTTCCATGCCTTGCTCCTTCTTATCCCCAAAATAGGAGTGTAATGTTGGAATCTTCTGTCTGCTTTGTTTCCTCTGCCTGCTCATTTTGCCACTCAATTATTTGACTTTTGGGCTTTTTGCCACAGTAGGACTCTGCCACCAGACAGAGGAGTTTTCGTCCCAAACGCTGGGGTTTCCTCAGCTGCTGGAGGTATTAGATGGGTGCCCTCTCTGAGGTCTCCACACGCTCTGGCAAGCTGGACACACACCCCAGGACCTCCACCCTAGACTGCAATCCAGATCCAAGCAGGTTAAAGCAAGAGCGATTACCCCTCAGACTGGTGCTTGGTCCCCCTACACTCTGCAGGCCAGGAGCTGAAGCTGCCACGTGGTGCCAACTGGCTGTGCCTGCATCTCAGAGGCTTCTCGCTCCGGGGGTAAAAGCCACGCACTCCCACTTACTGGTCCCAAAGTCCAGACTGCACTGGCCTCTCACCTTGTCCTTCGCATCTATGTATTGATAAATCTGGAAACGGCCACAGCTGCTGCTGATCTGGAGTCCCTCTGGCAGGCTGCTGGTCAGGCCCGCCCTGGGGCTAAAGCCTTGGTGTGGTGCTGGGCTGGGCTCCCAGAGCGCTGAGCTGGCCGATTCCTGCGGGCCTGCTGGGCTGTCCTCAGCAGGAGGTTAGCTTCTCTGTGTCATTATGTGGGTTCTGCAGCTCCAAAGTTTGTTTAGAGTCCCCTTTTTACATGGATTGGGGAGGGTGGAAGCCGGAGCCACGGGAAGGTCTTGCTTCTACTCCGCCATCTTGGCTCCGCCCCCCCACATGTTGACTTCTGAAGATGTGTGTGCATGTTATTCCTGCGCTTACCAAAGGAAAATGTCCCCTTCGTCATCTTCCTCCTGCCACCAGGATCAAAGAGCATGCCTTTTTGTTTTTTTGGTATGGTCATTTGATAATATTCAGTTCTTTTGAAAATTGTTATACTTTTGGCATTAATGTGTACGTATAGTGCTACCTTAGTCTGGATATTTTAGCTGCACACCTAAAATGAGATGTCTTTGAAATGGGGGGAAAAGTTGTTTAGATTGGGAAAAATTCCTCTGTTTAAGCAACTATACTCAAATCCCAGAACTTTTTTTTTTTTGGCTTTTCATAGCTGGCAATAAGGCTTCCTTCCACCCAATAGCCTTTTCTTTTCTACTCTCTAAACCTTGAATTCTTATATCATAGCAGCAGTTCTTGGTGGGTGGGTTCCTGGAGATTTCCTCAGTTCCCAGCCCAGCATCCTGTTTCTTGCTTCCATGGCTGCAAAGGAAGAAGGAGAAGTTGATAAGGTCTTGTATTGAGATCCCTGTCAAGCTCAGGACAGGGATACAGGCAGGTCATTTGAAATGGATCAGTCTTTGTTAATTTGTAACACCAGCACTGGAGGCGTGGGCACAGATTTTTTCTGCTGTTCAGGGTGCTTGGAAAAGCTGTTTCCACTATGTCTCTGTTACAAAAACACAGTTGTAGGCAATTTTCAGATTTTGGGGAAACGTGTGGTTTTTTGATTGGATCAGAGCAAAGAAATCTTGTCTGCTGAATTTCAGTTGACATTATGAAAACTGATTAATTACTGGTTTTCTTTTATTCTGACAGGCAGTGTGTCACAACTTATCTATAATTCCTGCTCGAAGTCAGTGTTTAGATGTCCTGCAAAGTGCTATCAGTAAGCATATGGTAAGTGTACTTTTTACTACCTGTTATATTTAAACTGATTTTTTTTTTAAGTGATTTGGGTGGTGTCATGACAGACAAGGAGCATTAAATTTCCTTTAGAAAATGGTAGGGTTAGTACATTGCACCTTGGTTCTTCCTTGGGGATTTGCTCTAAAGGACCCTTCTTCACTTTGTGATATGAAAAGATCATTAGACTACTCAGAAGATCTGACTTACAGGAAGTTCAGTTCTGCTACTTCTTAGCTATCTGATCTGAGGCAAGACAGTTAACACTCTTATGCCTCAGTTTGCTTCTCTGTAAAAGGAGTGGGTTGGACTATAAGATTTCTAAGGTTCTAGATGTCAGATTGCATGATTATATAATTCTAAATTCACCTCAAAGGTCATCCAGCTCTGTGACTTAACCTTGGGGTCATCTTATAGCAAACATCCCCTTTATACCTCTAAAGTTCCTTTATGTAGGATTAGTAATGATAGACTCGCACAAGCTGAAGAAGTGATACTAAAAGGGGCCAGTAGCTAAAAAATGGAAAAAGTGAAAAGTTGAGTAAAGGTAATAAATAATATTGAGCATAATTTCATGAAAACCTACCATAGCTGTGGGTAGGAATTTCTCAGGACTGTAAGCTCTCATGCTTCCTTAACTTTCCACAACTCCCATTGAACTTTCTTTTCCCTCTTTTTTTTTTTGGCTGTCGGCATATCTACAATGAATTGATTAATTATTATTTAATTTAACTCATTCTTTTCTCCCCAAACCCTTCATCTTAATTTCCTGCCATAGCACTATCATCTTTCTAGTCATCCAGGGACATAAACCTTAACTCATCATTCTTACTTTTTATTTTTACCCTAAATCTTCATTCTGTTTCAGGGGGTGGGAAGCCTGTGGCCTTGAGGCTGCAGGTTCCCCACTCCTGCTCTGTTCCTTTGCACTGGCTATCTCCCATTCCTTGACTCCTCTCCCATTTCACCTCTTCCTGAATTTCTCTGACTTCCTTCAAGACAACTCAGATCTTATCTTCATCAGGAGATACCTCATGCCTTCCCCTGAAATTATCTTCTGTTTACTCTGTTTATATTTTGGATATATTTATATGTTGTCTCTTCCATTAGAATGCTAACTCTTTAAAATCTGTTTGCCTTCCTTTGTATCTCCAAAGCTTAACCCAGTAGGCCTTGCAGGTAGTTGGCACTTGCTGACTATGACTGGTTGAAAAGTTTTTCCTCCTTTATAAACAGGAATAAGTATGAAGGAAGTTGCAGTACAACATGAAAGTCAAGAGATTTGGTTAAAGAAAGAATTCCCAAATAGAGCTTTCATAATTTTTTTTTTTAAGTATTAACTTTTCTAGGATCTTTACTGTTGAATGGTTAGAGTGGTGGTATTCAGATAACCAGACTCTAAGCCACGTACAGCTAGTTGCTCAGCTTATAAATAATTTTGAATCTTGGAATGCTACTTTCTCAGGGTAGCCCACACTAGCCTGTTTTAGGGTATATCATTCCTAAAATACTGTTCTAGGATAACTAACTCATGTGTAACAAAATTTCTATTCAAAGATAGTCATGGTTGCAATTTAAGCAATTAGGAACTTTGAATTAATTGGTGGTTTGGTGTGTTGGAGGGGTTGGCAGTAAAGGGCTGTGGGGGGGACCACAAAGGTAGCAATTTTGTGGTGATAGCGTAAAGCAGAGGTGTTAAACTCCCCAAAACTCATGAGTGATAGAATCAGGTTAAAATAAAATTGGGAAATGTTTTTTAAAAATTCAGTACAATATTAATAAATGTTAATTTTGGTTTCCTAAGTCAATATATGGCTTCAGGGATCTTTTCTTTTGGATACCACTGGCTTATGCCAGGACTTTGATGAGATGAACAGTTATATGTATATTTATCGTGATTGTACATTGAAATTTTTATAAGTGGGTCTCATTATTTAGATTTGTCTAAAAAAAGTTTCCTTGGGAGGGAAGAATAAGCTACCTGCCTAAGAACAAAAGGATACCGTTTGGTACAGTGGAATAATGAATTGTTAAATAACGTAACGCTGTACTGACGCTAAAGATATACTCATATCCGTTACTTTCTAGAAAGTAGTTCATACAAGGTAAGAAAGAGGACAGACTTAAATATTGTAATCAAAATTCAGTTATTGTAGTAGCTGAGTTCTGTTCTTAGGTTCAATTGAGTTATTCAGGGAGAGCACTTGATAAGAGTTAATTGTCATCTCTATCATTTAGAAATCACAGGTGTATGCCTGGTAATACCAAAGTCATTGTTATTTGGGGAGATTGATTTCTCTAGAAGCTTGGAAAAAACATTAAAGGTAGTTCTGACTAGCATAGGTCTTTAACTTATAATAAGGAAATTCTAGGAAAAAGGACACTTGGGAAGAGGAAGCATTAATATAGTTAGTTTTTCCTTGAGATTACTTTTTAAGGTAATTTACTATAGGAATAAATTCTCAAAGGAAAATAGGAACTTTGAAGCAAGGGTTAGGGACCTGTGTATTAAATTAATTTAAAATAGAAGTGCTTTAAGGATGACTTTCAACTTAGCCTGTTTGGGAGTGGGAGTGGGGAGGCTTTGTAAGGTGGTGGGATAGCATCTTTTAAAGTAAATATATAATTAACCTATGTCTTTTATACCTAGGCTGGATTGTCTGTAATCCCTGATAGCACTGCTGGATCTATTTTGTGTGTTGTAAGTAAGCTCCTGGATCAAGCTTGTGTACTTACTGAGACAATATATAAGTTTCTAGCGTCTTGCTGTTACAGTCTTCTTCACTTCCTCCTCACTTTAGAAAAAGCGGATGCAGAGCATATGAGAAAGAGGTAATGATTTTCATTTTCCACAATTCTCTTCCCTTCACTCTCGCCTTTACTTTGCATTGTACTCTTATCCTTCCAAAAATGAGAACGTTTCTTTGGTCAGTTTTCTTACTGTACATGTTAGAATCTCATAAGGAAAAAAAATGCAACATCCTAGATTTATAGGAAGATGAGCTTTTATTGTGATCCTTTGGATTTTGTTTCTGGCTTTATTGGAGATGCTCAGAATTCTTGTGATTTAGAATTTATTGTTTTAAAGAAGGGATTTTTTAATTAGTTGGCGTGTGTTTATGTTTCTAGATGCGTAGTTTATTGTGCTATTTTGAATTCGAACTGAATTTCGAGTTATATCGGGCTTTTGTTCTATCATTTCTTGGGCTCTTAAGGCTAAGATCAGGTTTCTATTTCAGGGTTCTGTCCTGGATCCTTTTCTCTTCTACCTCTATGCTACTTCACTTAGTGATCTTATTAGCTCCCATGGATTTCATTACTATCTCTGTGGGGGTGGTTCTCAGATCTATATATCTTGCCCCAATCTCTCTCCTGACCTCCATTCTCACATCTCCCTCTGCCTTTCAGACAACTCTAACCGGATGTTCAGTAGACATCTTAAAATCACTGTGTACCAAACTGAAATCATGCTCCCCCCCAAACCCTCCCCCCTTATATTTTTCATCTCGAATACTTTCCCTTCTTTCCTTTAACACTGACACCAGTCTGGTGCAAGCCCTTATCCCCTCACTCCTGGGCTATCACATTGACTTGCTGCTGGGTCTGCCTGCCTCAAGTCTCTCCCCACTCCAATGAGTCCTCTATGTCAGGCCCTAAAGTAATTTTCCTAAAGCATATTTCTGATCCCGTCACCATCCTACTCAGTAAATTCCAGTGGCTTCCTGTCACCTCCAGGATCAAATACAAAACGCTCTGTTTGGCATTTGGAGCCCTTCATAATTTACCCTCTCCTTCCTTTCCAGTCTTCTCACGCCTCTCTTATGGCACACTCTTCGGTTCATGAATGAGATACTCCGTCTCTTGGCTCTAGGCATTTTCTCTGTCTGCCATGCCTGGAATCTCTGCTTACTGGCTTTCCTGGCATCCTTTTAAGTCCCAACTAAAACCTCATCTTTTACAGGAAAGCTTACCCAACCTCTCTTACAGTGCCTTTCTTTCCTTTATTAATTATTTCTTGTTTTTCCTGTAAATAGCTTGTTCTGCTTGCGTGTTGTCTCCCTCATTTACTGTAAATTCTTTGAGGGCAAGGACTGTGTTTTGCTTTCTTTTGTATCTCCAGGACATATGCCCGTTCTTGGCACATAGTAGGTGCCTAATAAATGTTTAATGAATGGTCCATTTATTAAGCACCTACTACATTCCTGGACTCTGCTAGGTATTGGGAGTACAAGCACAGAGTTGTCCCTGCTAACAAGGAGCTTACATTTGTTTTTTTTTCTCTTTGGAGGGGGAAGGTAGGGCAGTTGGGGTTAAGTGACTTGCCCAAGGTTACACAGCTTGTGTGTGTGTGTGTGTGTGTGAGATATATATATATATATATATATATATATATATATATATATATATATATATATATATATATATGTCTGAGGTTGGATTTTAACTCAGCTCCTCCTGACTCCAGGGCTGGTACTCTATTGACTGCGCCACCTAACCACCCCAGGAGCTTACATTCTAATATAGCAGACAAGTACATATAAAATACACACATGCAAAAATATAAAATTAATTACAAACATATACAACGTAATTCAATATAAGGTATTTTGAGAGGGAGGTCACAATTGCGAATCAGAAAACACTTCATGTAGAAGATTGTACTTGAGGTATGTTTTAAAGGAAGAGACAGATTGTTGTGAAGGTAAGAAGGTAATGCATTCCTGGTATGTAGGGTAGACTGTACAAAGACAAGGAGATGGCAGATAATGTTGTATGGGAGGAACCAAGAACTAGTTTGACTGGATTGTAGAGACTAGAAGAAAGAAGAATGTCTAGTGAGGCTGGAGAGGTAGGATGAGACCAGGTTTTTCACAGCTTTAAAAACAAAGCAAAAGAGTTGTAATCCTAGAGGCAATGTTCTGGAAGCCACCAGAGGTGATTGAATAAAAGAGTTGAGAGAAAGATAAATTTAGTTCTGTACATAGTAGAATCAAAGTAAATGGTATCTGTGTCATTCCCGTGGTCATTACTTCTTTTTGTGAGTCAGTGTTAGCTCCTAGGGGTCACCTTTTTCCTTTCTGAAGGCTCAGAGAACCCTGTGTTCTAGAATTTTGCCAGGAATCCACAATCTTCATTCTCTGATTCCTAGATTCTGCTTTTTTTTCCCTTTTGGGCGAAACCAGGACATTTTTTTCATCTTAAAGTATAATTGATTGATATCTGTTGATTAATATCTAGTGATGATCAAGCATCACTGGTTTTTTTGTTTTGTTTTTGTTCTTTTGCTCAGTTTCTTTTCAGTCTGATGGTCTTACTATTTAACTGATAGTGATTTAACACCACTAATAATATCTGTTTGTTAGGCCCAATAAATTGTCCATTACCAAGTTTTCTGAAAGTCTGGGACCTCTGTAATCCATTCACAGAATTATTTTCTATCTAATGAAATTAATTTCTTCCTTATTAGCTCTTGTTTGCTGCTTTCATCTATTCAAATATGTTGTCCTGTTATGTGAATGTTTTTGTTTGTGGGAAAGAAGAAATGAACCTTTTCACTCCTGAGTTCCTTACAGTCTCTTTTCTGTGTCCTTTTTATCTTCAGGGATAAATTATGGGGATCCTGTATTTCAGTATTGGCTGTTGTGCCCCGAGTACTAAGGCTGATGCTCCAGAATCTGCAGATCAATAAAACATGTCAGGAAGAGCTGCCAGTTGTCGCTCAGCTGATCCGCGTGCTGCTGCAACACGCACCACTGAGGGTGCACATGATGACAAATGCGCTTCTCGTACAGCAGATCGTCAAGGATATTATGGTAAGACGTTTTTTCACAGATCGTTTCTTGGGTTTTAGCATTGAATAATGTCGTCTGAGCAGGGTCCTGATTAGTTTAGTTAACTATCTCGCTGTGGCCAAGGTTGGGGGTACGTGGTTCCTTTGTGCTAACTAGTGCAGGATCTGGTACCTTTGTCCCTCTAAAGTGAGTGTTATAAGTGTCTTTCCTGATTCAAGCAGCATTCAGAATTCTAGAGTTTGTGATATTTCATATCAAGGACTCAAATGTTAAGGCTATGGAGTTGCATTGAACTTTGGCCAGAAACCCTGTGTTGTTGCCCAAGCACTTTCTACTACATTTGATTTTGTGGACAGTGGGATTTGAGATCATGGGATCCTAGATCTATAGCTGGAAGAAAACTCAGAAACCATCTATTTCAGTGGCCTCCAAAAGTTTTGATCATATCTCCCCATCCCCACCCCCCATATGTGTATGCTTATTTAGAAATTAGATCCATGTACTATTTTACTGAAAGTTGTATACATGACAGAACTTACACAGTAATAGTCACTTTAAAAGGATGAGATGAAATAATATTTTATCTTAAAGGGGAGCTAGAGGAGTTTACTGCATTAGGAAAGGCAATTTGGAAGCTGTGTGGAGGAGGGATTGATTGGAGTGGGGACAGACAACTAAGTAAGCCTTTTTAGTAGTCCTGGCAAGAGCTGATCGTCTGAACTAAAAGTGCCCTGGTAACTGAGGCAGCTGGACTCAGCTCCACATGAGGACATACAAAGGGGTGGGTGGGAGATGTGGATCTAAAAAAGGAGCTTTAGTAATTCACTGGATCTGTAGTATTGGAGACATACCCCATGTGCCCTTTGCACTCTACCATGATGCCTTACATTAACAGCTGTTTCTTGGAGATAATTCCAAATGAATTATTGGTATTGAAAGAGTTTTTTACTCCTCTCTGTAACTCCATACTAGAGTACACTTATTTTAAATGGAAGTCATATTTCTTTTATTCCAAAGATGGAAAAATTATCATGACTTTTACGCTGGGTTCTTTTTCAAGGTTTACAATCTTAGAAGGCGTTTTACCCAGTCTACAATGTCTGTTGTCTTGTAAGCTGCTAGGAACAGTGTGTGTTCTTCATGCCCTCACTGTGCTGAGGATTATATAAGATGATGGAAGACAAGTAGAGAAAATGCCTGCTTCTTAAAATTCTCTCTTTGTCAATAGAGTGGAAAGAACATTGAATTTATGGTCAGAAAGATCTTGGTTCAATGCCTACTTATTAGATATGTAACTGGACTAATCACTTAACTCTTTGACCCTTAGTTTGTCAGTCAACTTCTCTGCAAAATGGGGAATACTGGTGGTCCTTTTACCTCCCAGGAAATAATGTATATAAACATGCTTCGCAATCCATAAATACAAGTCTGGTTTCTCTTTTTACTGAAGGGACCTGAATTGCAGGAATAAATTTCTCTTCCAGGCATCATCCATACATAATCTTTAGTCTTATTTAGCCTTGACTACCTTTAATCAGAATATTTTACCCTTTCCTTTTCAAACTGAACTCTGGCATTTGACACTTTGATTTTATGTATCATTCATTAGAACATAGGTTTTGAAACTTTGGTTGTATCCTGTCCCAAAAGTCTGTGCCTCCTCTGTCGTATCTTTTTTTTTTTTTTTTTTAAAGCAATTGGGGTTAAGTAACTTGCTCAAGGTTACACGGCCAGTTATTTCTGGGTGTGGTGGTAAGTATCTGAGCCTGGATTCGATCCCAGGTCATCCCGACACTGGGGCCAGTGCTCTTACTCACTGAGCCACCTGGCTGCCCCTCTTAGTCATATCTTTAAAATGCATTAAGTAAAAATATATAGTATTATTAAAGAAACCAGTTTATATTGAAATAGTTATTACATATATTAAAAAAAAAAGCTACCCCTGATTAAGAACTCTTGTCTTAGAAGGATTGTAGAGTTTACTGTAGTATTTCTTTCTTTTTGTCCTCAAGGAATCCTTTCCATTCCTAAATTTTAGATTCACCCTTTAGGTAATAGGTATCTTCTCTTTTTCCCTCCAACTTGTCAGTACTTTTCTATTAGTACTTCTCTGAGACCATTTCCCCTTCAGGCAGGAACACATCTTCCATTTGTTAGCATGTTAGGATACTAACCGTAACCCAGTTTACCTCACTCCTATATAACGTCTGGAGGTGTTAGGATTATTACTCTCAGAGGTAATTTGTTTGAAATGGAAAGCTTGAACTCATCTGGTTTTTGTTTTACTTGACACAATAAGCAAAAGAAGATTGGAATATTTGCTCTTTTCACTATCATCTGTTACTCTAAGTAGTTTGCTTATCTTACCTTGATTTTGTTCTTGCTTTGAACAGATCACCAAATGGCTCTTTAAGAAATTAACTGTACAATTCATAATGCTGAAGGTTTGCTGTTACAAAGCAGGAGTACAGAGAGTGAAGCAGGCCCTTTTCTTTCTTTTTTAAGTAATAAGTTTTATTTTTTCCTCCCAACACATTAAAAAAAAAAGAAAAACAGAACCCCTTGTAACAAACATGAATATAGTCACACAACAAATCTTCTGAATTAAGTTCGTCACCTTTCCCTCGAGGTGGCTTTGTCACTGGTCCTCTGGATTCATTGCATTGATTAGAGTTCTTACGTTTTTCACAGTTGGTTTTTTAATAATACTGTTATTATACAAATTGTTCCCCAAATCAGTGCAAGTGCTGCCAAGTCTCACAGGAACTATCTTCTTTGTGATTTCTTATGCTAGAGTAGTATTTCCCCATACCATAAATTGTTGAGCTGTTCCCCAGTTCCTGGATGGCCCCCCTTCTCTTTCAGTTCTTTGCCACTTAAGGAAGAGCTCCTTTATATAAAAACATATTTGTACATATAGGTCTTTACTGTCTTTAATCCCTTTGAGGTGAAGGTTTAGTAGCTGTATCTGTCACAGGTCTCCACAAGTACAGTGTGTTTAAAGTAGTGCCTCAGCTGTATAGGTGAGTATGGTATTTGTTCTAATGGGGAAATTGGCTATCCCTGATTAGAATCTTTTTTGTTGATTTCTATAACTTTTCTATAGCCAAAGTAGCATTCTCTTCCTCTCCCAGAGAATCATCCTTTTATCACAAAGAATTTTAAAAAGAAGGGGGTAACACTTCATTCAGCAAGATCTCTAGCACATAACCCAAATCTGACATAGGCAGTTTTCAGTGATTATATTCCTTCTCCTCTGAATAAAAGGGAAGGAGGTATACTTGCACATCTCTTTTTTTTAATAATGTGACTTTCACAGACTACTTTCCAACTAAGGATTCTCGAATATTATTATCTCTCTGCCTTTGAAGAAAGATGTTATGTATGTTATGTGTTCATACTGGAAAAATCAAAATCAAATGGGCTTTTGTCTAGTAGGCAAACGGTATAAACTTAGTGACATCACTATGACCACCCTAAGTTAGGTATTGCCAAGATTAATCTTACTTGCTGTTTGAAATACCTCCAAGAAGCAGTATGGTATAGTGAATGTAGAGCTAGTCTCAGAGCCAGGAAGACAGGGTTGCACGTCTTACCTCTGGGGCTTACTAGCTTAAGACAGGTGTTCACTGTTTTCTAGGCTCAGTCAAATCTTGCTTCACTAAACATCCTTCAGAAGGATACCTACCTTCCTCTATTGGCTAGAGCTGAGGGGCCTGGAGGTGGAGAAAAGCCTTTTAATATCTGCATTCATTTGGGAACAGGGTGCTAGAAAAAATTGGCATTGAAGCTTAGTATGGGTAGGGTTTTTAAGACGGAAGAAACTTCATAGAGTATCTCCATAAATTGTTTAACTTCCTCTTCAGATATGCTAAGAACTGGGGGGTTGGGGAATCATTTATACAAGGTGACTGTTTCTACTGAAAATTCACTATAAAATGTTAACTAAACCCAGAAGTCAGATTTAGTTGTGTATAATATTATTTCTTCTTCATTAAACTTTGTAATTCATTTACTGTAATGAATAGTTAATGTTTAAACCACTGTTCTAGTGATCCCAGGATCTAGTGATCTTGGCCATGTGGAACTTATAGTCAAGTTAGAAGTGTTGGCTAGGTCTGTTGTGATTCTTCTCTAGCAGGGAGGCCATATTGAGGGCGTACGAGCATAAATATTGTTAAACAAAAACACATGGTAGATACCACCCAAAACAAAACCTTTTCTGCCAAGACTTGGACCAGAGGATACTGACTCTTTTTTCCCCCTTGCAGACAGTGAAGAGTGGAGGAACTCAGGAGCAGTGGCTTACAGACCTTCATTACTGCTTCAACATTTACCTGGCCAGCCGCCCCCAGAGCTCTGGGGCAGTTAGCACAGTCTGTTGAAGAGACACAATTTTAAACTGTTTACTTCTGTATTATTTTGAAAAAACATTGGAACAATATTTGTCAATAAAGCTGAAGTTTAAAGGAAGCTGCATGTGTGTTCCTTTACTGTGACAGTGAAGTGAAAACATGTAACACTGTTGTTATAAATGATAATCAGTAGTGGATATTTTGATCATTACTGAATACTTATAAAATAAATACTCTTTATCAAATGGCACTATTGATTATGTATAAATAGAAATGCACAAAAGCAGACAATTTCAAGTTCCTTTGCTCCTTTTTCTCTTGCTATATACAATGGAGTTCGCTACTCCATTAGTCATCAAGTTTGTTTTTCAATGTGTGATGTTAAAATGATATATATTGTGATACCAAACGTTTTCTATATGATAGTGAGTTTCATATTATTTTTCTGTACCATAAGTGCTCTCTTTTTCCATTAAGGTTGAGTGTCTTATCACTGTGCAGTCATCTGTTTGCAGCACTGGCCATCTCACCAGTTAATGTCGATGATCTGGACTATTGAGATTTATACATTCAGATAAGAGTTTCCATCTAACCATCTGCATTTGGTAAAACATTGTATAGCTCATATCGGTGGTTAATATTCCACAGTTACTCACTGGGAAATGCAGCAAGTAGTAAAATTCACTAGCACTTCCCTTTTCCTCGTGGAAACCTTCCCAATTAAAAGTAGTCATCTCAAAAAAAAAAAATAGAAGACAGTGAACTCATTCTGTGTTCTCATTCATCATTCATTTGTATCTGACCAAATACCCAGGATGTGTAGAAAAACTGTTGGATACAGTTCATAATTGGAGGGGTCATGTGAGTAGCCAGAAGTACTGATAAAATTTCCAATACAAATTTGGATCTGATTTGAATAATTTCTCTTTTCTCCCTTCCCCAGCTCAGGGCAGAGAAAACAAGTATGTACTAACTTCTAGGTAAAGAATATAGTTTCCCTTGCTTAACTCATTCCCTGTTGGTAATGTTCACATTGGAGATGGGGGTCATTATGCATTATCATTGGACTAGGGTAGCAGCCTAGAGATGGGCATTTCAGACAGGACTTTTTATACACATTTTTAATGACAAAGGGTCTGTTCTTCATGGCCTATAGGTATTCACCTTACATGTATATCTCCCTATCAAGCTTTTAACTTGCTAAGTTTTAGCTTAGATTTTAACTTTGAACTTTCTATGGCAAGACAAAAATGTCCTGACTCCACTCGTACATCAAAATATTTTGCTTCTGTGGTAAGTACTAAAATTCTTTGTGAAAGTTAACAAAAATGTTAAGTAGCAGAAATCTTTAGGTATTTTACTGTAGACCTTCCAAGTTCATGCTGAATGAGACTACTCTTTTGGTCTGACCATTCAACCAGTTATTGATCTGCTTGCTGGTTTTAATTTTAAAATGAGCTAAGCTGTAAAGGACTTTGCAAACACAAAAAGTATTATATAGATGTTAACTATTATTACTATCTAGTAGCCAAAGAGAAAATCAGTTTAATAAAGTTAATTTTTTGTTGAAGACAAGGACTTAGAACTTCTGATCCTGCTTTTAGTCTAAGAAAAAGCTTTATAATAAGGTTAGGAGAGCCTAAGCACTTGGCAAAAGTGATAGAAGTTGTATTGTTGAGGGTACTGACTTGGAAACAATAGAGAATTCATTTAAAGGAATTGTTGTTCAATACTATTTAAAAGTGCTTACCTTATTTAGGATGAATTATTACTTTGGCTTATTTCCATCTTCTATTCCATAACCCACATTGTCTAAGTCAGGCCTGACAGCAATTCATGGGGGAAATCCTAGCCTCACAAGCAGTCATTTCCCAGATTACGCCTTGTTTTACTAATCACCTTTTTGCTTCCCTGACATTTTAATAAATAGCCCCAAATTGACAGCGACTGAGAGTAAACGCTATCATCTGTATGGTCTTTTCTATTAAGAGAAGTGGTATAGCCTTAATAATCCTAGTGACAACTGTGTTTCCTGATCATGAGGGTGAGAACGTTTATAAAATGAAGAATGGTAATAAAGACTTTCAGCTTTGACCTCATAAGGAAGGAAACTTGCTTATGTTGGTTTTAAACTTCTGTAAACATTACGCCATTTCATGGCTAGATTTTTTTAAAGTGACTGAAACGTAAAAATTTGTTGACTTTGCTAACAGAAACAGCTGCTTTAGCTGGCTCATCTCTCATGAAGACAATTCTTTAGTGACTGGATTTTTGATTTCTTGTTTTCACCTCAGTGGCCGGTCTCATGTTGTAAGAGAAGTTCTTTGATTTTCCATTATTCTCAAGCAAGTGTACATACTGCAGGTTGCTTACTGTTAAAACAAAAGCCAAAATAGATGTCCCATGTCATTAGCTTTAGTTCAAAAATAAATTCCTCAGGATTGATAAGATGGTTCAGCCTTCCTTACATTTTCTGGCTGATGTTACCTTTGGATTGATAATCAAAAATCTGACTTAAAAACTGGGAAAGCAGAGACTAATAAGCCTTTATAATCTAAATTTCCCTTTGTGGAAGGATGATTGACTTTACCCCAGTCTGATGAGGCTGCTTTCAGACAGCAGAAAATGCCAAGCTTAGGTGGGCTGTTTAAGCAATTGGGGTCAAGTAGCGTTATTGCTCAAGGTTACCCGGCCCATTATTTTTTTTGTGTGAGTGTGCCGACTATCTGAGGCCGGAACCGATCCCAGGTCTCCTGACGCTGGGGCCGGTGCTCTTTACTCACTGAGCCACCTGGCCACCCCCAAGCAATTAAGTAATTGCTCAAGGTTACACAGCCAGTTATTTTGTGTGGGTGTTAAGTATCTGAGGCTGGAACCAAACCCAGGTCTCCTGACTCGGGCTGGCACTGTTACTCACTGCGCCACCTGGCCGCCCCTTAGGTGGGCTGTTTTTAAGCCTTTGTACTCAGTGATTATATAGCAGGAAAGGGGACAAAGTGGAGATTCTTCTGGGAGGAGTATTTAGTCAAGAACTGAGGACAGAGCTTTGGAAGTTTCCTCAGGCTTTTAGAGGGTTGGAGGAGGTATGAGCCATTTTAGGGATCTCTAAGATTGCTTAGAGCAAAGAAATGACAAAGGTTAGGAAGTGTCCTCAATTTCGGTTCCAATTTCTGCTGTGTTTGCGGTTTCTCTTACCCTTTTGTAACCTGGAAGAGAGCTATGAATACAGTCCTTACCAACTTAAGACTAGGTTTCTTGAAGTTGGTGAAGGGTGATTACTATAAATTTTCAGGGATTATGATAAATAAGGAAAGCATCTAGTTATTGCTACATGCAGGTTCTCGAATGTATACTTTAAAAGCCAGAAATAGCAACAAAAGTAATACTTTAAACATGCAACATAAATAGGATTGTACGTAGTCACTTTAAGGTGGGTCACTGACTTTATCAAATCATTTGCACTTGAGTGTCTATCCATAGATATATACATAGCATATACAAACATGTTCATATCAATATATATGTTATACATGAACTGTGGCTATAAAATCAGACTGATTTTCATGTGTGGTATAGACAGTTTCAGTTTTGGATACAATGTACAGAAATGTGGGCAGCTAGGTGGCGCATTGTATAGAATGCTGGGCCTGGAGTCAGGAAGATGTTCTGAGTTCCAATCTGGTGTCAGATACTAGCTGTGTGCACCTGGGCAAGTCACTTAACCTGGTTTGCTTCCATTTCCTCATCTGTAAAAATGAACTGGGGAAGGAAATGGCAAACCACTCGAATATATCTGCCAAGAAAACCCCAAATGGGGTCATGGAGAATCACACACAACTGAAATGACTGAACAGCAACATTATATGTACATTTATATACATACACATACACAAACATATATGCTTAAGTTTAGTTAATCTTGGCATCCAGCAACATTTACAGATTAAAGTCAAATTCAAGAACCTCATCAATATTTAATGAAAAAATGCATTTTGTGTTAAGTGCCTTAGCTGGGAATAGGGAAAGAAGTCTTCTCTTTATTTCAATTTATAATCACTTAAAAAAAATTAATGTTAACCCATTTCAGACTTTGTCAGGATCTTGTATATGACTGGAGATTTACTATACCTAGTACGCATACAATATGTTACTTATTTTAGTAGTATTTAATATTCTTTCCTAACTTTTTGTCTTCCTGAAAAAAAAAAGGAACACATAGAACTTGCTAGCTTACATTTTAATATATGTATATATAGAGTTCTTTTCCTTTATTTTGAAAAAAGTTATTGGACAGACATTGTAAAATAAGGAATTATGCGACCCAATCATAGTTTCTTGATATGTACATATGACAATAGATTTTGTTTTCACTGATCCTTGCTAGCTGCATTTGGAGAGGCATGGTAGAGTGGATAGATAGCCTTCAAGTCATGCTTCTGACCTATACAAGCTGTGTGTCCATGAATCAATCCATTAACCTTTCAATGTGTCAGGTAATTCTCTAAGACTAGAAAACTAAGTTATAGATGAGCTGCTCATCTGGACTGATGAAGCCAGTGTTCTAGGTACCTTCCCCCTCCAAATTTTCTTTATTGGATTTTGAAGTTCTAACATTTAAAAACAAACTTTTCATGCCATAATGACAAATTAACACCCCAAAAGTAAATTCTTACATAGAAACTCTTCAATAGGTTATCTATTTTCAGTCTTGTGCTGGAAGATTAACAAGGATTCCTTAAACCAGCCTACTAGTATTACTTATAAGGTTAAACCATCTTCGTCTCTCTACTTTGTGGAAGATTGTCACTCTCTCCCCAGCCCTACTCTTTTTTTTTCGTTTTTTCAACCGAGCTAAATTAATGTTAGTTCTGGCAGTCACTTGTCACTTTCCAAGCTAGGATTTGCTTACAGAGAATAGGAAAATCCAGTGTAAGGAGAATGTTCCCATAGATATTTATGATTGGAGGGATTCACCAGACCTGGCATTTGCCATTGACAGCCCTGAACTTATCAAACAAAAACATATTGTCTCAAAGATGAAGTTAAAGTTTTCTGAACTCTTCTTAATTAAATGAAAATGGATATTGTTCTAAAGAAAAAAACTGGAAAGGCATTCTAACACCCTATTTCATGATGTTAAGAAAGTTAAAGGCCATGCTACCCTTCTATACTAAGACTCAAGATGGCTTATTAGCATATGCAGGAAAAGGAAAACTCAAATTTTATAGCTTAGATTCTCCAATTACTCAATTTCTATTACTTTATATGGGGGTAAAAAAATATGATAAATAAAAAAATACATTTGAAACAGTATTTTCTCTGCTTTCTTTAATGTACTTAGTTTCAGAAAACTCAACGAATAACGATGGCGATTTTTGACTTGCCTCCTGTCTCTTACTGTCCTGTGTCCCTATTTACTAGAGTATTGGTGAATATATTTTCCTCTTACAGTTTTTGTTTGTAGAGGCAGCACAGTGTCACAGAGTGAAGTGCTAGGCTAGTCTAGGAGTCAGGAAGATGATGTAATTATAATTACATTCCTCACTGAAAATGTTCCTGTTTGTAGGAGGTTGAGCTCAAGAGCTTCTAGGGAAATGTTCTGTTGTTACTTTCGTTGGTATTTGTTGTTGGATTGTTTCAGGTGTTCAACTCTTCATGACCCCATTTGGACTTTCTTGGCAAAGATACTGGAGTAGTTTGCCATTTCTTTCTCTAGTTCATTTTAGAGATGAGGAAACTGAGGCAAACAAGGTTTAATGACTTGCTCAGGATCACACAGCTAGTAAGTACTTTATCTGAGGCCAGATTTGAATTTGGGAAGTTGACTCTTTCTGGTTCGGGTCTAGCACTCTATCCACTGTGCTACCTTGCTTGCTGCCCCCTTATTTGTATTACTAGTTCTTCAAATTGAGCTAAGTGTGACCTTTGGCTTAATAGTAAACAGATCAACGGGGGCTCAAGAACTTATTTGGAAAGGATTCTGACCTATAAAGTGCCTAGAACCAAAAGTAGCTTTCTGGGGGCCCATGGGTAAAGGAATGATGGACCTGGACATTACATTTGTATGCCTTCTTATTTGTCATTCTTGATTGCATTATGATATTTTCTCACATTACTGTTTCACACTTTATCAAGCCATTTCCCAATTCATTTTAATTCAACAAACATTAAGAAACCAATTCTATGAAGTTGTAAAGTTAAGTTCTTTTCATATTTCTTTTTCAATTGCATATAGTGGTAACATATATATTTTTGAAAAGCTATGTCATTATTCTAAAAAAACTTACAATGAAAATTGCTACCACCTCCAGAAAAAGAACTGATGGAGTCTGAATGTAGATTGAAGCATAATATTTTTACATTATTTTTCTTGGTCTTTCTAAAATGTTTTCTTTTGCAACATGGCTAATACAGAAGTGTTTTTTGCATGACTTCAAAAGTATAATCTTTATCAAATTTCTTGCTTTCTCAAGGTATGGAGGGAGGGAGGGAGAGAGGAAGAATTTGGAACTTAAAATTTTTTTAAAATGAATGTTAATTTTTTTACATGTAATTGAGAAAAATAAAAAAAATGTCATTAGTAAAAGATCTATTATATGATTTCATTGGTGTAAGAACTACCAATATATAGACCCATCTATCATTTAGAAAGTCCTAGGGAGTTTTCTGTAAATTATAGTCTTAGGGAGTCACCTGAGGCTAACAAAAGTTAGGCATCTTGCCCACGATCACTTACCTAGTAAGGGTCAGTGGAAGAATTTGGACCTAGGCCTTCTTGACTCCAAATCCAACATCATGGGGCAAGAACGTAGCACAGTGCACAGAGCCTTGGATCTGGAGTCAGGAGGACCCAAGTTAAAAATCCAGCCTCAGATGCCAGCTGTATAACCCTGGGCAAGTCACTTGATCTCAGTGTGCCTCAGTTTCCTCAACCGTGAAATGAGGATAATATCACCTACAAACAGAGTTGTTTGTGAAACTCTAATGAGAATATTTGCATGGTGCCTCAAACATACTCTGTACTATATAAATGGGAACAATTATCATTACTGTGCTATCCTGTTCCTCTCAAACATAAGTTTTTAAAAGTTCCTTAGTAATGTTTTTACGGTATCTTTCCAATGACAGAATTGTTGGGTCTAAGAGTATGATTATTTTGATAACTTCTGCAGTTCTCTGCCACATCACTCCCCAAAAGTTTCTACCCCCTTCTAAATGCCATCAGCAGCACATACATCTTTTCACAACCCTAACATTGAGTACTGTCATTTTAGTACACTTCTACCAATTTGATGAATAAAAAAATTTCTTTGCTTTTTTTTTCTTTTTTATTTTTTTAAGCAATTGGGGTTAAGTAACTTGCTCAAGGTTACACGGCCAGTTATTTTGTGTGGGTGTTATCTGAGGCTGGAACCAATCCCAGGTCTCCTGACTCTGGGGCTGGAGCTCTTACTGCGCCACCTGGCCATCCCTAAGCAATTTATTTTCAATGGTAATGCAAGAGGGCATTGTGAGTGTAAGCAAGGTTGCAGCACAATAAAGAACTACAAAGAAAAATGGTAGCTGTCATCAAAGAAAGGTCTAAGCAGAAAAGAAAAAGGACTGGTCCACTGGTGAGAGTCAGTGAATATTAAGCACCCACTGTGTGCCAGAGCTTGTGTTCTGCGTAGGGATACAGATACAAATACAAATGAAAACAAAGTCAGTCTGCCCTCAAGGAGTTTGGTGAGTTACTAAGTCCTACAGACTTTTCAGTTTGGGCCCAAGTCTGGTCCAGCTAAGTTTGGGGATGAAGTTTCATGTGATTTTTTTTCAGCTGCTGCCACTGACAAAGACTTCTAGTGTATTGGGGGCCTCCTCTGCCTCTTTTTTTTTTTTTAAACATCATGAGGGTGCTGGTAAGGCACATGAACCAGCCAAAGATGTATCCCCCATTAGATGGCATACTCTTTGAGGGCAGGAACTGTCTTTGTATTTGCATCCCCAGCACATAAATGTTTATTGACTGAGAGGCTGCATCTCTGATGGTTTAAGGAAGGATCCACATTGACAAAAATCACAGATACCTGAAATAATGGGAAAGAACTAAAAACTCAGGGTATACACAGAACTATCATTAACATATTCCCAGCAATCCTCATCCTCTAATGCCTGGTGGTTATGCAAATGAGGAAGAGATGAACTTAGAGAACAGACACTACAGACATGACCAGTAACTGCATACCCACAGGACTCTGACGTACCTGAAACTAGATGCATAGCAGAGAGAGGCTTTGATGAAGGTCTTGTGGGATGGTGTGCTTTCCCTTCCTGAGAGCATCCTAGAAGGAGACAATAGCCATCAACCAATCTAACTCATGTTAGGAGACTCATAGGACCCCATTTGAATCCAAATTTTCATTGAATTGAAAGTCCTAACTTATAAATAGCTGAATAAACAGAAGGTTGATTCTGTGTGTATTTATGGGGAGGAACTACCATAAGGCCAAGGGGATGCTGTGATTAAGATTCTATTAAAAGCTTTGTTTCAGCATGTCTTTGTTTTATTTTGTTGGTGTGTCATTGAAAAAAACTGTATCAGTGTCATAGATGTAGAGCAAGAAGGGGCCTTTGAGATCATCAGTTCCAATATCCTCATTTTACAGGTGAGGCTGAGAAGAAGGTGACTTGCTCAGGATCACCCAGCTAGTAAATACCTGAGGCAGGATTCAAATTTAGGTCTTCTGATTTCAAATCCAGAGCTATATCATTTTGCCTCCTAGACTTGAAGTCAGAAAAATCAGTGTTTTAAGTTCTAGTTCCAATATTCACTAGCTATGTGACTTTGGGCAAGTCACTTCTCTCTGAGCCTCTACTCCCTCATCTGCAAAATGGAGATTTGCATCACCTCCTTCACAGAGGGCAAACTTTAATATGCTATGTAGATTATTATTGTCATTCTATGTCTTAATAATAATGATTGCACTGACATAGAGCTTTACAGATATTTCATTTTAACCTCACAACAATCCTGGGAAGTAGGTGCTAGTATTAACCCCATTGTGCAGATAAGGAAACTGAGGCAAACAGAGTTTAAGCGATTGACCAGGGTCATCCATTTGTGTCTGAGGCAGGTTTCAAACTCGAGTCTTCCTGACTCCCAAGTCCAGTGTTCTATCCATGGTGCCACCTAGTGGTCACTCTTCTTTTTCACAGAATCATCAATTCTATGCAGCTCTTGTTTTGATTAGATCTTTCAGATAGTAAAAGTGCCTAGAGTTAGTAGAATCCGTTATCATTAATAAGTACTTAATGAATACCCTCTGTGTGACAGAGTGTTGGCTTCCCAAAGATGGATAGTCATACTAAATAAATTCTATGAAATACCTCCCATATGTGAATTTAACCAAAGCTGAAAAAGATAATGTATTCAAATACGGCCATATGGATATGCAAATGTTTATAAAAAGTAGTTACAGTTATCCCACATCATGGGAGTTGTTGTGGTTTGCCTTTCATTCTCTAAGAGGACCATGACATCAGGAAGATGATGCTGTGACTTTCAAGCCAATTGGATTTAAGTGAGGGAGGGCTGTGCAAAGTCACCAGCCTCACTTTCTCCTCCAGAACCATCTGGGTTCAGTGACCAGAAATCGATCAAGACAACTGGAGATGACCCAGGATGCAGTGGAAGACTTTGACCTTTTTTAAGCTAAGGTCTTTCAGGCACATTGCAGGGGGTTGAAAGTGTTGCCCCCCCCCCCCCCATGGAAAATCTGCATAAAAAGTTTTGAACCTCCCTTCATACCAGAGAAGAAGTCTGAATTATTATAGTATTAAAAGATAAAATATGTTGTAGTATGCAGCCATATATTTTATGCATTTTTGAGTTTCTAACCTTTTCCTGTGTCATCTGCTGGCCTTTACTTGTCATCTGTGGCTTCCTCAAAACTCCCCCCAAATTCCCATTTAACTTCCTATGCCGATCCATGACATATTGAAACGAAACCACGATGTGAAAAGTCGTGATGTGGAAGGGATTAACTGTATACTTTGTTTCTATAGAACCATAAACTTTCATATTTTGTATAAATGAGGCAACAGATTAGCACGCTAAATGCAGCCACGTGATCACTGTGTAAAGGAGGGGATTTACCAGGAAGACTGAAGGAGAACCATTCTTCCAAAGTGTGGGTCTTTAATATTTAGATACCAAAAAGCATCTAAAGGGATTCATAAAGCCAGTAGTGACACAGAAAAAAAAATCACACGGGGAGGCATAACAGCATCTCTGAAAAGCCTGGGGTAATTGCTAAACCCTTGAAAATAATGTGAGTTCAAACCTTTGAAAACAGCATGTGAATTCTTTTGTTCAAGGAAGAATTTCAGAAAATGCTTCTACAAAAGCCTTTCCCCTGGCTGTGTCACATCCAGTTCACACTTTATTATGGGTGGGGTGTGTTTCCCCACAGAATGTGAGCATAGCCAAATGAACTTCTTGTTAGATGCTCAACTGTGGGAGAAAGGGAATTACCATAGATCTGTTTGAGGACAGTTTGCTTGTTTTGTTTGATGAGGGAGTGGCTTTTGTTGGTAGATTTGGGAGTTTTGCAGGATGAGACTGACTTTGAGGACTTGGGGTTTGGCTGTTTCTTCCAAGCAACCTGGAAAAGAAGGGCAGCTTTCTCTTGTCTCCACTTGTCTTCATTTTCTTCACCCTGTCGCTTATTAACATTGCAGAGCTCGGACAGTTTCTTTTGTAGCTGGTAACTGCGAAAAAGAAAAGTGCTTATTGGAGGTGAGCTAGATTGGTCTGAATTCCATGAACCAGTTCATTATGGAAGGTTATCTGAGGAACTTTGGAAACCCCAATGGCTGATAATTTAGTTGATGAAAAGTATTTAACAAATTTAATTTCAAGTTTTGTTAACACCATCATTAGCTAATTCGGACTGGGCTTTCTCTAGATATACAATATAGAACTGACTAGATTTAAAACTAGGTTTTTGTTGGTTTGGCATCTATTCCAAGTAAACAGGTGCTAAAGAATCCAAACCAATTTGCAGATATAACATGTATTTGGAAATTGGGAGATTTGTTTTTCTATATTATAATTAGAAGTTTTTTTTATCAAGTACATTCTATATGTAAAAGGGTTTTTTTGTCTTTTTACATAGCAACATTTTTATTGAGACTAAGTTAAGATTCATACAACGTCAACTTACAAATTTAACAAATATTTATAAAGTGTCTACTAATGGGCAAAACTTACTGGAAGAAGAATGATAAAAGAGATTTGAGTGAAGAACATGAAATAAAACAACATTTTAATTAAATAAGCATTTATTAAGCACTTACTATAAGTCAAACACTATGTTAGGCTTTGGGGATACAAGATCCCTGCCTTCAAGGAGCATACATTTTATTTCAGGCATTAAAGGATAAAGTGAACTTAAGGAAAAAAATTACCTAGAGCAAAGGGACAGAGAAACATAAGGTCTCTAGGATAAAGGAAATAATAGTCAGTACTATCTTCTACCCTGATCAGAAAATCTTTTGTTTTCAGTTGAGGGTACTTCATTTTATTAATCTGTTTTTAAAAATTCTTTAGATTTTCTTGGTGCATTTTATTTTTATGCTCGTCATTTCCTTTCCCCTCCCCCTCTTCAGCCCTTTACACATAGAAAGTCAATTATGCAGAAGCAACCAAGCCACGTGGGTAGTATATACAACCCTTCACATTCTTTGTCCCTTACCTCTGTTAAAAGGGAAGCATTCTCTAGGACCAAGACTGGCCAGTTTAGGGTATCCAAAAAGTCTTACTGCAGTTTTGGGCTTGATAAAACTAAAAACTATGTAAAATTTTAAGCTATGTAAAACATAAAAATGCATTAAGACTTTTGAGACACATTCTCAGGGGCTCTCCTTGCCCTGTTTAAGCCCCAAACTCCTCCCTCTAGACCTTCTCTGGTATTACCTTCCCCTCTAACAGACCAAGAAGAATGCCACCACACAGCATCTTTAGTGAAGTCCTTTTGCAAGGCAGCCAGTCCCAACCTTGGCAGAAAGGCCGTCACATAGGGAATTTCCTTTCTTCTGGAATCAATTCTTTTAGAGTTTTTATATTTTCTCCAAATTATTGAACTTCAATATTAAAATGTTATTATCCAATCTCACCCTTTAGGGGACATTTTTTCTTCTTCCAAACTGAGCTTCCTGAATAAGTATGTCAAATACCAAGTAGGTCTGAATTTATTTCTTAGTTACTAACACTACAAATTTTTTTAGTACATTGTTCATCACCATTTATTCTCAGGGTATATAGACTGACATAAAGGGAAGAAAGGTCTTAACAGTGGGGATAATGATTTTAGCTCAATTCCAATCCCATGAACAACCTATACACTAAATAGATAAATTTCAAGAGTACAAAAGCCTTAGATTTTGTTCAATTACTACATAGCCTCAGAAAACACTTGAACTGAAGGGAACTTAATTTCTTTGAAAAACAATGGAGCTATAGGATTTGAGTTTAGTATTTCTTGGACTAGACAGGCATAGGGTACTCTTTCATTGGTAGAGAGTACTCTTGATGGGAAAACTAATGTAGGTTGGCACTTCTGCAATTTAAGGTCTTCATGAGTTGACTCTGGGACTGAAAAGTTAGACTCTCTCAGAGTCCCTTCAACCATTTCTCATATAAGTTGGTTTCAAGTCCCTCTGGCCTCCTGGTTGCTCCTCCTCAGTTGATCAATGTACCTCTTAAAATGTAGTCAGGTACTTGACTTATGGATGAGAAAACAGCCAGAGATTGACCTTGGGTGTACTCAAAGTTATACAGTTAGTTAGTGGCTGATCAAGAGCTTGATTCTTCCTTCTCACTCCTACCTAGTACTTGAAAAATCCAAAGCCAAGTTTGAATTGTCAACTGAAGATTATTTAGAAATGAAATGGAAATACCTTTGAAATTATCAAGTAAATCAATGGGAAGGCAGTTTGAGAAAAATTCTGCAGGAACACAACTACTATGTAAAGCCAGATACGTATGAAGACTGTGTTCTGGGTCACTTTGGCAGAGATAAGTCGTGACTTATAAAGGAGAAGACTGAGAGTCCAGATCAGGGGTGGGAACTTGTGACCTCAAGACCACATATGGCCTTCTAGGTCCGTGGGTACGGCTTTTTGACTGAGTCTAAGTTTTACAGAACAAATCCTTTTATTAAGGGGATTTGTTCTGTGAAGTTTGGATTCAGTCAACAGGCCTTGAGGCCACAGGTTCCCCATCCAGGCCTGGTCTCGAACTTTTGGGCCATACAGTAAATTGTTATGGTCGGTTCTGGAAAGACTTTGAGATTATGGAAAGTCTTCTATAGGTGGCTCAGTGGATGGAGTGCTGGACCTGGAATCAGGAAGACCTGAGTTCAAATCCAGCCTCAGACACTCACTAGCTGTGTGACCCTGGGTAAGTCACTTAACCCTGTTTGCCTCAGTTTCCTCCTCTTTAAGATGATTTGGAGAAGGAAATGGCAAACCACTCCAACATCTTTGCCAAGAAAAGCCCAAACGGGGTCACAAAGAGTCAGACATGGCTGAACAACAACAACCTACTAAGAAGTTCTATAAAAAAATAAAATGGAGGTTTGTAGCATATCCATTTCCTAGCACGATGCTTTTTTTTTTTGCACATTGTAGACACTAACTTGATGACAGACTACATACTGTGTATCCTTTATATAACATGACTTTAATGTTTGCTAAGCACATTATCTTACTTGATCTTCACAGCAATTCTGTGAGGAAGATGCTATAATTATCCCTGTGTTACATATAAGAAAACCAAGGCAGACAAAAGTGAAATGACTTGTCCAGGATCACACAGCTAGTAAGTGTCTGAGGACAGTGATGGTCCTGCTTTAGCCTGGATTTGTGATTTCCGCTGTCTTGTGGCTCGGCTGCGCCCACTTAGGCTCCAACGCAGGTGTCCCTGTAACTACTACCACTTCTGTAGTGCAGGGTGCTGTCCGTTCAGGAGGGTGGAGAATTGGGGAGAAGAGTTGGCATGGGAGCAAGAATACTAGTCTGTCAGACCTTGTGGAAGGGGGAAGCTCATATCTTGATTTGGACTAAAGGAACAAGTTCAAAAACTATTCTCTCCCCCCTCCAAAAACAAAAAACAAAACAAAACCAAGCCTCGATAAAGTTGAAAACTGAAGTGGGAATATATTAGAAATCCACATTATCTCTGGACAGAGAGCTCAGACTTGCTTACCAAATCCCAGGATACATTTTTAGCTCTCATTATAAAGTGCTTTAAGGATCACAAAGCACTTTACATACCTCATCTCATTTAGAGGCAACCCTGCGAAGCAGGTGGGCGATTCTTCTTTCCATTTTAGAGATGAGAAAACTAAAACTCGGAGCATATAAGTGACTTGCTCAGTCACACACCTAATAACTGGCACAATCTAGAACCCAGAACCAGGTTACCAAGTCTGGAGCTCTCTCCCTGACACCAGCCTGCCTGGATGTCAGTACTGGCGTCTGAAACCAGAAAATCCTAGTTAACTTGGAGGACAATTAAACGAGAGTTGATTTCATCACAGCATTACTATGCTATAGGTATGGTAAATATCTGGAACTACTGGAGGCGGGAGACGTATATGGTGATGATTATTCTAAGAGATGAGAGATGATGAAAGCATCAGTAGATTCATAAAAGCATGGAGATTAGTCTCAAACTTTTTAGTCGAAAGACCCTTTCACTCTTAAAAATTATTCAGGATCCCAAAGAACTTTTATGTGGATTTGCCATATTAGAAAATTAAAATTCTTAATGTTATCATGAAAATAGTTTTGACATCAAAGGCCCCCAAAGGGTCTCAGGGGCCCTCCGGGGTGCCCCAGGGCTCACTCTGAAAACCACTAATCTAGTCTAATCCTCTCACTTACAGAAGAAGAAATTAAAGCCCAGGACAATTATGACTTACCCAAGATCGTTTAGCTGTTCATTGGTGCAACTGAGAGTGGAACCCATGGTTTGGATGAATAATACTGGATAATACTAATAGGTATACTAATACACATAGATGGTTTACAAAGCACTTTCCTCAAATAATGTTATGAGGAAGATAATACAAGTGTTATCTATCATTCTCATTTTGTGGGTGAGGAGACACACTCAGAGTGGTTGAATAACCAGAACTTGAACTCAGATCTCTTGATCTCCAGTCCAGTGCTTTTAATTTGACTTAAAGTACCGGTTGCATACCAGCCATGATACTAGATCTTTGTTGCGGTTGAATAATTTTTCAGTCTTGTCCAACTCTTCATGACCCCATTTGGGGTTTTCTTGGCAAATATACTGGAGTGGTTTGCCATTTCCTTCTCCGGCCCATTTTGCAGATGAGGAAACTGAGGCAAGCAGGGTTAAGTGACTTGCCCAGGGGTCACACAGCTAGGAATTGTCTGAGGCCATCTTGAAGATGAGTCTTCCTGACTCCAGGTCCGGGGCTCTATCCACTGGACCACCTAACTGCCCTAGATCTATAACAACTTATTAAGAAAAAGCTACCTGTGGTTGGTACTTGTTGGCATACAACATCAAACTGAATACCTTCCCAGCATGTCATTATTATTTTTCTCATAGTCTTAATATGGAAAAAATGACAAACAAGGGTAACAAATATAGTCAAGAAAGAGCTATGAAAGTTTTTTTTTCCCCATCCCCAAATATAAATCCAATAAGTGCAATCAGGCAACTCTCTAAGATTCCAAGTTTCAGATCAGGTGGCAACCTGTATTAGCAGAAGCATTTCCTCATCAGGACTGGACCATACTAGTGAAACCACAGGTCTGGTCCAAAAAGTATAATCAGATTTTTTCAATCATGAGACTCTGTTTCTGCATTCGGAAACAGAGGGCCATTTTATAGCAGTTTTCAGACTGTACTCCAATCAACAGCATGACTGGCTCTCCAAGGGTTACACTGTTTGCAATAAGATGGTTTACAAGAATCCTGTTGAATTACTCCTCTTGGTGATACTCTGGACTCAGTGGTCTTAGGAGAGAGTGCGTGCCAGTTAACTGATTGTGGAAACTTATAGACAGAACCCGTCAGAATCTATCCCTTCACGTGGTAAAGAACAGATATTAAAGTTCTCATCATTTCAGTCAGTGAACAGCTGTCTTTTCAAACATGGTTTACTTTTCCTGTTAGCCTAGATTTCGTTTTGTCTATTTCTGATGTTTTCAAGAAGAAACAAAAGAAAAAGCTTTCTTTCATCTTTCTCCTTTTCTCCCTACACCCGCCTGCCTTTGATAGTCTC
Source organism: Petaurus breviceps papuanus (assembly GCF_028583685.1). NCBI lineage: Eukaryota > Metazoa > Chordata > Mammalia > Diprotodontia > Petauridae > Petaurus > Petaurus breviceps. The sequence continues at coordinate 13,363,965 of NW_027185694.1, read as the reverse complement.
AGAATTCTGGTGCTTTCTTTCTATTTGTTATTCTTATAACGGCCCTTCAGTGACAGGTATCTAACACTGCATAGACGTACAAACTCATGAACACCACCGTCTTCTTTTGACAGCCATCTGACACCGAACACATCACCATACTCCTATGAGAGCCCTCTACTACTGACCAGATCCCCGTGCTCCTTTGACTGCACTGCCAAGCTCCCAAAAGGCATTCCTTCCCCACCTCTTATCCTGCAGGCGCCAGCTACCCAGAAGGGGAAATTATTTTGCTCTAACCTCCAGATTGTCTCTGAGTCAAAGATTCCTCAAACATGGCATCCTTTATCTCTAAACTGTTATCACAAGGGGAGGAGCTTGGGCTGCAACTGAAGAATAGATTCTAAAGTGAAAGATGTGGAACCCCTCAGGTTAGTCTAAAGGCAGTAGGAGCAGATACGAGTTGTACAACTCGAATGGACATACAGTGTTTGTGGACAAGTTTCATCAGATTGGACTAGTCAGTGATGTTCTAAAAAAAGAGAAAAGACTAATAGCAGATTATATATATTATATATTACATTGTACTTTAATATGCTATTTCATTTATTCTCACTCACAAAAACCCTCTGAGGGAGGCACCACAAAGAGTGACTGGGCTTTTGATACCCTCCACATCTTCCACGTCCCCTCAGGAGCCTTTCCCTTCTTTTTTTTTTTGTATTTTTAAGCAATCGGGGTTAAGTAACTTGCTCAAGGTTACACGGCCAGTTATTTCTGTGTGTGGTGCTGAGTGTCTGAGCCCAGGATTCGATCTCAGGTCGTCCCAACACTGGAGCCGGTGCTCTTACTCGCTGAGCCACCTGGCCGCCCCTGAAGCCTTTCCCTTCTGACTGGACACCTGATAGGTGGAACTCCAAATCCCTCACCAAACCTTCCTTTTATACAAAACTCTCAGCCTTCCTGGTAATTTCATTTTCCATAATTGCTCTCCTTGGTTTCATCTCTATGGAACAACATGCCCCTGCTCTGGGTACTCCCCAGTGGCCACCTCTTCCTTTTCAGCTCCCTTTTTTTGTGTGTGTTGTCTTCCCCCTCCTTGAGGGCAGGAATCATCTCTTTTTCTTAGTATCCCCTAGCACTTAGCATGGTTCCTGGCATATAGAGAGGTACTTAGTAAATGTTTATTGAATTGACTTGTCATTATACTAATATTACAGGTAGAGAAACTGAGCCACATAAAACTTAAATGACTAGGTCAATGTCATACAGTTAGTAACTGGGTCTTCGAGTTTAGTCCTCCTGCTGCTACATCATGGCTGCCCCAAATCAAATGTAAATGGCTGATAATAGCTATACCTTCAACATCATTTAATGACAACTCGCTTTGATTTCCCCTATTTGGTATGCTCTTACTAAGCAGTGTTGTTGTTTATCTCTCCTTGTTGAAGAGTTCCAGTGACATTACAAGAATGATGTCTTGACTTGTGCATGAGTTGGATCGAAGTGAGGCAGAGCTGGGTAAAATCATCAACCTTACTTTCTCCTCCAGAGACATCAGATTCCAGTGGCAAGAAAAAAGTCAAGATGACTGTCAGTGGCCCAGGATGCAGTGGATGAGCTTGGCCTTTCTGAATTAAGGTCTTTCCCAGGTCCCAGATGTTTGAGGTCACACCCATTCAATGACTAAGTGCTAGGTCAAGCAATATGGTACACTGTTACTAGATAGAAAACAAGTCCCCCCTCACCCCCAAGAAGACTTGGTAATGCTGTGGAAAGAAACTAATTAGTGTATTTAGGATATCAAGTTTATGTGTTCCCAAAGAATTGTTAAAAACAACAACAATCACTTTACCAAGAATCACCTTACCTTCTCCATGCCTTCTGAATCACAGCAGCAGCATGGTTCTTTTTCCGGAACAGCTCTTTCCTAGTTCTTTCTTTTTCAATGATCATCAGCCGGCTCTCTAACGGGAGAAGTTCAATGTTCAAATTCTGCCCCGTTGGGGAGGACAATTGATCACCTGCATTTGCAGGTGCTGTTTTTGTCTTCACCAAGTTCAGCCTATCACCAGGCATGGAGTGCACCCCTACATTATTGGGTCCATTTCTTCCCAATCCTGTTTTACTTGGGATCCCAGGGCAGACTCTTCCTATGACTTCATGATCTGCCCCTTTGCTTCTTTGTCCCCGGTTAGATGACGCCTCATTCCCTGGGTGGGTGGGTTCCACTCTGGCACTTCCAGGTCGGCTAGAACCAGCTGGAGAGCACCTCTCTCCCTTTAGCTCTTTACTTTGTCTTTTCATTGAGTGCATTTTGGTCCTTGATACAGTTTCATGAGACTTGTGGTGCCTCAAGTTTCCAACTGGGCAATTAGAATTTGGCAAGCATGTCGCTGCTACTCTGTCCAAAGGCTCACCCCTGCAAGCCACCGTCTGCCTCTGATCTCCTCGCTTCTCTCCAGCTCCACTTGCCTTCCTATGAGAAGTGTGCCTTGGGCCACCCTTTCCTCTGAGAGACGGCAATTCTCGGCTTTTTTCACCTTCTGATTTAGAGATGGCCACCTGAGGTTGGCGTTCATCATCCCTTTCATCAGGACCAAAGTGGACAGAAGGAACTTTGCCTTTGGAACGCTCTCTGGTTGATTCTTAAAGGAGACAGAAAAAGCAGATGTTTATCAGCACTATAATTATAAGGCACAGCTTGTTTTGACAACTATTTTTCATACAATTAGTCCAGAAGATACTTCACAGCAGTGGCCCCAAACTTTCTGTTCACTGTACCCCCTTGCCTTTCAATAAACCTTACTTTACACTCTATTTCATATGAAAAAAAAATTCTGGAGTTTACACTATGTGAGAAATTAATAAAAATAATCAATTTAATAATAATATTTAATATGAAATAGAATAAAGTTTCATATAGAAAACTTTTATTGGTACATAACCACATCTTTTAGGGCCAGAGATTCATTTTCTTCTCAACCCCAAGTTTATTGTTAAGTGCAGCTTGGTGGTACATTGGATAGAGCAAGGAGGCCTGGAGTCAGGAAGACCTGAGTTTAAATCTGGCCCTGGATACTTACTAGCTGTGTGACCTTGGGCAAGTCACTTAACCCTTGTTTACTTCAGTTTCATCATCTGTAAAATAGGGATAATAATAGCACTTACCTCCCAGGGTTGTGAGGATCATATGAAATCATAATTGTAAAATGCTTACCACAGTGCCTGGCGGATAGTAAGTGCCATATATATTAACATGGCACTTACTATTTGTAGTAGTAGTGGTTTAGTTTCTGAAATAATAGCATATCCAATTTGTTGCTTTGCATTTGATCAAGAACAGACTGAGAACCTTTATTCATCTTGTTGTTATAAATGGAATTGCAGCTTTGGGAGCACATTTAAGAACAGGACATGCCTACCCAAGGGTACAATACCATTCTGTGCCTTCCCTGATGGGACATCAATTCAGAGGTTCTGGTTATTGTGGACATCCTTTAGCTTGTCTTTCATTGGATTGTGGCCACTCCCTCAACACAAAAAGGGTTTCACATCCCACTTCATTCCTTGGGTTTGGGCAGCAGAAATGATTCCTTCCCCATTCTGTATCACCTGTTCTCTCTCCAATCCTCAATATTTTTCACTAACCCTACTACTTCTAAGAATAGTGTAATAGCTTTACCAAACATTTCTCAGGTCCCCTTGATATGCTTCTCTTACCTGCTGGAGGCATGCCTACCCTAGGTTGGGAAACCCCAGTTCTCTGGCGCCACGGCGATGCCGATGACGGCAGTACGGATGCAGGATGGACAGATAGGCAATAATGCTTCTCACATTGAGCCTGCATGCGCTTTGTCTTTGTTAAAACAAGGCTTAGGGCAGGGGTGGCCTTCTAGGTCCTAGGGTGCGGCTTTTTGACTGAGTCCAAGTTTTACAGAACAAATCCTTTTATTAAGGGGATTTGTTCTGTGAAGTTTGGATTCAGTCAAAGGGCTGCACTTGAGGACCTAGAGGGCCACACATAGCCTTGAATCCAGTTTCCCACCCTTGGGATAGGTCATGGTTTTCAATCACATGAAATAATGAAGCTTAGAGTTCAGAGTTGCTTTTAGCAAGAAGACCAAAGAACCAGGGCATTCCAAAGTAGTCAGTATTTCCTAGCTCACTCAATTCGCATAGTGCTTTTGAGCTACAAAGCACTGAGTTTTGTGTTCATTGATCATTGAAAGAGAATTGATCTCACTCACATGCTACAAACTTTGCTTGGCCTGCTTGGCTACTCAGATAGTTTGAAAAATCTTGCAGCCAATAACAATTTCAAAACAAAAACAAAATTTCAACAAAAGCAGCACTGGTCCCAACTACATTTCCCAGTATCCCTCTTTTACTGTTAAGGTCCTTTCCAGTTCTAAAATCCTATATTCCTTCCCTTTCTAGCCATGACCACTCACTTTGAGATTCTACATCCTTTCATTGGGTTGTCCTCATCATCGATAGTTTCAGTGGAAAGAATATCAAGTTAGGCATCCGAAGATCCAGGTCATAGTTCTAGCTTTTGTCTTTGTCTCACTGTGTTATCTTGGGCAAATTAAACTGCCCTCCTGACAGTGCCTTAGCTCCCTCACATTTAATATGGGGATAGAGAACCCTGCTTAGAGAAATATCATTAAGACTCAAAAACCATAAAAGAAATGGAAATTTTGGACAAAAGTTGTTATGCAAATGAGGACGGTGAGGCTTCAAAAGGCACTGGACTGGGAGTCAGGAGACCTAGTTTCAGATCCCAGCTCTGCTCCATCCTGTGAGATCTTGAGCAAGTTGCTTTTCTACTGAAGCCTCAATTGTCTCATCTGTGAAATGGGATGAGGGGTGGGGATTGGACTAGATTGTCTCTAAGGTTCTTTCTAGTGCTAAATCTATGATTCTAGGTTCTTTGAGGTCTCATCCAATTAACACTGTCTAACCTGGGAAGGTGAAATCTGTGGCTGTGTAATATTTTGGGCAAAGCTAATGAGTTGTGGCATTTGCAATCATTACTTTTTATTGAGGTTTGCAGACTTGGCACTAAAGGTATTTATTTCCCACTTGGTTACTGTTGGGGTAAGCTACATCCAGGAAAGTGGTGGTACTTGGGGTATGGAAATCTGGCCCAAATTGTCAGGTGTGGTTAACTGAATTAACCCCATAGCCAGCTTTACTTATCTGTGCATTTTTATTAAAGGGAATTGGGAGGAGTGAAACAGAAATGACTGTGATAGGGGCAGCTAGGTGGAACAGTGAATAGAGTGATGGCCTTGGAATCAGGAGGACCTGAGTTCAAATCCGGCCTCAGACACTTATACTTACTAGCCATGTGACCTTAGGCAAGTCACTTAATCCTAATTGCCCTGCCTTCCCCACTGCAAAAACAAAAACAAAAAAACCAAAAAGAAATGACTATGATATTAAGAAAAAGTAAAAGACATCAATAAAGAAAGCCTTTTTAGTACCATGTTAGCCAAAGGGAAGATCAGTTCGGCTTCTAGGCAGTATGGTTCAATAGTAAGAAGTGAAGGAGCTGGGTTCAAATCCTTTCTTTGACAATGTCTACCTTTGTGTCCCTGGCTAAGTCATTTAACCTCCCCTGGCCTCAGTTTCCTCATCTGTAAAATGAGAAGGTTGAACCAGATAACCTCTTATTTCTTTTCCAACTTTAGAGATGTATTTCTAATATCTACCGTTTCATTACTCTAAGTTAAAACATACCTTTCTGTCTTCGGTGATTTTCTCCCGGCTTTTCTGTAGAAAGAAACTGTTCTTTTCTGTATGCTGTGTCTGGGGACACTCCTGGGGACCCTCTGCGGTTTTTTCCCATTTGGCTTAGAGAGACATTACTGGAGAACGATTGTTTGCTGGGTGGCTGTGGAGGCCTGGTGTCTGGGTTTCGCTTCTCTGGAAGCTGCTGTGCTTGTGCTTGGCTTTTCATTGGGTTCCATGTTCCCCTTTGGTTTTCTCCTTCTTTCCTCTTACTTTCTTCTTCACGTTTTCTAGAATCAAAGCCAATGCTTTTAGCAACAAGACCAAACGCCCAGGGCATCCCAAAGCAGTCAGACAGTCTTAATATTTCCTAGCTCGCTCAAATTCATGCAGAGCTTTCTAGTTACAAAGCACTGAGTTACATGTTCATTAAGCACTGAAAGGGAGCTGATCTCACAAGCTACAGGGCCTTAGCAGGGCCTTCTTGGCTGCACAACATTCCTTTTACCTAACCACTGCCCAGTCCTCATCTTATTCTCCCCAGGGACTCTCCAAACCTTTTTCTCCTTCATTTGTCTGAATTAGTCATTAAAGACAGATTATTTATGCAATTAACTAAATGCCCAAAAGCACGTACATCATTTAAAAAAATTCATTGAAAAAGCTATGCAGCTTCTATTCTCAAAAAATAAAAAGATGCTTTCCTGTTGTATTGGGGGTGGCACTATACCAACTGCTTATTACATCACTGAGGAGATTAAAATTATCTCAAGTCAAGTCAATAAGCATTTCCTAAGAGTTTATGATGTGTTGGGTACTGTGCTAAGCACTAGAGATTAGGGAAAAAAAAAAAGCAAAAACTTAGTCCCTGTTCTCAGAGAGCATGCATTCTAATGGGGGAGACAACGAGTAAAGAACTAAGGGTGTATGTGGAAGTTAATCTCCAAGGGGAAGGCAACAGTAGCTGGGAGACCTGGAAAGACCTCCTGCAGAGCGCAAGTTTGAATCGACCCTTCCATTTATAACTTCAAGTATTATCACCCACTCTGTTACCCTTTCTTTCACAAAAGAAGAGGCACCTCTACTTCTTACTAATGGCAGTCTACTTAGACCTCTGATCTCATTCTCTGTGCTTTCTTGCTTTGTGCATCTTCAATCTCTCATTCCCCAATGGTTTCTTTACATCCTCCTACAAAACGCTCAGATCTCTCTAAACCCTAAAAAGAAAATCTTTCCTTTAATCAGTACACCTCTATCCAGCTACTATCCTGTTTCTCTCTACTTCACTAAATTTCTTTAAAAAGTTGTCAAGTTGGGGCAGTAAGGTGGTGCAGTGAATAGAGTACCAGCCCTGGAGTCAGGAGGACCTGAGTTCAAATCCAGCCTCAGACACTCGACACACTTACTGTGTGACCTTGGACAAGTCACTCAACCCCAATTGCCTTGCCAAAAAAAAAAAAAGGTTGTCAAGTGCTGATGTTAACTCTTTCCTTACTACCACTCTCTCCTCATCTCCTTGGAGTCTCTCATCTCATCTCACCTTTTAACAAACTGCTCTCTTAATGGTCACCAATAACTTTTTTTTTAAAGCAATTGGGGTTAAGTAACTTGCTCAAGGTTACTGTAATGTAATACCAAGAAAGGCAACTTCCCAAGGTTCAAAATGCCAGCATAGGTGCTCTCCATTTTATTCAGTGACAAAGTAAGAACAGAGAAGATCAAAACATGACATCATTCAAAATACAGCATTTACTAAGCCTGATTAAATAATCTCCAAGTACTACCCCACCCCAGGACCTTCCAATCATTCAATCAATTACAAAGTCCCTGTTCTAAATACTACTCCACCTTCATTTAGTCCACCACAAAGCCCCTCTTCTCAAATGGAGATTAGTTTCCAATCACAAGTAAAGTACCTTCATTTGTTCAATCACAGAGCACAAAAAGGTCAAAAGTTCCCCACCCCTGGATCACAATTGAATCTACCCCAGAGTTACATCAAGTTTAAGCACAGCACTTAATACCCAAATGGAGGTCTTTTCTTCATCTTGACACAGGCAAGTTCTCAGCAATCTTAGTTCCTGGGGAGACAAGGCTTAGCAAGGCCACAAGATACATTGCCAGTCTCTTCATTAATTCATCCTCTGTCTGTAGAACAGTCCTAGAACCCCTGAAAACATTAGCAAGACCCTCTCCCAGGATTTCTGTAAACATACAACAAGAAAATCCTTCTTCAGGGCTTCTGAACCAACAGAAAGGTTCCCAGAACCCTGCAACAACAGCACTGTCCTTCACCAGTGTACAGTATTCATTCTGTCTGCAGGACAGTCTCCAGACCCCTGCAACAACAGCACTGTCCTTCACCAGTGGACAGCATTCACTCTCTGTCTGCAGGACAGTCTCAGGGCTTCTTAACCAAAAGCCAGGTTCCAGGACTTCTTCAACAACAGGACTGTCTTTCACCAGTGGACAAATCTGGCAAAACAACATCAAAACAGACAGACAAAGTACCAGCAAAACAGCCATGTCTCCTCAGTCCTTGGCAGCTCAGGGGGCAGGTCTCAAAAGTCCAGGGCGATTCAAAGTGGCTCCCAGCAATTCTCTCAGTCTCTCTCTGCCTCCACGAGGTGCTGCTTCCAAAAAGTTCTTCTGCCTCTCTTGTGTCTCTCCAAATCTATGTCACCAGCTCCTCCCAGTTCAGGACTTTCTTTTCACATCAACAAGTCCATCCCACAGGTGGGATTAACAAGCTCTGGGTTTTAACACAATCAGTTTGAAAACCAAGCCAATACAGGGGAATCTTTAATTGCCATTACTATCACAGTTACAAGGCCAGTTATTTCTGGGTGTGGTGCTAAGTATCTGAGCCCAGATTTCATTCCCAGGTCATCCTGACACTGGAGCCGATGCTCTTACTTGCTGAACCACCTGGCTGCCCCTAAGCAACTGGGGTTAAGTAACTTTCTCAAGGTTACATGACCAGGTGTTTCTGGGTGGGTGCTAAGTGTCTGAGCCCAGATTTGATCCCCAGGTCATCCCGACACTGGAGCCGGTGCTCTTACTCACTGTGCTACCTGGCCACCCCACCAATAACATTCTAATCACCACGTTTACAAAGGAACACTTTTCTCAGTGCTTTTGACCTCTCTGAAACATTTGACAGGTGTTGACAACCTCTCCTCTAAGCTTACACCTTGCTTGATTTTAGAGACCTCACATTCCTAAGCTATTGCCTACCCTTTTGCTGAAACCCTTATGGAGGGCATTTCCCTAAGAGTTTATCCTTGGCCCTCTGCTATTTTTCTATCTCTATACTTTCTCCCTTGGCTATGTCATTCCTAACCATGACTTCAACTACTACCTCTATTCAGAATATTCCCAAATCTATATCTCTAGCCCTGACTCTTTTTCTTTTTTTTCATTTTTCAAATGCTTTATTAACTTTTGATTTACATCATTCATTTCCACTAGATTTTGAGTTACAAATTTTCTCCCCCTTTTTCCCCTACCCACCGCCCCAAAATAGCAGTCCAACAGGATATCCCCTCCTCCAATCTGCTCTCTCCCATATCTTCTCCCATACCCCCTTTGACTTTTCCAGTAAGGCATGGTGGATCTCTATGGCCCAGTGCCTGTATATCTTATTTCCCAATTACATGCAAAATAGTATTAATAATAGTATATATATATATGTATGTATGTATGTATATATATATATTTAATATTTGATTTTAAAACTTTGAATTCCAGATTCATTCCCTTCCTCCCTTGTCTCCCACCCTTACTGGGAAGATAAGCAGTTCAGTATAGGTTGTACATGTGTGGCTAATGCAAAACATTAACATAGTAGATATATTGCAAAAGACTGACTATATTTCCCTCCATTCTATCCCACCTCCCACTTCTTCTATTCTCTACTTTGATTCTGTACCTTTTCAAAAGTGGGTGCTTCCAACTTCCTTCTCCCCCAGCCTGCCCTCCCTTCCATCTTCTCCCCTCCCATCCCCTCCCCCCCTACTCTCCTGGAGGGTGAGATACCCTATTTAGTGTGTATTTCATTCCCTCCCCGAGCCGAATTCAATGAGGATAAGATTGACCCATTCCGTTTTGCCTTCCTATTCTTCCCCTCCATTGTAACCATTTTCCCTTGCCTCTTCTATATGAGATAGTTTACCCCATTCTATCTCTCCCCATCTCCTCTTATTATATTCTTCTCTCACCTCTTAATTTCACCTTTTAAGTATCATCCCTTTCTTTTAAATTGGTCCTGTGCCCTCTATCTATGTATACCTGTAAACATATATACACACATTCACATATGTATTCATATGCCCGTATACCCTCTGATATAGACATATATATATTTCTATTCCCTTCAACTATTTTCATACTGAGAAAAGTTTCATCAGTTATCATTATCATTTTTCCATGTAGGAATGTTAATAATTCAACTTTGATAAGTTCCTTATGATTTCTTTTTCCTGTTTACCTTCTCATGCTTCTCTTGCTTCTTGTATCTGAAGGTCAAATTTTCTATTCAACTCTGGTTTTTTCAGCAAGAATACTTGAAAGTCCTCTATTCCACTGAATGACCATATTTTCCCCTGAAACATGATACTCAGTTTTGCTGGGTAGGTGACTCTGGGTTTTAATCCCAGCTCATTTGACCTCCGGAATATCATATTCTAAGCCCTTCGATCCCTCAGTGTAGAAGCTGCCAGATCCTGAGTTATCTGATTGTGTTTCCACAATATTCAAATTGTTTCTTCCTGGCTGCTTGTAATGTTCCCTCCTTGATTTGGGAATTTCAGAACCTGGCTATAATATTCCTAGGAGTTTTCTTTTTTGGGATCTTTTTCAGGAGGTGATCAGTGGATTCTTTCAACCTCTATTTTGCCCTCTGGTTCTAAAACATCAGGGCAGTTTTCCTTGAGAATTTCTTGGAGGATGATTTCTAGGTTCTTTCTTTGATCATGGCTTTCAGGTAGTTCAGTAATTTTTAAATGATCTCTCCTAGATCTGTTTTCCAGGTCAGTGGTTTTTCCCATGAGATATTTCACATTGCCTTCTATTCTTTCATTTGTTTGGTTCTGTTTAACAGCATCTTGATTTCTCATAAAGTCATTAGCTTCTATTTACTCCAATATAATTCTGAAGGAATGGTTCTCTTTAGTGAGCTTTTAAGATTCTTTTTCCATCTGTCAAAGTCGGCTTTTTAAGGCATTCTTCTCCTCATTGCCTTTTTGAGCCTCTTTTGCCATTTGAGTTAGTCTATCTTTTAAGGTGTTATTTTCCTCAGTCAGGCTGTTGACTCTTCTTTCATAATTTTCTTGCATTGTTCTCATTTCTCTTCCCAATTTTTCCTCCACTTCTCTTATCTGCTTCTTACGGTCCTCTATGGCCTGTAACCAGCTCGTATTTCCCTTTGAAGCTTTTGGTGCAGGAGTTCTGACTTCACTGTCTTCCTCCTGTTCCATGCTTTGCTCCTTTTTGTCCCCCAAATAGGAGTCTAATGTTGGAATCTTCTGTCTGCTTTGTTTCCTTTGCCTGGTCATGTTGCCCCCCAGTCACTTGACCCCTGGGCTTTTTGCCACAGTAGGACTCTGCTACCAGACAGGGGAGCTTTCGTCCCAAACACTGGGGTTTTCTCAGCTGCCAGAGATATTAGATGGGTGCCCTCTCTGAGGTCTCCACACACTCTGGCAAGCTGGACACACACACCAGGACTTGCACCCTAGACTGCAATCCAGATCCAAGTAGGTTAAAGCAAGAGTGATTACTCCTCAGACTGGTGCTTGGTCTGCCTACACTCTGCAGGCCAGGAGCTGAAGCTGCCATGTGGCTCTGCCTGCACTGGTGGTACCTCAGTGACTTCTCACCCCGGGAGCAAAAGCCAGAGGCACTCCCAACTACTGGGTCCCATTGTCCTTCGCATCTATGTGTTGATAAATCTGGAAATGGCCAGAGCTGCTGCTGATCTGGAGTCCCTCTGCCCGGGGGCTGGTCAGGCCCTCCCTGGGGCTACAGCCTTGGCATGGGGCTGGGCTGGGCTCCCAGAGCACTGTGCTAGCTGATTCCTGCTGGCCTGCCTGGCTGTCCTCAGCGGGAGGTTAGCTTCTCTGTGTCATTTTGTGGGTTCTGCAGCTCCAAAGTTTGTTCAGTCCCCTTTTACACAGATTGGAGGTGGTGGGAGCCCGAGCTGTGGGGAGGTCCTGTTTTTACTAATCCATCTTGACTCTGCCCCTGACTCTTTTTTCTTAGCTCCTTGAAACTTATCTTCAATTGCAAGAAATTTCAAGCTGGATCTCTTACCAGCTACTCAAACTCAATGTTAGAAAAGTCACCATATTATCTTTCCCCCTAAACCTAGTTCTCTTTTTGACTTTAGAATTTTGTCTATATTACCAACATTTATTTAATTTCTTATATTCAAAACCTTGGAGTTGTCTTTGATTTATCCCTCACCATTCACATCTAATCAATGGTATATTGTAGTTTTCGGGATATCTCTTGAATCTGTATCCTCCTCTCTATTCGACAACCTTTAGTATAGGTTCTTATTATCTCTTGCCAGCAATTTGGTAGTTGCCTTCTAAGCAGGTCTTACTATTTCTATTCTCTCCCCACTTCCATCATCCCTTATGTTGCTGCCAGAATAATCTTCCTTATGCCTAGATTTTTTTTTTACTTAGATGACTTATATTGACTCCCTATTGTCTACTGAGTAAAATCTGTCATAGCAATTCTTTAATCAGTCAATCAGTCAGAAAGCGTTTATACTGTATGCCAGGCATTGAGGATACAAAGAAAGACATCAAACAGGCTCTACCCCCAAGTTGCTTCTGCATTAATAGGAGAGACAGTATGTAAACAACGATGTACAAAGAAGATATATACAGGATAAATTGGAAAGTATCTTGGAAGGAAGACACTAAGATTAAGGAAGACTGGAAAAGTCTTCTTGTAGAAGATGAGACTTTGGCTGAGACTTGAGGAAAGCTAGAAGGCAGAAATGAGGAGTGGGAGAGTTCTAATTATGGAGAAGAGTCGAGGAAAATGCTTGGAATTGGCCACAGGATGTACCATAAAGAATGACAAACAACTGAGAATTTTATTTGTAGCATATATGAAAAGAAGAATGAATTCTTCCAGTGATGTTCAGGAAGCCCACGATATTTTTTTTGTCACGGTCACTCTTCGTGACCCCACTTGGGATTTTTCTTGGCAAAGACACTGGAGTGTTTTGTCATTTTCTTCTCCAGCTCATTTTACAAATGAGAAATTAAACCAAACAAGGTTAAGTGACTTCCCAGGGTCACACAGCCAGGAAGTGTCTTAGGTCAGATTTGAACTCATGAAGATGAGTCTTTATGATTTCAGCTCCAGTGCTCTATGCACCTCAGTGCTCTCAAGGGACTGTTTTCTATGCTCAAAGTGTAGACTGGTCCACCTGCTAGCAGATAAGATAAAGGGACTCTCTAGGTTATCAGAGAGAGTGAAGTGTTCCTTAAAACAAAGAGGAGGGCTTCAAAGTAAAAAAGAAAAAGAATCTGTAAAGGCAGAGGAGAATCCTAATGTGTTGTCAAGAGGTGGGCAGGCAGAAGAATGTGCCACAAAAAAGGAAGGGATAAATGAGGTGCACTGAGTGCTCAGAATTAAGTAACCCTTATTAGGCCCTTCCTAAGAGCAGCAGGAGGTGGGGTAGATGGGGCTCTGGACTTGGAGTCAGGAAACTAGAGTTCAAATCATGTCTCCAAAATGTAAAACAGGATTAAAATAACTATAGACAATATAAAAAAATTTGGGAGTATAACTACCAAGACAAACCCAGGACCTATGTGAACACAATTACAAAATACTTTTCACACAAATAAAGTCAGATCTAAATAATTAGAAAAATAGCAGTTGCTCATGGGTAGGTTGAGCTAATACAATAAAAATGATAATTCTACCTAAATCAATTTACTTATTCAGTACCATACCAAGCAAACTACCAAAAATTATTTTATAGAGCTAGAAAAAAATAAAACAAAATTTATCTAGAAGAACGAAAGGTCCAGTATATCAAGGGAATTAATAAAAAGAAGTGCAAGGGAACATGACCTAGCTTTACTAGATCTAAAACTGTATTATCATCAGAACTATTTGGTATGTGCTAAGAAATGGAATGGATCAGTGGAATAGGTTAGGTACTCAAGACACAATAGTCAATAACTACGGTAATTCACTATTTGATAAATCCAAAGACTCCAGCTTCTGGAATAAGAACTCACAATTTGACCAAAACTGTTGGGAAAACTGGAAAATAGTATGGCAGAAACTGGGCATAGATCAACATCTTATACCATATACCAAGATAAAGTCAAAATGGGTACATGATTTAGACATAAAGGGTGATACCATGAGCAAATTAGGTGAACAAAGAATAGTTTACCTGTCAGATCTATGGAGAAGGGAAGAATTTGTGACCAAACAAGAGATAGAGAACATTATGAAATGCAAAATGGATAATCTTCATTACATTAAGTTGAAAAGGTTTTGCATAAACAAAACCAATGTAACTAAGATTAGAAGTAAAGCAAAAAGTTGGTAAACAATTTTTACAGCCAGTGTTCCTGAGAAAGGCCTTATTTCTAAAATATGTAGAGAACTGCATCAAATTTATAAGAATACAAGTTATTCCCCAATTGACAAATGGTCAAAGGATATGAACAAGCAATTTTCAGAGGAAGAAATTAAAGCTATCTATAGTTATATGAAAAATGCTCTAAATCACTATTGATTAGAGAAATGCAAATTACAACAACTCTAAGGTACTGCCTCATACCTATAAGATTGACTAATATGACAAAACAGGAAAATGATAAATGTTGAAGAGGATGTGGGAAAATTGGGACACTAATGTATTGTTGGTGGAGTTTTGAACTGATGCAACCATTCTGGACAGCAATTTGGAACTATGCCCAAAGAGTTATAAAAATGTGCATGCCTTTCGATCCAGTAATACCAATACTAGTTTTGTATGCCAAAGAGATCATAAAGAGGGAAAAGAACTTACATGTACAAAAATATTTATAGCAACTCTTTTTGTGGTGGCAAAGAATTAGAAATTGAGGGGATGTCTATCAATTGGGGAATGGCTGAACAAGTTGTGGTTTATGAATGTACATATATACAAGTGTATATTTGTATATGTGAATATACAAATGAATACTATTGTTCCACAAGAAATGATGAGCAGGTGGATTTCGGGAAAACCTGGAAAGACTTACATGAACTGATGCTGAGTGAAGTGAGCAGAAACAGGAGGACACCATACATAGTAACAGCAACATTGTGTGATGACCAACTTTGATAGACTTAGCTCTTCTCAGGATGACTTTTCTTAGTTGAGTCTCTTGCCAAGCTCTTTTAAGCTTGATTTTCTTTCCACTACTTCTTAATGTTTTATGAGAAGATACTGCTTATAGTCGACTATTCTTCACACAATTTTATAAATTGAATTTTCCTAGTACTGTCTTTGGCTGCCATATCTCTCTGCTTAGCAAGAAGATTAAATGTTTGCTGTTTAAGATGATTTCTAGGCTTTTTGGTTCCTTTCATGCCAATTAATTTATATTTATAGAATGGTGATAATTTGTGTCAATGTCTGATTCTGTATCCACTTCCTATGTTTTAGGTATGAATAGCTTATTCAGATAGGTTAGGTTGGAGCTGTTTTGATTGCATAACATATCTTCTTATTTTCTCCTAATTTTGTGTTTGTTTTGATCTTTCCTCTAATAAGACAACCATCTAACAGTTGACTATGAATTCCTCATCAACAAACTATTTCCTGTCTCCTGAAATGTAATTTATTTTTATGATGTTATATGATATACTCTATGTTTAGTACTACCCTTTCCCCTCACCCACCTGAAGTGTCTTTGTGTCTACGAACATTTTACTCCCCTCATTTCTTGTCCAGAAACAAATTTCCTAACTTTTTTTGTCATCTTCCCCTTACCTATCTTTATATTAAAGTTTCTGGGTATCAAAATACACATTGATTTAATTTGGAAGGCCTTACTAAGTTCTTTGCAGAAATTCCCTATCTTTGCCTCTGCAATAGATGTTGGCATGTGAGAGGGGATACAGTAATTGTCATAGCAGTCCTTTGCATATATTTATCATGAGCACTGCAATTCAGTAGTCCTAATGTCCTTTGAAATGATGTTTCTTGTTTCATCTCAACTCCTTTTATTCTCTCTGTCCAAGGAGAACTTGCAAGCTATCTTTGCGTTTAGCTATTTTGTCCTCTGATAATTTTTATACCAAGAATGTTAAGATTGACGTCACTAGATACAGATTTCACATTTAGAATACCAGTAGGTAATTTAAAATGTACAGATGGCACAGAAACTATGAATCTTAGCATCCTCTGTCCCTTTCCGCAACTCTGCTGATGTCTCTGAAGATGCAGAAGGAGGCCATACAGGATCCAGAGCCATTTTCAATTTGACTTTTGAAAAATTGGTTTTCTTTGGGGGTTATGGTAGTATTTTAAATGAAAAAAAATGTTCATTATTAAGATTCCAGACCCTTGGCAATGAGCCTTTTTTAAACTTAGTGAACTAACCCTCAGAAAGGAAACATAATGGCAGGGGCAATTAAAAACAATACAAAAGTTAAATTAAGTTCAAGAAAATAATACAAGAAATCTCACAAAGCATTACATGTCACATATAAAATGCTAATTAAACATTTTAGGACATCCAAGAAGTAGAGATAACTTTGGGCTATGGTGTTTCAGGAAAGTTTCAACAGAGAAGATGACATCTGAGCTAAGTCTTTAAGTATTTGGAAAGGTGATGTGTAGATAAGCCTAGGAAGATAACATGAGTAAAAGCATACTGATGTGGAAATAAGAGGCGTCATTGGGATATCAGTGGACTAGTCTACATGGAATGATGGATTCTTGTATAGGAGTGATAATAGAGAAAGATGGAAAGGTTAGTTGGGGCCAAATTGCGGATGGCCTGGAATGCCAGGCTAAGGAACAGGACTTTATTTTTACGCAATAGAGAGATACTGAATATATCTGAGCAGGAGAATGACATAATTAGAGCACTTTTTAAGAAGATCAATCTGATGGCAGTATGTGAGATGAATCTAGGATAGACCAGAGTCAGGAAGATTAATTAGTAGACTTGTTACAATAGTTTAGGTGTAAGATGAGTATGGTGGTTGCAGCGGGAGTGGAAAGGAAATGAATATATGTGATTTTTTTCCCCCAGAGAATCAATGGGACTACATATAAGACCTGCACATTGATTTATTTTTGCCTCTGTCTAAAAACAAGGTTGACATCATTGGTGTGTGTGAAGCACGATGAACAGCAGATCTTGTGTCAGAGAGGAAAATTGGCGATCACAACCTCCTTGGAAAGACCCGCAAGAACGGTGCCCATATGGGTGGTATTGGCTTCACTGTTTGCAAGAATGCTGTTCGCCACATTAAAAGTTGTGATTTCCTCTTGCCTTAAATGCTAAAACTACGTCAATGCAAGAGTCTGAAAATTATTCAAGTATATGTGCCAGCACAGAGCAATGGCCAATATTGGAAGATAGCAAATGAGACATGAGGAAGACTCTGTTCAGACCTTGAAAACATGATGAAAGAAATGTCAGCTAAGATTATTATGCAGAGAGATTTTAGTTCCAGCCCTGGACAGAGTACCAGGCATGATAAGACTTCCATTGACAAATTTGGAAGAACTGTGGTTTGGTCTTAGCCAGCTCTGTTATCAGTAAACAAGAATGCATGGTTCCAGATGGTGGAGAAACACTTATGGAGAAGTCCCGTGGAAAAATATACAATCAGAATGATTTTGTTCCCAGTGACAAAAAGAAGTTCTCTAATTTATCTGTTGTCACAGAATCATCAGCAATGTGTCAGATCATTGGTTTCCTAGAGGGATATGAATTCAAGATATTCTAAAAGAATTGATGAATGCCCAAAAAGCCCTGATGAGAAAACTGCTGTGAGATAACAATGGGAAGATACTTGATTCAAGGAAGAAAAAGGAGTCAGTGCAGGCTATGAGAGCTTCATAAAGAAACGAATCTCAGCCACCAAAAGGTCAGGGCAGAATCTGGGAAGGGTAAATAACGGGTATGGCTCTTTAGCAAGAAGAGCCAAAATGAATGAAGAAGGAAAGTTTGAGAGGGAAGAATGAAAAAGATTATGCCAAAAAATCAGGATAGGATTGCTTGGACTAGAAAGAAGTAAAGAGATAACTGGGAAGAAGAAGAAAAAGCTTGAGAAAGAGATCTTTGACTAAAGTAGAAAATCGTCATCACGATAAAGAACAGACCACCAGGGTAAAAATAGTTTCTATGAAGAATATGACAATGATTTCTAGACTTTTTGCATTTATGTGACTGTTGTGAACTGACCATGAAGGCATAATACATGCTATTTGGAACCAGTTAAATAAATGCATAGTGGGAAATGGTGGGATCTATTCTGAACATCTATCTCAGGAAGAAATAGAAGAGAATTACTCCCTAAATCATTATGTGTAGTTCACAAGTTACCCTGTAAGTAGTTTTATTCCTTCATTTGTGAAAAATGTGAAGTGCTATGCTTCTGAAAGGAAATGATCCTGATAACCTTTCCAGCTCTCCTAGAAATCCATAAGCTGTTCACCTAAAGCTCACTCTCCTACCTAACACACACACACACACAATCTACTATACTATCCTATATTGAGTAGGATACCAGGAATATCATGGATTCCACAAAACCATCATGCCAGCTATCAAGGAAGCTCTTCATAAATGCCTGTTGATTGATTGAAGCCACAAGCAGGCTTGCTTTTGTGTTAGTTATTTAACCATCAATCACAATGCAGTCTGATAATAAAGAAAACTGCAAAGAAAATTGAGTATCCATAGGCTGTGTGAGCTCTAAAGGTGACTTAATGGAAATAGTGGTGATATTAAAAACATTTTGCTCAAGAGTAGAGCTGAGAACACTAAAGAGATGAATGTTGAATTTGGAACTGATATCAAGCTGCTTGTATTTCCGTAACAAATCAGCATTTCTAGAGGACTTCAGCAAAGGGATACCATCATCCCCAGACTATTCACTGCTACACTGGAGGAACACTGGGAACCTGACTGAAAAACAATACAACACAATTATGATTGATGGTGAACACATCACACAATTACCTATCACAAGTGTTTGTGTCTTGTTCACAAGTATAGAAAAGGTGGAGTTGTAGAAAAGAAAAACTAGCAGATGTAGCTGCAGAGTGTACATAAGCTGTTAGCTTGGGAGTAAACATAGATCAAATAAAGTAGATGCAAAGTGAGCATCACCCACCAAACAAGGTTTCTGTGGATGGTTTGGAGACCCAAAAAGCTCCCTCAAGCCATTAATTCCAGTAAGATCCAGCAAGAACATAAGATTAGATAACCAGTATTCATAGAATGTTTTTAAGTTTTCCAAGCATTTAATATACATTCTTCTACTTGAGCCTCACAATAATTTGTGAAGTATATATAAAGAAACACTCAGAACTGGTACTCCATCTACTAGGCCATAATGTCTTTCTAAGTGGCATAGATGTATTCTCCAAAAGATAAGTGGTCAAAAAAGTGAATAGTGAAGGGGTGGCCAGGTAGCCCAGCGAGTAAGAGCACCGGCCCCAGAGTTGGGATGACCTGGGATCGAATCTGGGCTCAGACACTTAGCATCCACCCAGAAACACCTGGCCATGTAACCTTGAGCAAGTTGCTTAACCCCAATTGCTTAAAAAAAAAGTGAATAGTGAAAAGAATGACAAATTATTAACAACATATAAAACTGTTCCAAATCACTAAGAATATGAGAAGTAAAAATTAAAATCACCAAAGTTTGACTGTACACCCAGCAAATTGGCAAAGATGACAGGAGATGGAAATGGTTAATGTTGAAGAAGTTATGGGAGGACAGGTACACTAATACGTACTTGGTACAACTTTGAATTGGTTCAATCAACCTGGAAAATATTTGGAATTATGTGAAAAAAAAATGAGTGATACACCTTGACCCAGAGGTCTTACTCCTAAGCATATACCCCAAAGGAAGCCAAAGACCAAAAAAGAAAGGTCCCATATACACCAAAATCTTCATACTATCAATTTTTGTGATGGCAAAGAACCAGAACTAAAATTTGTACCCCAGTTTACTCAGTCATCTCTCAACTGTTGGGCCATTTAGTTTCTTTCTAGAGGTTTTTACAAATAATTTTGCCATAAATATCTTTAAGTGACTGACTTTTTCCCTTCTCTTTTTTGCTAAAGCTCTAAAATTATTGTGGTAGGTATTCAGGAAATATCTGTTGAAGAGTGAAGCAGTGTCTGGTACCAAATTCTCTAGTAATAGGACTCCAATAACTGTAGCATCATTGCTTTGCTGCATCCTGAAAGTGGAGACGGGTGGGGTAGGGTCTTTTGGAGTTGCACAAACTCCTAGAACAGTGGGAACAGCAGCAAACATGCTGTGGGGACTTGGGAATTAGAAGGGAGAAAGGGATGGGAGCATGTCTTACAATTCAAAATGGGTCTGCAGTCTGGTCAGTTATGATGGTAGCTATCTTTTTTTTTTTTTTTAAAGCAATTGGGGTTAAATAACTTGCTGAAGGTTACATGGCCAGTTATTTCTGGGTGTGGTGCTAAGTATCTGAGCCCAGATTTGATCCCAGGTCTCCCGACTCTGGGGCCGGTGCTCTTACTCACTGTGCCACCTGGCCACCCCAATGGTAGCTGTCTTTAAGCCTCAGTTTAACGGTTAAGCTACCCCTATGCAGATCTTTAAAAAGAAATGGTGAAGAAGAAGGGTGAGGGGGTAGACCCGAAACATTTTCTCCATCACTGGTGAAGTCCACTTAGTTTCCTTTATGGACCCCGATATTTGCTTTTTACAAATTGTAGTTCCACAAGTCTTTCTTTCTTCTCATTGTGCATGGGATGAGTTCGTGATCTATGGCAGAAGTGGTCTCACACTAGTATTTGTTCTTCATAGTGGTTTGAGAATAACGCCATCCTCTTCTCGGGAAAAGTGGACAGATGGTAAGTGTCAGAGCACACAGTTCTCTGATACTTTGATTTGACTCGGATTCTGTAACATGGTTTGCTGACTGTCAACACACTAACTCA
The DNA here is from genome assembly GCF_028583685.1 of Petaurus breviceps papuanus. Lineage (NCBI taxonomy): Eukaryota > Metazoa > Chordata > Mammalia > Diprotodontia > Petauridae > Petaurus > Petaurus breviceps. Next base: position 13,343,059 of record NW_027185694.1, on the reverse strand, counting down.
TAGCACAGCAAATGACAGGTTAGTTATGCAGTGTGTCATCGGCAGCTCCTGTGATTCATATCAATGCCAGTAGGAGTCATTTCAGTGCAAGCTGTCAGGGAAAAGCATTAACTCTATCTGTCATTTGCTATCTTATCATGTATGCTCCACAGAAGAGGCTGATTGAACCTGGGCGCCTGAAATGCTGCTAATTGATCTAAAAACTGCACTCCTGGCAGGCCGGGGTACTGCATTCCCTCTGGCATTGATAAAAGTGGCTGGTTTCAAATACTAATATTGGCATTGCACAAACAGACAATATGTGGGTGTCTGTCTCCTGCTTGGTATAGATCACCCTGCCATTACCCCGGTGTTTGAGCTGATAAATTAGACCTTACTATTCACAGACCAGTCATTTTCCTTCCTCCAGGAGAAGCAAACAGCCCACTAGCAGTACCTGCTACTCAGTCCATGAAAGAAACGAGACAGTCAATGTACAATCAGCCCAGAATGAGGCTAACCCTTGTCACTTGTAGATGAGTATGTCAAAGGCAACAGCTGCTCATGTATGTTACTCATGTTAATCAAATGATTTTTCTGTTGCTCAGGGTCTGGGGTTAGGGATTGGGATGGAGAAGGGGATTATTCCCCTGGTGAAGTTTTTTCTTTTTGATTCCTCCCAACTGAATAGAAGTAAATGGGATAATCGAGGAGGGAGCAATGAGACAGTTACTGAATATGTAATTAGAGCTTTACTTTAATAGTGGTATGGAATTAACACTAAAAAGTCTCTATTAGACAATCAATAACTAAGCCTCCAGCTAGCCCACTCAGTGCGTGGCTCAAAGTAGACCAGGGAATTTAGGGAATCTGATGCCATATCCGTTCTCATACAAAAGATCCTCACATTTAAGGAAAAATTCAAACTCATCTGCGTTAACTATTTTAATATTAATAGTGACAATGCATTGCTATTCCTGACACTGCTCTCCTCACTGACCACTTCAGACCCATTTCTGCTTCTTCTTGGGAACAACTTATAATGGCATCATTGGAATTTCATTCTTGAGAGCTCTCCAGCCCTCTTGAATCTTGGACTATGAGACTAGGGATCCTTTATCAAAGATCTGAAATCTGTTCTCCTTAGAGAACACAATACGTCATTTCCATCTTTCCCTTTTGACTGTGAAATTCCAAGGCTACTTCCTTCCAAAGTTCCTATAATTTTTGCTCCACTAATCAGTATTTCCATTATTGGTCTGACTCAGCTAACGAACAGCAACATCCCTCACGGCTTCCGTGGCCTCCTGAAAAGAAAGTGACCTCAGGCAATATCAGAGAAGTGGAGTTCTTCAGCATGTTTGAGTGCTCTCATCTTTAGGAGAGATTTCAGAGACTTCAGAGATAGGAAGCTGTTGCTTGAGATTTGAAAAGGGAAGTTAGCTCAGGAGTGAGATGAAGTTTTCAATGCATGCCCTCAAATCAGGTTGATACACAGCCAGCCACCTCTTTTTCTTTTGTTTTCTTTTTTCCTTATGTCCCCAGGTGCTAGTACCTCACTCTTCCACCACTCAAATTACTTTGTATTTACTTTGCAGGTATTGCCAAGAGAACTCAGAAATTGGGGAAATAATGTTCTACTGATCAGTAAGATTTCCCAGAATCCCCTGGGTCCCAGGTGCCTTAGATTTGACTAGGGACGAGCTACCCAGAGGCCTAGTCAAGTTCAAGGCCAGTGGGGCACTCTGGGCACCCCCCCCCCCAATTTTTTTTTTTGCTTTTTGGAGGGCATTTGGAGTTAAGTGACTCGCCCAAGGTCACACGGCTAGTTTGTTTTGTGTGTGTGTCAAGTGTCTGAGGCCGGATTTGAACTAAGGTCCTCCTGACTTCAGGGCCAGTGCTCTATTCACTGCACCACCTAGCTGCCCCTCTGGGCATGATACCTAGTTTATATACTCTGGTAAACACACTTCACTTAGCAATTATGATTTCTTTCATTGCCATATCCTCTACTTTCCAAATTAAACTTACATTTCTGGTGGCTATAAGGATAGGGATGGTGCCATATAAGAAGGGGCACAGAGAACAAATATAGTGATCCTGACACTGTACTTTTATTCCTCTTGAACTCATTTCTAAGGTGATTCTTGAATGGAATGAGCTGATGAGGTACCATCTCACACCTATCAGGGGGGTTAATAGGACAGAAAAGGAAAATGATAAATGCAGAGGGGTTGAGGACAAATTAGGACATTAATGCATTATTGGTAGAGTTGTGAACTGATCCAACCATTCTGGAGAACAATTTGGAACTATGCCCAAAGGGCTATAAAACTATATATAACCTTTGACACAGCAATGCCACTAACAGATCTATATCCCAAGGAGATCAAAGGAAAAGGAAAAGAATCTATAGGTACAAAAATATTTGTGGCAACTCTTTCTGTGGTGGCAAAGAATTGGAAATGAGAGAATGATTGTACAAGTTCTGGAATATGATTGTGATAGATTATTATTTTGCTGTAACAAATGTTGAGCAGGATGGTTTCAGAAAAACCTGGGAAGACTTATAAGAACTGATACAAAGTGAAGTAAGCAGAACTAGGAGAACATTGTATATAGTAACAACAAGTTTATATGGTGATCAATTGTAAATGACTTAGCTATTCTGATCAAGACAATGATCTGAGACAATTTCTAAAAAATCATGATAAAAAGTACTATTTACCTTCAGAGAGATGAACTTTGAGGACATATTGAAGCATATTTGTAAAACTGTCTTTTTCTTGCTTTTTTTTGCAACATGGATAATATGTAAATATGTTTTGTATAACTTTCCATGTATGAGTGATATCATATTGCTTACCTTCTTAATGGGCAAGGGATGGAGCAGAGAGAGGATGAGAATTTGGAATTCAATTAAAAAAAACCCAGACAAGATGAGCTATCATTGGATGTGTTTAAGCAGAAAAAGGATGACCATCTGCCATATTGTAGAAAGGATTCCTACTTCCGACTGAAAACTAGACTATGTGATTTCTAACACTCCTTTTGCCACATCCCCCCTATTTCAGCCCCTCATCTCTTCCCACTTGTATTATTGCAATAGCCTCAAAATTTTTCATCCTGTCTAAAGTGTCCTTTGCCCTCCACCTCCTCCACATTACTATGAAAGATAATAGTCCTAAAGCACAAGTTTGACCATATCACTTCCCTAATAAAAAGCTCCCTATTTCCTCTAGGATAAAAGAGACTCCACTCTTTCATAATCTGGTTCCATGGGCAGCTAGGTTGCATAGTGAATAGAGCACTGGCCCTGGAGTGAGGAGGACCTGAGTTTAAATCTGGCCTCAGATACTTAACACAAAAAAAACTAGCTGTGTGACCTTGGGCAAGTCACTTAACTCCAACTGCCCTACCTTCTCCCCTCCAAAAAGCAAAAAACAAAAAACAAAACCCAAACCAAAAAAACCCCAAAACAAAACCATAATCTGGTTCCAGTTGACCTTTCTAATGTTATTATATATTTCTTCCCTTCACACATTCTATAATTCAGCCAAACTGGCCTACTTTCTACTGCCCATATTCAACATTCCCTCTCCCATCTCTGTACCTTTGTTCAGGCTGTCCCCTTTGCCTTAAATATACTCCTTTCTTACCATGGCTTCTTGGAATCCCCAGCTTCCTTTAAAATTCATTTCAAGAGCCATGTCCTACATGGGGCTCCTCCAGCTTGTACTCCCTCCCCAATATCTACTCTGTGTATGTGTATATCTATGTATGCATACATACGTGTGTGTGTGTATTTTTGTATTCACACACATCACTTGTACAAGTACAGTATCCATTCCTCCCTCACAAGTTGAATATAAGCACCATGGCACTATGAGGGCAAGATCTGTTCCTTTTCTCCTATTATCCCCAGTATTTGGCACAGTGCCTAGCATATAGCAGGTATTTCATAAATGATTGTTTGGGGGTCAGGGTAGGGACTGAATTCCATTTTTTTTTTCCCTTGGAAAAACCTATAAGCCTAAATTGAGAGGACTTGTGAGATAGATGGTCAGGGATAGGGTCAGGGTCATAAATACTTGATAGTAGGCAGGTGTGTCTACATGTGACTTGAGAAGCATCCGAAGGCTCCACTGGTTCAAACACCTTCACTATCAAGTGTCACAGTACCTATAATCCCACTATTAAAGAATTTTTTTTGGGGGGGGGAACTTCTCCCTGAGACACTATTTTAAAATGCAAATATTCCTGGGAGAAATCCATTGCACTATTTTCCATTACTGAATAAGCAACTTCATGATTCTTCTTTTCTGGACAATCATTATGTTGTTCCTGCTTCTTGTTAATGTTCCCAAGGGCTCTGTCCTGGCCTATCTTCTCTTCTCTCTCCATATTCCCTAGTGAAGTCATGAGTTCCCATAGTTTTAGTTAAAATTTCTATGCTAATGACTTCTAAATCTATATATCTAGTCCTAATCTCTCTCCTGAGCTCTCTTACTACATCTCCAACTACCTCCTGAAAATCTGCCCCCAGACATTCCACAGGCATCTTTTTTTGTTTGGTTGGGTTTTTTTTTGGTTTTGTTTTGTTTGTTTTGGGAGGGGAGAAGGCAAGGCAATTGGGGTTAAGTGACTTGCCCAAGGTCACACAGCTAGCAAGTGTGTCAAGTGTCTGAGGGCAGATTTGAACTCAGGTCCTCCTGATTCCAGGGCCGGTGCTCTGTTCACTGTACCACCTAGCTGCCCCTCCACAGGCATCTTGAACTCGACGTGTCCAAATGAAACATTATCTTTTCCCCAACCCTCCACCCCAATGCCATCCTGCTTAAAATTCCCAATTCCTATTGAGGTAGCAACCATTTTTCTAATCTCCAAAGTTTGCAGTCTCAAGCTCTTTCTTTACTCTTCCCTCTCCTTCATTCCCTACATAACCCATAAGAAGCCAAGCCTTGTGAATTTCACCTCCCTATCTCTTGCATTCTTTGCCTTTTCTCTACTCACATGGGCACCACCTTAGTTCAGACCAGCAATCCTTCTCATCTGGACTTCTGTACTTGGCTCCCTGCTGCCTCCAGTCTCTGTCCTCCAATACATCCTCAATCCAGCTGGTAAACTGATATTCCTGAAGGACAGGTCTGGATCCCTATTACCAAAGATTCCTATTACCTCTGGGAAAAGCAAACTTCTCCGCTTGACATTTAAAACCCTTTCCAATCTGAGACCAGACTCTTTCCAGACTGATTTCACTTCCTCTACATTCCTGCACTTTTCCATCAAAATGTCCTCCTTGTTTCTACCTTTATATACAATGTTCTGCCTCCATGCCTTTCAGAGATTGTACCCCATGCCTAAAATGCCCTCTGATCTCAACTCCATTTAAGCCCATTTTTTACTCCCATTTTAGGATCAGCTCAAGTGACATACTTATACAAAAGATCTTCCCTGATCCTTGCAGTTGTTACTGCTCCCTTTTGAACCCCAAATTATTCTGGAGTTACTTGGTATCTCTGTCATATTTATTTTTCTGTGTAGATATTGTTTTCCCCAGGAGTATGTTTGCTACCTGAGGGCAGGGACTGTTTTGATTTTGGTTTCTGTGTCTCCAAAAACCTAATTACTTAATAAATACTTGTTGAATTTAATTGAATTGGATCACTTTTCTTCTTTATGGGAGGGAGGATACTGTATAGCTAAGGGAGAAGGCACTAACAGGGAGTTGGTGTGGAAAGAATGCTGGATCTCAGTTGAAATCTTTTTTCTCCCAGTTTATTGATTCTGCTTTTATAGAACAAAGAAGCTAGCAGAGAAGGAAGTCAGACTTGAAATGCATTCCTAGATCTTTAATCAGCTCATTTATTTAACCTCTCTGGGCTTCATTTCATCATCTATAAAATGAGGAGGTTGGAACAGGCATCATCTAAGGTCCTTAGAGGTAGGTAGATGGCTCGGTGGATAGAGCATTGAGCCTGGAGAAGACCTGAATTCAGATTTGACCTCAGACACTTACTAGCTGTGACCCTAGGCAAGCCACTGAACCTCTGTTTGCTTTAATCCATTAGAGAAAGAAATGCCAAAACCACTCCAGTATCTTTGACAAGAAAACCTCATAAAGTGTCACAGAGTCGGACACAACTGAACAGCAACAAAGGTTCTTTCCAGCTTTAAATCTTCCTGCAATTATTTAAAGAAAAGGAAGGTAACAGACACCAAAGAAAAATGTTTCATAAGAGCTGGTTCTAGTTAGGAACTTAATCAGTTCCAACTTTCACATTTTGATATTTACAAATACATGTTACTGTGCCTCGACATCTCAAAGTTTGGAGAGGCAGGCAGGTCACAGGTTGGGCAGCTATAGGTAAGTCTGTGCTATAGGGCATATAGACAATGGGTCAGGGCAGCCTATGTGTTATGGGGGATACAAAGCAGTGTAACACAGAATCCCTGCCCTAAAGATATTTACAATGTATGCAAGGAGATGGCATATGCATCTGAAAAGGAAAATCCTCACCATCAACAGATATTTATCAAACACCTGTTATGTACAAGGGACTCTGCTAGAAATTCAAGGAAGTATACACTAAATAAATGAGTAGGACAAACTGACTTATGCAGAAATGGACTGGTAAATGTTTTTAACAACTGGATCTCTGAAAACAGAACGTCTATTCTTAAGTTTAATTTGCATTATCGTTTCCCTATCACTTTCTAAAGCCTAGACAATCACCAAAGCAATAAACCAAGCCTGGATTTGTAGTACTTGTGGAGTTCTTAAAGTGTAAATGCTCACACTGAAAATTTAACTATCAAGCTGACTCCCTCCAGTACACCCTTGGCTACAGGAGGTCAGTGGAGTGTGAGATCAGAGTGATCAGGGAAAGCTTCCTGCTGAGTTTAAAAGATGGGTGGGGATAGACTGGTGGAGAGAATGAGAAAGGGCATCCAAAAGAACAGTAATTCTAGAGATTCAGAATGGTAAAGTAATTAGCCCCTGTCCCCTGAGCCCATCCCATAAAAGCAACTGTCTGTTTTTAATATCATTTCCACCTCTTCTAGTCCATATATATATGTTTACTTTTTGGAGGGGGAGGGCAGGGCAATTGGGGTTAAGTGACTTGCTCAAGGTCACATGGCTAGTAAATGTTAAGTCTGAGGCCGGATTTGAACTCAGGTCCTCCTGACTCCAGGGCTGGTGCTCTATTCACTGCACTACCTAGCCATTCCTAGTCTCTAGATTTTCAAGGTTTAGTTTCAGTACTATGTCTTACATGAAGCCTTCCTAATTCCTCCCAATTATTACACACACAAAAAATGACAAAATTGGGGGTGGCTAGGTGGTACAGTGAGTAAAGTACCTGCCCCGGTGTCAGGAGGACCCGAGTTCGGTTCCAGCCTCAGACACTTAACACCCACACAAAAAAACTAGCTGTGTAACCTTGGGCAAGTTATTTAACCCCAATTGCCCTCCAAAAGGCAAAAAAAAAAAATGACAAAATCTACAGCAAGCAAATATAAAGCATTTACTTATCTGTGGACATGGCCTTTCTCTCTCCTCTAATGGAAGTTCCTTGAGGGAAACAGCTATTTTCATCTTTTGTCTTTGCTTGCCAGGGCCCCACATAGTGTCTGACATATAGTGAGCACTTAATAATGATTCCTGTTCGTGGCCAGGATAACTCAAAGAAGGAAGGAAGGAAACGATTATTTCTTAGGTGCCTGCTCTGTGTCGGGCTTTATGTTTAGCACTTTATAATATCATCTCATTAGATCTTCACGACCACCCCGGGAGGGAGGTGCTGTTATTATGCAGTTGAGGAAACTGAGGCAGACAGTTAAGCCACTTAGGTAACTCTGACCTCAGGTCTTCTGTACTATATGCCTGGTACTCCATCCATTGCACCACCCAGCAGCCTGGCTAAACAAAGGATGCCAAGGAATTTGCTGAGACAAAAGGATGTCAAGTTATTTTTAGTTCTGGCAACTTAAGGTGCTAATGTTAGAACAATGGCCTTTAAAAAATAGACTTCCTAGTATGCCTTGCATCTGATAGATACAGAAATGTAATTAGAGATTCCTAATCAATTTCATAAGTAGCATATAATTTCTCTAACAAGCACAACAGAGAAAAAACACCTATAAAACACTAAACTTGGTTAAATGGTTTAATATTCTAAACCTCTTCATCCTTTACCGTCTCCAAGTTCTCCATTCCTCATTTTGAATATTCATTGTGCCACCCTGAGCTTTGGATCTTAGTGATGATTCTGTCCTTACTGAGCCTGGGGAGGGGCAGGGTGTAATGGATGGTTGGGGGGGGGGGCGGTGCAGAGAGGTCCTTGAGGCTTAGCACTGGACTGGGATTACAAGATTCATGTCAGAGCCCTGGCTATGGGATCTTTGGCAGATGCCCTAAGCAAGCTGTGCCTCAATTTGTTCATCTCTAAAATAGTAGTAATAAACTTTACCACATCTAACTTATAGGATTGTAAGTTTCAAAAGAAATATATATGTTAAAGTGTATGTGTCATGTAATATGTGTCCATGATTCCACTGGGTTGAATCTAATAAGACTTAATAGGAATAAATGTAAAATCCTATATACTATTAAAATAAATAAACTGTCCAAGTGCAGGATGGGAAACACGGTGAGAAAATAGTTCTTGTGTGTATATATATATATATATATATATATATATATATATATAGCTCCACACATACATACACACATGTATATGTATGTGTGTATATATACATACATGCACACACATACACACATGCACATACATACACACATATACACCTGGGAATTTTAGTAGGCAATAAGCTCGATATGAGTCATCTATATAACATGGCAACCAAAAAAACCAATGCAAAAGTAGACTTAATTAATGATATGGTTCAACTGTTAGAGATCTTTGAAAAATTATAGAAAATGGTCAGATTACAGACATTTGGAATGTTTAATTCTGGGCGTTGTATTTTGAAAAGGAAATTGACAAGATACAAGGTGTCCAGAGAAGGATAACCATGCTACATTTGGGTCATTTGAAAGAACCCAGGATGTTTAGCCTGGAGAAGAAAAGATTTCAAGAGGGAGACTGATAGCTGAATCCAAGAGTTGAAAGTAGATGTGGAATGGGGTTTAGATTTGTTTTACTTGATTAGAGGAAAACAAGAAACACAAGGTAGAAGTGTTTGAGAGGCAGATTTAGGCTAGAAGTAAGGAAAAATTTCCTAACACAAACTGTGTGAAAGTGGAACGGGCTGACTCATTAGGAGGTGAGTTCCTCACCATTATATGTATTCAAGTAAAGCCTGGATGACAAATGGTTATGGCTGTTTAAGAGGGTATTCTTGTTCAGGTATGGATTGTGTTATGTGACATCTGGTGTCTCTCCTAAGTTTAATTCTGTAGTTCTATGACAAGGGAGGCGAGATAGCAGGGTATTATTATTTTTTTTTAAGCAATCGGGGTTAAGTAACTTGCTCAAGGTTACACGGCCAGTTATTTCTGGGTGTGGTGCTGAGTGTCTGAGCTCGGGATTCGATCTCCAGGTCATCCTAACACTGGAGCCGGTGCTCTTACTCGCTGAGCCACCTGGCAGCCCCTAAGTAGCAGGGTATTATTGATCCTTACTTGGTCTACTTTATAATTTTTCCTGGGACCTTGGAGGTTGGTGGGACCTGGAAAACCAACTTTGTACCGCCCTGTGGGTTACTTTCTCAGTTCTCCTAAGTCTTCCCAATCCATGTTAATCTAGTTTCCTTTGGCTCAGACTTTTGTTCATTCCAGCATTTCCCTGTCTAGTTTCTCTCTCCTTTTGGGAGGAAGAAGAGAGAAAAGAAAGGTTACCTTTTCATTCTCATGAGACTCTCTCCCTTAGCAGCTCCCCATCTTGTCTTTTTACTGAGTACTAGGGAGGGCCCCCCCCTTAGGCTGCAGCCCCCTCCAAAGGGAGAGAGATGCCACCGATCAGACTTACTTGGCAGCAGCGTCCTTTCTCAGCTGTTCGTGCTTCATTAGGAGATTTTTTCGGTCCTGAAATGCCTTCCTGACCTTGTACCCTTTGTAGACAGCCTGGATTTTGAAAGCAGCAATGTCTTGAATAGCTGCTATTGACAGAGCCCCGTGTTCCAACATGAATTGAATCACTTCATGGTGCTCCCCAAGCAAAGCATAATCAAGAGGTGTGTACCTAACAAGAAAATAATATTCAATCATAAGAACAATGCAATTCAAGCTTTGTTTTGGTTAATAGGTCTGATTAGTGAGAATAATGAATCCCTGAAGTGCTTGAATGTATTCAAATTCGCACTATTCCAAGTTATAATTATGTAAAATATCATCATTGGTTCCAGCCCAGTGGAAATGTGGAATTAGAAGTTGAATAATGATACCACTTCTGGAGATTCATTATCCCCAATAATGGAGATCTAGCTGTCACCACCAATGAAACTCTCTGCCTACCCCCTACACTCAAATTGCAAAAAATCTACACAATACCTTATGAATTTCCAGATTCTCAGCCCCTGATTTGAGCCTTTCTTCTTATTAGAATGGACTCAGAGTGCAAAACCAGAGGCGTATTTGAGGAAAGATGTAGCCTAATAACTCATGCTGTTTCCATGCATTTCATTTTCCCTCCAGACTTGTTTGGGGAAAGGGATAGGAGGGAGGAATAGAAGAAGGCAGAAATGGTCACTTAGAGTTGGCAAAGAGCGCCAGAAAAATGATTCTAAGATTTTCTAATATAACCTGTGGCTCAAAAATCCAAGCTCTGGGACAATGGGGACCAGATTCAATTGTAGGAACTTGAAAAAAAAAATCACTCTTTAGAGTAAGTCTATCCAGTCCTCTAGACTCAAACCACCATCCTGTGATCCCCATAAAAGGGAAAAGCACTTGAGGTAGAAAGATGACCCCTTTCTAGGGAGCTCCACTCTCCCACAGGCACCTGTAGAGTCTTCTAGACTTACTGTACTACCCTAAAGGTTGGGGATTCCCTGCAAGAGAATTTCAACTTTAAGGTTACTATGGAGTCACCTCCATTTTTTTCATTAGATCTGCTCAGGCCACATAACTCCTGGCAATGATGGAGGGCAAGGGTGTGCTCTTCCACATTGTGACCCCTGGTTACTCTCTCTCCCTTCCCTTGGCATCTGTAGCACTCTCAATCAAAGAACGAGACCGTGGAAAGCATTGAAGTTCAGACAAAAGTGGTTTCAAGCAGGTGATTTGCTTGATTTAATGAGTCCCTTGCTTATTTATTGCTCACTATGGACCCCACCTACAACTTTCCATATCAAGAAATAACCCTAAATATCCCAGAGCTGATCTCCAGGACACCCTGTATAAAATGAACCTCATTCAGTAACAGGATCATAGTTATTTGAATGACAGTCTATGTTTTCTCTGCTGTCAGTTCTCGCTTGGTTTCTGGGATGTTCTGTTTTTACCCAGATATTCCTATGTTTTGATGACATAGGGATAGATAAAACCCATCTTCCTTTAATTAGATTGAGTAATTTAAGGGTTAAAATTTTATTTACTGAGGAATTAATGTGGAAAGCAATATCAGACATCAAAAGGTATGAAAGTCTGCAACAGCTATTTTTACATAGATGGAGAGATAATCTTCTGTTAACCTGCTCTGACCTTGTCCCAAATTCCTCCTTATTTCTCCTGGGAAAGTCACCCCTCCTATTTAACCCTTCTTTATGGGTATGAAGGAGAATAGTCTCAATCAATTCTTTAGGCTCTAGTTAACCTCTTGAAGCCTGGGTTCCCTTGGGATAAGGCATTATTTATCCCAGGCTGCATTTTTCAAATCCAGGACATAAATCCAGATGAAAAACCCCCCAAACATTTTGCTGTCCTTTTCTGTGATGCATTTCTTCTTCCTCTTCCTCCTCCTTGTCAGGACTAGTATTTCTATAGTACTTTAAGGTTTATGAAGCACCTTACATATATATGATCTTATCTGAAATCATGACTAAGAGATTGTAAAAGGTATCTTGAGATAGTGAGTCAGACTTGAGTTCAAGTCCTGCCTAAGACATTTATTAGCTATGTGACCCTGGGCAAGTAATTTAATGTCTCCAAGCCTCAGTTTCTTCATTTGTAAAACGTCTCACAGAGTTGGATCAAATGAGATATAAAATATGCAAACTACTTGACTCACCTTAAAGCACTATCTAAATGTCAATTGTTACTACTACTGCTGCTGCTGCTGCTGCTGCTGCTACCACTACTAATAAACTACATTATTACTACTACTACTGTTACTACTACTACTACTACTACTGTTCCTGCTGCTGCTGCTGCTACTACTATTTCCTATTTATTCCTTAGGGCGGCTTACCACTAGTTTCATGTGAGAAATGAACTGCATTTTAAATTACGGAGGGAAATAAAAATTCACATGATGCTATAGAAGCAGCTAAGTGGCTCAGTAGATAGAAGAGTGAGGAAAACTTGAGTTCAAATCCTGCCTCAGACACTTACTAGCTATGTGACCCTGAGCAAGTCACTTACCCTCTTCTAGCCTGTGTTTCCTTATTTGTAAAATCAGGGGGTTTGACTCAATGGCCTGTGGCATCCCTTCTAGCACTCAGTTCTATGATCCCGTTATCATATGTAGTAGATAAAGACTTGGGTTCTAGCCCTATCTCTGACACATACTAGTTGTGTCTCCCTTGGATAAATAATTTAACTTCTTAGTCATCTAGACAATCCTTTAAGACTATAAATTGTTGGCATACATAGTTAGAGGAAGTTTCCATCTCAAGGAGTTATTCACATCAATAAATCACAGATCTGGACCAAACCAAACAAACAAACAAACAAATAAGGAACTGGATCAACTTTTTGATAATTTTATTTTAATATGTATAATGTAAATTTGGGGCAGCTAGGTAGTACAGTGGATAGAGCACCAGAACTGGAGTCAGAGCAGACTCATCTTCCTGAGTTCAAATCCAGTCTCAGACCCTTACTGTGTGACCCTGGGAAAAGTCATTTAATCCTATTTGCCTCAGTTTCCTCACCTGTAAAAAAAAGCTGAAGAAGGAAATGTCAAGCCACCCCAGTATCATTGCCAAGAAAACCCTAAATGGCATTATGGAGAGTTGAAAATGACTGAAAACAAATGAACAACAAATAATTGAAATTTAATTACCCATAGCCTTTCACATACCAGGTGTTCCAAAAATCATAGTACAATTTTAGCTTCAAAGTTTGGAATGCCTTGTTTGGAATGCCTATACCTTGTATAGGTCTGGTTATCATAACCTGGTTTATGTTACTTGTTATAGAGCTTAACTTGGCCAAATTTTGCCTCTATTTACAGAATATGAGTCATCTCATTCTATGGAAAACAGAACCAAGGAGATCAGAAGTTCAGGGTTCATTCTGCTCCTACAGAACAAAGCAGGCCAATAGAGAAGAAAGACAGAATTGAAGTGCATTCAGCAATTGGCCACACTGTGATTATCGTCATGGAGACTGTCTTCATCCCAAATTCAACTCAGCAACACTCAAGCACAGTGAATATTAGTGCTGGTATCAGAGCATGGCTGTCAGGCATTTATTGACTGAAAGCCAGCAGCAGGAGACAAAAATGATGCTTACATAGTCCATCAAGTGAAATGGTTAGTGTCAACGCATGAGAAGGTAAAATTAAGACCTACTTGATGGTAACCAGGAAGGATGCAAAGCAGATAAAGACAAGAAGAGGAGACACAATTGAACCTGCCATATAGGGATTGGCGGGTGGGATGATGAGAGTGCCTAAACGACAATGTCAGGAAGAATAAAAGCAAAGCCAGAGCACTGAAAGCCACGCATCTTGGGATGTGCCTGATGGAGCACTGAATGGACCTGGGACGCTGCCATTTGGATTTTATAACTATAGGCTATCCAGGGCAAGCGAGAGGATTTTTTTTCTTCTTCTTGGGAACTTTCCCCGCAATTGAGGCATGTTTCCTATGCTGGGGAGGCAGGGAATGGGATAGGGTGGAAAATTACCTTGATTCACGTGGCCTGTTGGTCAGAACTCCCTGCCACTTTACCTCTGTGGGTCAGTTTCTTTCTCTGTGAAACCAGATCATCATTCCCAGGTCTAAGATTCCATGAGTGACTTCAGTCCTTTCAGTTGCGTCTGACTCTTTGTGACCCCATTTTGAATTTTCTTGGCAAAGATAATAGAGTAGTTTGCCATTTTCTTTCTCCAGCTCATTTTAGAGATGAGGAAACTGAGGTAAGCAGGATTAAGTGACTTGCCCAGGGTCACACAGCTAGCACGTGTCTGAGACCAGATCTGAACTTGGGAAGATGTCTTTCTGACTTCAGGCCTAGTACTCTATCCACTGTGACACTTAGTCGCACCAATATGCATGGTAGTGTCGAGGAAATATATAAAACCTGTGTTATAAAATATCTCCACAGAAATTGTAGCCTTAGAGGTCAATGTAACATGTAGGGTTGCATTAATAAAGACAGACTCTTAGTTTGATTCCATCTTGAATTGATAATTTATGAAATTATGAATGGGTGAAGGCACACCCAGTCCTTTGGGTGCTTGCTGGGAAAAACCATGATGGCAAAAGGAAACAGGGCTGTAATCACTTAATAACCACAGAGTGTATGAGAGCAAACAGCACAGAAAATACAGAGACAAGTGGTAGGTGGTTGGCTGTTGTCCTTCATTGTTGAGAGGACGAAATGACATCACTCTGTGTGTCCAACTGTGACTGACCAGACCGACATGAGTTCGGAAGGCTCTACCACAGGTCGGTCACGAATAGCCCATGTGAACATTTGGGGTGGATTCTCTAAATCTGTGCATCTCACATTTCTTTGAGCTACTTCAGGGGCAGATGGTGTGGGAACAGGGGATGGGACAATGTAGGAAGGCAGGAAGCAGGAGGAAGAGGCTGGTGGGGGAGTCAGAGAATTACTCTCATAATCAACGATTAGAGTTGGGAGCACTAGGCAGCATGGACCCCAAGGAGATGGAAGATTGCTGGGAAAAGAGGCAGTAGTTTGAAGTCTCATTTTTATAGGGGTTTTTGGGGAACAGACTAACTCTTATCTGTGCCATTTTGGGGTTAGTTTATTAACATTTGCAAATCATCTCAAAGCTGTCAATAAGAGTTTAAAGTTAACATCATCTCAAAATTATCAGCTCCTTTTGGTGATCTGCTGGTCTTTACTATAGAAGGTCTAGAATTTGTCTGGGATTTACAAATCACAGAACCAAAAGGCTCTAACAGCAGCGCCTAGACGGCTTCCGCCAATTCAACACATATTACGAGAATGTGAATATTGGTTAATATATAATACAATTTGTAAATTATGCTTTTTTGATCTTTGGGATGGTTTGCATGTGACTTCCAGGTTCCCCTTTGCAATCTTATTTCATACATTTACCCCTTTATTCTGGTTACTTATGAACTTACTATACTTACTTGAAGCATGTGTATGTGTGTGTGTGTGTGTGCGCATATGTGGCGTCAGAGGGACCAGAACAAGATTCAATTTTAACACACATCTCAAAAGGAGACTTCTACTGTCTTAGATCTGGACTTTGGCTCCTACCTAGACATTTTAATGGTCTGAGATTAACTACAGGGAAACAACCTACTTAGAACAGACCAGATCTTGGCCAACACAAAGGTTCCTCCAAAGTTAAGACATTCTCCACTCCTCACCCACATCATCTGACATTCTGCCCCTATTATGCAACTTCTAAAATAAAGTTCCCTAGTAGCCTTATTTGATAGGCTCCTTTTGCCACCTGCTCTAAAACTGTCTAAAATCCTATGTATGTTTGTATTTCCCTCTGTTCTACAAAGTTGTAGCCACCTGGCAACTAACTGTCCATCAACCGATGCTAATTAAACTTTTTATCTTCTAGTCTTGCCTCTTGATTTATTGACCTCCAGTCAAGCCTAGGTGTAAAGAGTTACTGTCAAGAATGATCTAATGATCTTAGGATCTCTGCACTGAGGAAGTCCCCAATAATAGCTAAGACCTGAATCACAATCAGATAATTTCACCATGTCCTTGTTTTAATCATCAGCATAACTGACATTCAGACAGTTTACAAAAGCAGACAATGAGTTGTAAATTATCTTGCAGAGCAGGAAAGAAGCACCTGGGTTCAAGACTGGACCTCAGCTACATTCCTTCTCTTTTACTAGTTGTGTGACCATAAGTTATTTAACATTTTCAAGCATCAGTTTCTTCATCTGTAAAATGGGGATCATAATGTTACTTTCTTTGAATGACTATTGGGAAGAAAGAACTTTGTAGATAAATCTTAAGTCTTTTTATAAATGTTAAATTGTCACTATTGCTGCTGTTGCAGTTTTATTCCTGGTTCACTCCCTTTCCCTCTCTCTTCTTTCTTGTCTTCAAAGAGAAAAAGCCCTATCTTTTTCTCATTGACTTGTTCAGTCTAAGACTCCTGGGCATCACTAGATCAAGTGAGTTTCACTTATGGTCAGAGCTCTTCTAGGAGAGAAAGTAAGATATAATGGAGAGAATATTGAGTCAGGAGACTTGGGTTCTAATGCTGACTTTCAAACCTATTATCTGCATGATCATAGGAAAGCCTTCTCAGTTTTCTCATCTGTACAATGGGGTTACTTGCTGGTTGTACTTCCTGCCTCACAGAAATCTTGTAAGGAAACTGTTCTATAAATGTCAGTTACTATTTTGCAGTGGCCTTAATTATCCAAATGAGATAACATTGATTCTCAGTGTGTGTCTTTTATATAGGCAACCTGGTGCATTAGTGGATTTTTCATTTGCTGTTTCAAGTAATTGCTGTGTATTAGACGGCCTAGACTCTGTCCTCTCCTAATGAATGGCTATTTTTTTTTCTTTTTATCAATCCCTGTGGGGTATAGAGTCTCACTGGCTTATAGGAGGAAAAGTACGTGAGTGGTCTGTCTGGTCTCCCCTGTGCAACTAAACCAATTTCTTGCATTTTATCTCCAGGTAAACTTTAGTTGTAGATGGGGAGGAGGGTGGGGGAGGAAGCTCAAAATGATCTCCTGGAGAGTAAGGCAGGGAAAAGGAAGAAGAAAAGATATGTGCTTCTCTCCATTTTGGCCTCAGTTTTCCTATTCTTATTGCTTGCTAACCCATTTAACCCGATCCTACATTATTCCTCCTCCTCAATTTTGGCCTGAAAACTTTGATCTAAATTTTGCTTCCTGGATTCAGAGTACCCCACGTGCTCTCTTTCTGTACTCAACAGAACCCCCCCCTCTGATCTGTACATCATACCCTGTATGGGCCACACCCTGCAGGCTTCAGCCTTGCTATGGTCTCTTTGCTGCTATTGACTCACAACTGATTGACATTCTGGACTTCTGTTTCCTCATTTGTAAAAAGAGACAAGACAAGCTGTAACAATCAGTTGCCAGCGTCGGCAGAGCTAACCACAACATTCTTTCACCTTTTATTCAAGATCTCTTCAGTATCATTTCAGTTGATTTTAATATCATTAATTTCCCTTTGACAATATGGAAACCTATGTTTTTGTTTTCTGGGTTTGTTTTCGTCTAGAATCAAGTGTATATATCAAGAGTGCTGGTGAGTTTTCACCATCATTTTACCTTTCTTCGTTGTTTTCCATCTGATTGGGAAAAGCTGCAAAACTGAGCAGCAATTTTATAGCATCAAGGTAGCCATTGTTACAGGACCAATGCAGTGCTGTTCTGCCCTGGGAACAAGAACAAAAAGCAAACACTTCTAAAGCAAAAGACTGTTGCAATTTTTAAAAGAACGTGTTATTATGCCAACTTAAAAATACAGGTATCTGCATGTATATTCAACTTAAACAACAGAAAAGCCTAGGAGTGGAGGTGAGGGAGGGTGGAGAAGAGAAGGGAGGAAAAAAGAAACACGTCTCAGAAAGACTGCTTTTGAACTCTAGCTTTTAATACAATTGGGAGGAACTTTGTTTAAATGACTAAAACAAAAGGAAGCATTTATTAAGCTCTTACTATGTGCTAGGAACCAAGCACTACAACTTTACAAATAAAATCTTATTGGATCCTCACGTAGGTGCTATTATTATCCTAATTTTACAGTTAAGGAAACTGAGGCAGGCAGAAATTAACTGACTTGTCCAGGATCCCAAATCTAGTAAATCTCAGAGGCTAGAATTGAATTTAGGTCTTCCTGACTCTAGGATTGGAGAATTACCCTATCTCAGGGATAACCTTTTTAAAAACCCTTGATGAAGGCAAATCTTTACCCTTGGGTCAGTTTCAATTTTGTTTAAATGGCTAAAACATATTCAGAGTCGATTTTGGAGAAAAAGGTATGTAGATAATGAGGCTGGGTGATACTTCTTGGGTCCTACCAAGGTGATACAATAAAGACTGATTTTCTTATATGACCCCTGAAACTTGCCTTGGTGGCTAGTTTCCCAAAGTGACTACATGGTTGAAGATAACATTCATGAGATGTTATGCTCAGAGATAGGGGATGGGAACTGAATTTGGGATTTCTTTGTTATTTATTGTTCAATCATTCAGTCGTATCTAACTCTTTGTGACCCTGTGGCCCATATCATGCCAGTACTGTCCACAGGATTTTTTTTTGGCAAAGGTACTGGAGTGGTTCCATTTTTTTTTTCTAGTGGATTAAGGCAAACAGAGTTTAGATGACTTGCCCAGGGTTACATAGCTAGTAAATGTCTGAGGCTGGATTTGAACTCAGATCTTCCTGACTCCAAGTCCTGTGCTCTAGTCATCAAACCAACTAGCTGCTCAAAAGAGCAAACACCCTCTGCCCAATGTAGGTCAACACCTTCTCTTCAACTCACACATAGTCTTAGAGTTGCCTGGAGCACTGAGAAGTCAGGTGACTTGCCCAAGGTCACAAAACCAAAATATGTCCAAGGTGGGAATTGAATCCAGATCTTCCTGGCTTTGAGGCAGTTCTTTCTATCACATTGTCTCTTATATTCCACTATGCTGTGGAAAACAACAACAAAATGCTCATTTTATAATGCCACATCCAAGTATGTTCCCTTATTTAACATAATTGATGTGTTTTTGAAAGTTGTCAAATACGAGTCCAACACAGGTTGTTGCATTTTGGTTTTATTTTTCCCCACTGACTTCTACTGCAGTCAGTGATCTTAATTTCTGATCAGCCTTTTATGAAAACTTGGACTTTAAGCTTCTCTCTCTCTGAAGGTCCATCAAATAGTGAAATGTTTTCTTTGTATAAGCACCATGTGCTTGCACTAATCCTCCAGTAGCTACAGCTTTATAATCAACTTTTACCTCACTTCTAGTCTACAGCCACCAGTACATAGCAGAGATATAAGACTGGACTCTCCTTGAGGGCAAGGGTGTGCCATCCTTGTATCTGTCCCTCACCCCCATGGTGCCTAGTGTGCTTGGCATGGTCACAGTAGGTACTCAATAAATATTTGTTGAATGGATGAATGGAGAAAAGATATGTCATGGGCAGAGCCAAGATGGTGGAGTAAAGGCAGGAAGTCACTTGAGCTCTTCCCCAAATCCATCAAAATATCTTTTTAAAATGACTTTAAACAAATCCTAGAGCAGCAGAAAGATGGAGTGAAACAATGTTCAGGACAACTTGGAAGGTTGGCAAGAAAAGTCTGTTGTACCAGCACGAGAGAGGAGCACAGTCCAGAGCAGGCCACGCCAGGACAGACCAGGCCACAGCAAACCAAGAGCGGGCCTTGGGAATCACTGAATCAGCAGCAGTAACAGCTACTTCTGGAGCTCTCAGCACACAGATGGTAAGGGAATCGAAGGAGATTACAGGTGTTTCTTTACTAGCACTGCAGCAGAACTCTGTTGCTTTGCCCATACACAGATCTGGTTCACAGTCCTGGGTGGCAGTGCCAAGGAGAGGAGGAACATCAGTCCACCAGAGCTTGTGGTCACGGTTCCAAGGCAGAAAAGAGTGCTTGTGGTCACTCACAGACCAGAGCACACAGGAGAGTAGTAAAGACCTCTTTTTAAATCATTTCACCTTGGGAGAACTGAAAATTTACAGGTCCCTAGAAGTATCTCTGAAAAGAGCTACACAAAACCCCTAAAGTTTGGGACAGTAAGCCCTCCACACTGCAAGCAGAGCCCTATCTTAACAAAGAGTTAAAAAGTCAAGTAACAGTCTGGGAATATGAGCAAATGGAAAAAACTCTGACTATAAAAAGTTACTATAGTGACAAGGAAGATCAAAACATATAACCAGAATAAGACAACAAAGTCAAAGCTCCTACATCCAATGCCTTGAAGAAAAATAGGAGCTGGTATCAGGCCATGGAAGAACTCAAAAAGGATTTTGAAAATCAAGTGAGAGAAGTAGGAAAAACTGGGAAGAGAAACTAGACTGATGTAAGAAAATAATGAAAAACAAGTCAACAGCTCGGTAAAGGAGACATTAAAAAATACTGAAGAAAATAACACCTTAAAAAACAGACTAGGCTAAATGGTGAAAAAAAGGTCCAAAAAGCTGATGAGGGGAAGAATGCTTTAAAATGCAGAACTGACCAAATGGAAAAGGAGGCCCAAAAGCTCACTGAAGAAGATAATTCCTTAAAAATTAGAATGGAGTAAATTGAAGCTAATGATTTTATGAGAAATCAAGAAACAATAAAACAAAACCAAAAGAATGAAAACATAGAAGACAATGTGAAATACTTCACTGGAAAAACAATTAACATGGAAAATAGATCCAGGAGAGATAATAAAAGAATTACTGAACTACCTGAAAGCCATTATCAGGGAAAGAGCCTAGACATCATCTTTCAAGACATTATTAAGGAAAACTGCCCTGATATTCTAGAACTAGATGGTAAAACAGAAATAAAAAGAATCCACCAATTACCTCCTGAAAGAGATCCCCAAATGAAAGCTGCCAGGAATATTGTAGCCAAATTTCAAGGAGAAAATATTGCAAGCAGTCAGAAAGAAACAATCCAAGTATTGTGGAGCCACAGTCAGGATAACATAAGATTTAACAGTTTCTACTTTAAAGTACTGGAGGACTTAGAATATGATGTTCCAGAGGACAAAGAAGCTAGGATTATAACCACAAGTCATCTACCTGGCAAAATTGAGAATAATCCTTCAGGGAAACAGATGGATATTCAATGATATAGAGAACTTTCAAACATTCCTGATGAAAAGACCAGAGCTGAGTAGAAAATTTGACTTTCAAATACAAGATTCAAGAGAAGCATGATAAAGCAAATAGGAAAGGGAAGGGACTTTAATAAGGCTAAACTGTTTACATTCCTACATGGGAAGATGATATTTGTAACTCATAAGACCTTTCTCATTATAGGGTAGTTAGAAGGAATATATATATGTAGGCAGAGGGCACAGGTATGAGTTGAATATGAAGGGTGATATCTAAAAAATGAAATTAAGGGGTGAGAGAGGAATGTACTAGGAGAAAGAGAAAGGGAGGAGTAGAATGGGGGTAAATTATCTTATATAAAAGAGGCACAAAAAAACCTTTTACAGTGGAGGGGAAGAGGGAAGAGGTGAGGGGGAGTGAGTGAACCTTACTGTCATCAGAACTGGTTCAAAGAAGGAATAATACACACAGTCAATTGGGTATAGAAATCTATCTTACCCTACAGGAAAGTAGGAGGGGAACAGGATAAGAGAAAAGGGGGGGTGATCGAAAGAAGGGCAGACTGGGGGAGAGGATAGTCAGAAGTAAAATGCTTTTGAGGAAGGACAGGGTAAAAGGATAGAGAAAACAGAATAAATAGGAGGGGGAAATAGGTTGGAGGGAAATACAGTTGTGAAAAAAATTTTGAAGCAAGTTTTTCTGATAAACACCTCATTTCTCAAACATATAGAGAACTCAGTTAAATTAATAAAAACAAGAGTCATTCCCCAATTGATCAATGATCAAAAGATAGGGTAAGTTTTCAGATGAAGTAATCAAAGCTAACTATAGCCATATGAAAAAATACTCTCACTATTGATTGGAGAAATGCAAATTAAAACCATCCTGAGGTACTACCTCATGTCTATTAGATTGCCTAATAGGACAGAAAAGGTAAATGACGAATGCTGGAGGATATGTGGGAAAAAATGAGATATTAATACTCAGTTGGTGGAGTTGTGAATTGATTCAACCATTCTGTAGAACAATTTTTAACTTGCCTAAAGGGCTATAGAACTATGCATAGCCTTTGACCTATCAATACAACTACTAGGTCTATATCTCAAATGAGATAAAAAACAAAAAGGAAAAGGACCTATATGTACAAAAATATTTATAGCAGCTCTTTTCTATGGGGAAAGAATTATAAATTGAGGGAATGCTCATCAAATGAGGAATGGCTCAACAAGTTGTGGTATGTAATTATGATGGAATACTATTGTACTGTAAGAAATGATGAGCAAGATGCTCTCAGAAAAATCTGGAAAGATTTGCATGAGTTGATGCAAAGTGAAATGTATTGTGTACTAAGTAATAATGATCAGCTCTGAATGACTTAGCTGTTCTCAGCAATATAATGATCTGAGACAACTCTGAAGGATTTAGGATGAAAAATGCTACCCATTGGGGTGGCTAGGTAGCAAAGTGAATAGAGCACCAGCTCTGGAGTCAGGAGGACCTGAGTTCAAGTCTGGCCTCAAACACAACACTTACTAGCTGTGTGACCTTGGGCAAGTCACTTAACTCTAATTGCCCTGCCCTCCCCCCTCCAAAAAGCAAAAAAAAAAAAAAATACTATCCATCCCCAGATAAAGAAATGATGGTGTCTGAATACAGATTGAAGCATGCTTTTAAAATTTTCTTTTTCTTGAGGTTTTTTGTCTGTTTTCTTTCACAACATAACTGTTATGGACATGTTTTGCATACTACACATGTATAACATCAAATTGCTTACCTTCTCAATGCGGGGTGTGGTAGGGTGGGTGAAAGAGAGAGAATTTAGAACTCAGAGTTTTAAAAACAAATGTTAAAAATTACTTTTACATGTAAGTGGGGGAAAAATAAAATGCTAAATGTCCAAAAAAAAAGAAAGAAAAGATATGCCATGACTTGAACATTTTAATGTATATTATATAAAACATATGGGCAGCTAGGTTCAGTGCACAAAACTCTGGGTGGGTCTGGAATCAGGAAGACTCATACTCCTAAGCTCAGGTCCGGCTTTAGTCACTTACTTGCTGTGTGACCCTGGGTAAGTCACTTAACCCTGTTTGCCTCAGTTTCCTCATCTGTAAAATGAGCTGGAGAAGGAAATGGTAAACTACTCCTGTATCTTTGCCAAAATACCCCAAATGGGGTCATGAAGAGTGGGACACAACTAAAATGACTGAAAAACAACAATATATAACATATTATACAATATAGCATCATATAGTAATATGAGTATATAATTAAAATTATATTATTATATATAGCATTTAATTATTTAATTTTTAAAATCCCTAAGTAAAGGAAGCCTCCAGCCAAAAGAATGACAGAACAAACTGAACATATTACAGTAAACAAACAAACAATCTCCACCTCTTTGTCTTGTATGTTAGGGTCTGCATTATTTTCCATGAGCAAGGCCATGCAGTTAATATAACCTCCATATGCAGCACATTGCAAGGGGGTTCTTCCTGCATAATCTTGCACATTTGGATTGATTTTATTTTCAATTAATATTTGACAAACATCAGCATTTCCTCCCAGGGCTGCCCAGTGAAGAAGAGAATGGCCATCTTGGTCTACTAGATCGACCCTTGCTCCACCTGTAATAAGAAAGACAAATGATATTTAAAGCATCTAATAAATAGAAAATAAGGAAGCGTGGTGTAGGAGACAGAGGATAGGCCTTGGAGTCAGTAGGATGTGAGTTCGAGTCCCATCTATGACATCTACTAGCTGTGTGATCTAGTCATCTAGCATTTCAATGACATGGGCAACTTCTTAAAACTATGAGTTGTAGAAGAGGTGCTAGTCTATATTTCTTCACCAGAAATTCCTTATGATATTACATATGAAATTTCACTGACATTATAGTTCCTTCCAACCATTTCATTTACCTACCCCCCATCCCTCAAAAAGGAAAAACAAACCAACCCAGAGTTTGGGTTTTTTATTGGGGTCATTAGAAAGGAATCAAAGAGAAACATCAATCAGAAGACTGAATTGGGGAATTCCTAGCCCTTGGTAAAATGAAGTTCTGTGTTCAAGATACTGAATAAAATAAAATATCAGCATCTCTCATGTTTCTTTGACTAAAGAATATGCTGACTCTAGAGTCTGATGAGCTTGGAATCCCCAAGACTTGAGTTCCAGCTTGTATCTTGGGTAAGTCAACCTGTTGGTGCTTTAGACTTCTCTCAAGGATTTATCAACTGAGTCACAGAGAAATTGTGCTGGGGGGAGTTCCCACATTGGGAGATCTCTGTGCTGACAAAAATCACAGATCCTCCTTTTATTTGTAATTTTGATTTAAAATATGTCTGTCAGTCTTGAGGTAAAACCCCAATTTGATTATATTCCATGTCAAGTCTACACATCTCTCTATGCCGTTTGGTGAAAAGCTCTGAACATAAAGGTCTCAGTTATACCATGCCCCACAAGTGAGCTTAGATTATGAAAAGAAGATAGTAATAGCATCTTCCTTACAGGCTGTTGTGAGATTGAATGGAATAAGGTATGTAAAACTCTTTGTAAACCATAAAGCAGTGTATACATGGAATTATCATCATCATCATCATCAAGAGGCAGCATGGAATAGTAGACCTAATTGACCTTGGAGCTAGGAATACCTGGATTCAAGTCCTTCATGACACATACTGGCTGTGTGATCTTGGGCAAATCATTTAACATCTCAGTACTCTAGTGAACTCTCTAAGACCAAGCTTCAGTGAAGGTGCTGACCTACATTTCAGTAGAGGAAGTTCTCTCATCTGGGAGGTCTCTAAACCAATGAAATCACTGGTCCAGTTCCTATGCCTATCTTTATAACAATAGAGATATTATACAATAACCTTGGATGTCAAGCACATTTAATCAATCAACAAATATTTATCAATGTCCTACTATGTACACTGGAGATACAAGTACAAAGAAATACAAAATTACCAATAAAGGTAATTCTACTTCCCTTGTCCTCTGTTTCCCCAATACTGAAACACATGTTGAAAAAGGAAATGAAAAAACAACCTTCCCAGTTTTTCAGAGGTTTGGCAACATACAGCTTACCTTCCTGCTGTACACTTTGAGGAATTTAAGCATTTGTTTGTCTAAAAGATCGATCAAACAATGATTTCTTTCCATGTATGCTCACTTAAAATATCAATGGAAAGTCAACAGTCTGAACACAGTATGTGCTCAATAAATTCTTCACAAATGAGTAAATGAAAATACAGCTTTGCTCTCACAAAGAACTCAAAAAGCTCACAAGACAGCTAGAGGCAATAATGAAAATGGTATTTCTATTTTAAAATCTTGTTTACATTTTGTTGGAAATGTTCAGCTCTGGATAAGGGCTACAGGCTCTGTGTGAAAACAGTTTCTGAATAGCCCTCTTGTGGGAGTTGTCGGAAAAGTTACAGGTTGTAAATGATACTAAGAAAAGAAATTCTGTCGAGTGAAAAGTAGAATTATGACTTCTGAAGTTTTTTACAATTCTGAGGTTTCAAGAGTCAAAGTATTATGTAAAGGGTGTGACCAGTAGGATCCTAGTAATGCTTCTCTGATTTTTTTCTTTGTAAAGCCCATTGATGAGGTTTACAAATGATGGATTGTCTCAGTAATGAATTGATTGTGAAGGTAATTAACACTTTGAAGCCATGGTTGGTCATATACCTGAACTACATCCTAGGATTTAGCTGGAGATAGAGACATCTAGAGAGGAGAGGACCTGAATGGAGATGAATGTATCTCTGTGTATATGTGTGTGTGTGTGTGTGTGTGTGTGTGTGTGTGCACACGCGTATCTCTGTGGCTGATGCAGGAAACCTGGTAGCTCCAGAGATGACAGGGAACAGAGGCAATGGTAGAGCACCCAAGGAGTTTTTAGGACCAAGTAAGAGATGTAACTGAGCACAATGAGAAATAAAGCAATGAAGTGGGAGAGGAAACCTGGACTTTACTAGTACAGTGAGTCATGCTGACTGTCCGTTTAGAGGAGAGTCTAGAGGCTTTTCATTGACATGAAGTGCTTCTCCTGGTCAAGGGAGCCCACTCAAGGAAATACTATGTGTCAGGAAGAATTCAGAGATCCTTGGAAGCTGGAATAGCCCAATACCAGTTTTGAGGATTGTGTAGGTCTCTGGAGGAGGTAGAGGTCAACTGGAGTGAAAGGATCTTGCCAAGCCTGTTTCTAAGCTCCCATTTAAATTTTTTTTTTTGTTATGTTAAACCCCCCAGGTTGACCCTCAGAGGCCATCTAGTCCAACTTCTTCATTTTGCAGATGAGGAAACTGAGACTCAGAAGTTACAACAAAGTATCCCGTATCTGTTCAGATTTCATCCTTTCCTTCTCCTCATACCTCTCCCAAAAGAACACTCTCTTCCCATAGATTTGGCATAGGTTGAGCAAAAATCCTAGCAATTATTCTCTGGCTTTGCTTTTCTTTTCATTGGGGGTGGGGGGGCGGTGTCTAGACCTATGAGCTTGTCAGTATGGGGAACTCCTGTATGGAAATCCCTTCCTCCAATGCATGTTGGAAATTTATCGGGGGAAGGGCTGTATCGAGAGGCTGAATTACTTGTCCAAGGTCTCCCAGCAAGAGACAGGACTTGAAAACAGGTCTTAGAGTGATTCCAAACTACACTATCTTGCTTCTCTCCTATGTACAATGAATTATCTGAACTTACTTATTCAATATCATCCAAAGCAATATGGTCCAAATTTATTTTTGCCTTTTTACTTGATACCACACACACACACACACACACACACTTTATATAGACATGTTAAAACACTTTGAAATGGTATAGTGTTATATTTGTGTGTTTATATACATATGCATATATTACAGTGTATGTATATATGTGTGCAAATATATGTACACATATATGTGTACACATACATACGTACACACCATTTCAAGGTGTTTTCACATGTTACAAAGATCTCATTTGATCTTCTCAGCAATCATGCATAGTAGAAAGGGCAGAATTTATCCTATTGTATGGGTAAAGAAGTTCAGGCCATGGCCCTAGCTAGTGGTGGAAGGAGGACCAGAACACTCTCTTCCCATAGATACGGAGTAGGCTGACCTCTTGTCTCTTAGTCCCTGTCTACCTAACTCACAGGGTGGTTGGAGGCAAGCAGTTTACAAATCTTCAGGGGATTCAGACATAGGAATCATTTTGGACTGCTTTACTTCAAACTATGCATTCAGGGACTCCTGTCTTGTGCTATTAATTTCTTCACATCCCGTGTGATTCAACAAATATTTATAAAGTACCTACTATGTGCAAATCACTGTGTTAGGTGCTGGGGGGGGGGGGAACGGAGAATAAATAAAACAAAAAATAGTTCATCCAGGTCTCATAGTTCACTAACCTTTTATGAGTGTCTGAATCACTTCCTTGTGCCCCATTTCACAGGCACGGAATAGTGGAGTATGCTTCATGACGTCTGTGGCATCTACCTGAGCATGATGGTCCAATAATAACTTCACAGTGCTGACATGGCCAGAAAGGGCAGCCGCGTGTAAAGCTAACAAGGAAATGAGAAAGTCAATAATAAAATCATGAGAGATGGCCTGACTTTCTCAGTCTAAATAGATATGCACATGTATATGTGTGTATATACACATATATGTATGTATATATGCAGACATGTATTTTTTAACCTAATTCCCTAAATGCAAATGGATCTTCATGGCTCCTGATTATCATCTTAGTTAGGACCACTTCTCATCTTTTTACACATGAGTATCATGTAAGAGGTCACTTTCTTCCTTTCCCCTTTCCTTTTTTATCCTCACTATTCTTGTCCATGTGGTTTTGTTTGTTTGAAACAATCACCTCTTCTCAGTTATCATTCACTATCTTTTTGTCCCCTGTTATCCTTAAGAAACACAATTTCTTTAGGAGCTGGAATTCCACTTACTCCCAAATAGAAAATTGTAAGGAAAAAAAACTAAATATATCACAAGAACATCAAAGTTGTGCTGAAAAGAAGCGAGACAAGGGACCCCGAGAGTAAAATTTGGAAGTGGATTTTATTCTGTGGGACTGTTCAGGGTCAGGCCCAAACAGAACAGTGAGTCTGCACGGACAAAGTATCAGCTTTTAAAGGGATACCACGCGACCAACGTTAGGCATTACACGAGCAGAAACTTGCAGAGGCCAAGAACAGTGATTGGTCAGTACACACCTTGAAATTCCAGCCGGCACCAAGTCTCCCTGACCTGGAAGCCTGCCCACTTCGGTGGGGGTGGGCGGAGATCAGTGGGAGGAGGGTTAACAAAGGTCCAATGTATAATAAAATATTCATATTTACTATTCTTTGTGGTATCAAAGAATTGTAAACCTACCCACCAATTGGAGAATGGCTAAAAAAACCCTGCCACACCAACAACTACAGTATATGAGTATAATGGAATATTATTATGCAATAAGAAATAATAAATATGGGGCAGCTACGGTGATGCAGTGAGTAGAGCACCTGCCCTGGAGTCAGGAGGACCTGAGTTCAAATCCAGACTCAAACACTTAACACAAAAACTAGCAGTGTGACCTTGGGCAAGTCACTTAACCCCAACTGTCCTCCAAGAAGCAAAAGAAAAGAAAGAAAGGAAGGAAGGAAGGAAGGAAGGAAGGAAGGAAGGAAGGAAGAAAAGAAGAAATAATAAATATGAGAAATTTAGTGAAACTTGGGAAGATATATATGACCTGATGCAAAGTTAAATAAATGAAACCAAGGGCACAGTCTATGCAATGACGACAACAACGTAACCAAATGAAATTGAGCCCTAAGTATGGGAAAAGACCAACTAAGGTACAAAGAAAAAAAATAACAAAATATAACTTGTCCTCACCAGAGAAAAACAAACAGGGCAGCTAGGTGGCTCAGTGAATAAAGCTCTGGCCCTGGAGGCAGGAGGACCTGAGTTCAAATCCAGCCTCAGACATGACAGGCTTATTAGTTGTGTGACCTTGGGCAAATCACTTCACCCCAATTGCCTTCCCTTCCTCCAAAAAAAAAAAAAAGAGAGAGAGAGAGGTAGAAGATTACAATGGCAAAACATTTTGGACATTTTGTCATGCAATGTTTTTGCTTAATTATTTGGTTTATTTTTTTGTCTGTGTCTTGTCTGCTGTCTCTGGATAGGACCAGCAGTTTTGTAGATGAATGGAACTCCTATCAATACACATCCTAGAAAGGCTTTAGTCTCAGAAAGTTGTTTTCAGGCACTGACTGGTTAAGTGAATTGCCTAGGTTCACAAATCTAATAGGGATCGGTGGCAGGATTCCAGTTTGAGGGCCAAGGCTGACTATCAATCTACTACCAACAGTGGCTGCCTCAGTCTCTCTTTTAAATTATGCCTGTAATTGTTTTCCTTTGTTATAATCAATGGGGTCAATTTACAAGTGGGGCAGGAAATGATTTTGACTGAAAGGCAAAGGGCATCAATTATGCATTTAATTAATATTAATTCATGATTAATATTATATTGATTATATAAATTAAATTGTATTTTATAAATATATATTTAAAAACAATCCCACTTCAACACAAGTATTTACCAAAAATATCTTGAAGAACAAAAGACCAGAGGCAGAAGGGACTGTGAAGGCCATCTAGCCCCTATTTTACAGATAAGGAGAATCCCAGAGATGGGAAATAACTTTCCCAAAGTCAGACCTTTAATTACTGTTAGCAGTGATAGCAGAACCTCTATCATTTGACTCCATGTTCAATTCTCTTTCTGCTACAATGCCTTATACCTCTGTGTGGGAACTTTTTCAAGGGCTAGTTAAAAATTTCCCTTTAAAATCTGCTCTGAAGATATGAACAGCATATAAAATCTGGGACAGAGTCACAAACTTTTGCTCGATGTTTTTGACTGGCTTATTAGAAATCAGCTCCTTAAGGGTAGGGGTTGTCTCATTTTTTTATCTTATGTCCCAGTGTTAAGCACAAAGTTGGCATTTAATAAATGTTTATTGATTAATTTGTAGAGCATTTGTGGTTTTGGAAGAAAGAGAGAACCAGGAGAGACTTTTTTTTTTGGCAGGGTTATGTGGATTTGGTGATATTGGCTGATACTTATTATGCATCTGTGTAAATGTGCACATTTGTGTTTTTCCCAGGGAATTCTTGTATTCCAGGCTATGCTGTGAGTCGCCTTAAGTCTTGGGCACAGAGAAGGGCCAGTAGAGTACTTTGCAACACCTTCTGATCCTTCCCCTTCACTTGGATGTGCTTGTGTAAGGGACCCTTCCAGCTAGCATGGAGATATGGCAACAGAGAATGTTTTGATAGATTTGTTGTTCAGTCTTTTTTTAGTTGTGTTCCACTCCCATTTTAGGTTTTCCTGGCAAAGATATTGGAGTGATTTGCCATTTCCTTCTCCAGTTCATTTTACAGATGAGGAACTGAGGCAGACAAGGTTAAATGACTTGCCCAAGGTCACACAGCTAGAAAGTGTCGGAGGCCAGATTTAAACTCAGGAAGAGGAATCTTCCTAAATCCCAGCCCACTGGGTCACTTAACTTACTTTTGATAGATACTGAACTCAGGAGACCTACAGAGAAAGCAGGTATATATTTAGAAGCCAGGGGCCAAGTAAATTTCCATGGAAAATAACAATTATGGCATGTTTACTCAGTCCAAAGGTATTACACTTCATTATTTTCTTTTCTCATCCATTCCATAAGGTCTTACCTGTACCTCCATATTTGTCTGTCATGTTGATATCAATGTCCAATTTTAAGCTCAGCATTGTCCGAAGGACATCATCACTGCCTTTTCCTGCTGCCCACATAAAGGATGTTCTTCCCTCGAGATCTGAATCATCCTTCACAGAGGGATGTTTCAAAAACACTTCTACTGTCTCCTGTAAGAAAACTTCACTGAGTATTTAACATAATTGTTCTGTTATGACAAAAGAAGTTATCGTGCATTATACATTGTAAAAACTTTTACTTATGTATCTCCCTCTCTTTTTTTCCTTTTTCAGTCACAAATTCTGTTAGGAGTTATAACCCTTAATACCTATACTCTACTCTATGGGAGAGACTAGGGTTTCCCTATTTTCCTACAACAAGGAAAAGGCAGCAAAGTAGTCGCTGGGACTTGAATGGCCTATGCCAACCTTGATGCAGCATCCTGGTTACCTAAAGGCAGAAAAGATCCTACTTACCGGGAATTGGGGCCCTTCTGGCTTGATGGATTTGGGAAGACCATGAGAGTCATCCTACTCTGCTCTGTTGACTAGATATGGTTCTACAGAGGGGGGCTGCTTATAGAGAAGCCAAGTGTCATCTATTCTTGTTGCATTTCCTTGCTGTTAGGGAAAGGTAAATCTCTTTTGCTTAACTATTTAATGACTTGTAAATACCTCATTTTGTCCCAACTAGGAAAAAATGGCATTTATCACCCCCTATACTATACTATTCTGGTGGTATGTTGTAGGGAATAGGAAAGTGACCTCAAAGTGAGACCTAGGTTTAAGACTTCCCTTGGAAACATACTGATTGTTTGACCCTGGGCAGGTTACGAACTCTCAGTGCTCTAAGAAACTAAGGTGGTTCTCAAACTTTTTGTTCTCAGGCCCTTTTTTACATTTTAAAAAATTACACTCACTAATGTGCTTTCGTTTATATTACATCTATCTGTATTTACCATATTAGAAATGAAAACATCTTAGTATTATTATGAAAATAGTTTTGACCTCAGAGACGCTATGAACGGCAGAGAAGGTGCATACCTGCTTTGGTGGAGGGAGTCTTCTCACCTACAAGTTCCCCATTCCACAATCCAGGCCTTATTCCTATTTGTATCACACAATAAATCACTAGAGCACTTTTCAAGCATTAGTTATTCTCCTCACTTAGAATCTGAGTCTTAAGCTTCTGCAAAGAGGGCAAGGTTATGTAGTTAAAAGAACACTGGACCTCAAATCAGGAGAGATGATTTCAAATCTTGCCTCTACTACTAACTAGCTGCTGACCTTGGACAGTTCAACTTCCTCTTTCTAGGCCTCAGTTTCTTTCACTGTAAAAATGAGGGCAGTGACCACATATGGTCACCACAATGTGGACTAGGTGACCATAAAGGTACTTTCCACCTGTTTTAAACACTAGGAATCTAAGATTTAAGAAGCATCATTCCTGATCATAGGTGGGAAAATAAAATCAAATGACAATTCATAGAATCACAGACTGTCAGATTTGGAAGGGTCCACAGAGGCCATGTAAGCCAACCTAGATCTGAAAAAGAATTCTCCCAACAGCACAGCTGACATGTGGTCGTCTCACCTCTTGTAAGGGAAAGTCACATGAAACAACCCATTTTACTTTCAGGCAGATTGAATGGTTAGAAGTTGAAGGACTCAAGGAATAATCAGTGTGTCACAGCTAAGTGTAGTAGTAAACTCCTCCACACTCAAGGATGCTGAGTGAGCACCAGTTTCAGGCATAAAGGACAATAATGAAACATCCCAGTGGGAATGAGTTCTCAGCAGCACTGAATGAGTCATTTGAGCTTTGAGCTAGTGCTTCTTTTATGTACACACACACACACACACACACACACACACACACACAGAGCTACACTTGAGTAATTCAATACTTCAGTGAATTGATGATTTCATTAGTGTGGGTATTCTCTCCCAATGGACTGGGAGAAGATGGCGGCCCACCCACAGCTTTTAATTCTTGTCTGGAGTCTTCTACAAATCCTTGACTGCATCTACCCAACATCTTTCCTCTATGTCTTTTAACATTCCATGGGTACTGCTGCCGCACTCAAGCCATCCGACTAATTATTCTTCTTTGTTTTCACTCCACAATTGGTCCATCTCCTTTTTGTGGTCATACATTCCCTCAACAACGTCCTATACCTCCCTTAATGGACAGGTCATTCTTGTAACCATGGTGCAGCTTATTAATGCCTTTGGGTCACCTCTGCCTCTTGCTTCCCCTGGTTTCTTTGGAATCTCAACTAAAGTTGCACCTCCTAAAACCAAGAAGACTTTCCCTCTTAATCTCAGTGCCTTCCTTCTGAGATGACTCCCAACCGGTCTTGTCCACATCTTTGTTAGACATAGTTGCTTGTGTGTTGTCTCCCTCATTAGGCTGAGTCTCTTGAGAACAAGGGGCTGGTGTTTTTGTTTTCATTCTTTGCCTTTCTTTGTATCCCTAGTGCTTAGGACAGTGAATGGCCCATAATAGGTGCTTAGTAAATTGGAGTTAACTTGACCTGAAACTCTAATTCTTCAGACCTATGGCGTTCCAAGATTTGTAACCATACAGTGTCACTGGACTGGGAGAACCTTTGTGTTAAAAACATGAGTTTTTGTGCTGCAGAACAACCTGGGGACATTAAAATCACTGAAGTTTCCCAAATGCAATCTAACCTCCTGTCATGTTCCCATTCAGTTGTGGATATAGTCCCTTGTCTATGTACAGTGCCTGACCCAAACTGATGAACTAACTCAATGGACTGGCTTTCCAACTGCATGTCATAGTATGGACAGAAGTATTTTTCATCCACTTAGTTTTTCCTGGATGGATTTTTTGGTTGAAATCCTTTTTTTTTTTTTAAAGAAATCATGCATCACATTGAGGAGGCCCATTAATGTTCTGGGTCTTGCTGCAATTAACACAATCTTATCATCTTATCATAAAGTTAAGAACCTATAGGAATCATTGCCTGTGTGACCTTGGACAAATTACTTCATCTTTATGGGCCTCAGTTTCCTCATCTGCAAAATGAGGGGTTTGGGCTAGATGACCTTTAAGGTTCCTTTTCTTTCTAAACCTATAATCCCATGATCCTACAACTCCATCTATTGCAGGAGTTCCTAACCTTTTCATCATGGATCACTTTGGAAGTCTTGTAAAGTCTATGAACTCTTTCTAAGAATCAGTTTTTTGAAAGCATAAAACGAAATACAAAAGTTATGAAGGAAATAAATTATAATGAAATATAGTTATCAAAATATTTTAAACAAACTAAATCCATGGATGACAGATTAAGAACCCCAACTCCAAAATAAATCTTACTTCCTTTTGAACTTTGTACTTGAAAACATTTGGTGGTGAACTCTTTCGATGAGCACATATTGTTTTGTTTTATGTCTCACTTGATGTTAATAATCAGAGAGTCATAGCAACATTTATGTGGTTATGTTTATCAAGGGATCTTGTATAATCTTAACCTATCCATGATAGCTTCCATAATGGAGAGGGACCTTTAAAATTATATTTTGCCCTATCAAATCAAATGCCTTTTTCATCTATGATCAACAATGACAAAAATACATACATAAGCATAGTTTCTTCACCTTTCAATCAGTTGTGTGACTGTAAAAGATGTGGACTTTTGAAGAAAATAGTTATATTAATATAATATACTAGTATAAAGAATATTTATGTAATAAATTATTTATCCGATTTGTAGAGGAGTGATACATTTTTTAGCTCACAAATAGAAGGGATTTTTCAGTATAAGAGAGATGTGCTTGACGGCATGAAGTAAACAATAATGGCTAACATTCACATAGTGCTTTAAAGTTTGCTAAGTGCTTTATACATACAATCTCATCCAATACTTATAATAACCTTGTGAGGTAGGTGTTATTATTATACCCATTACACAGATGAGGAAAATGAGGATGAGAGAAGTTAAATAATTTTTCTAGGGTCATATATCTAGCAAACTTTTGAGGCAGCAGGATTTGAATTTACACAGGTCTTTTTGACTGAAAGTCTAACACCAGATCACTTAGCTGCCACTTAAAATGGCTTCATGTGAAAAAAAATCCAATAACCAGATAATTTTTAAAAGATTGGAAAATTTATTGACACACATGATAACTTAAAAATTTGTCATTTTAAATATGCAAGTTACCATTAAAAAGTCAATGAGTAAATGGTTAAAGGACATGAATAATTTTCAAAAGATAAAATAGAAATTAATAGTTACCTGAAAAATTACACAAATTTACTAATTATCAAAGAGGTGTAAACTAAAATACCTTTGCAGTTGCCGTCTTACATCTATCAAATGGACACAGATAATTAAAGTAACTAAAATTCAGTGCTGGTGAGGTTGTAGAGGAACAGGTATAACCATCCATCACTACTGGAATTTCAAACATGTAAGATGTTTTGGGTGAGCAATCTGGCAGGACACAGTAGAATTTTCAAAAATAATCATACCATATGACTTAAAAATTCAACTTTTGGGAATATACTCTTATAGTATTATCAAAAACAAGAATGCTATCTTTAGAATGATTTTCAAAGTAGTGAAGATGATCTGTAAAAACACACACACACACACACACACACACCTTTAAAATAGACTAAATACTCAACAATAGTAGAATGACTAAATAAGTCATAGTCCATTAATATGATGGAAACTAATGCAGTTAAATACCAGCATGTATGAAGATCACAAAGAAAACTGGAAACATCTATATGAAATAATGCAAAATGAAAACACAGAACCATAAGAATGTGATATACACTAACTACAATCACATAAGATGAAAAAAGTTAATGAGAACGAATAGACAAACACAATATCCCTATGAGGACTCAGAGAAACTGAACATTTGTTATGATTTTTTTTGCATTGAAATGAATTAAGTAAAATGTAATTAGTTACAAAGCAAGTTTGGTTGGTTGTACTGATGTTTGATGTTAATCTTTTAACAAAACATTTAAAAATGGGGTAAGTCTACTGCATAAAATTGTTTGCAAAAGCCTGTTTACTTTTCATATTTCCATTAGTTACGTATGTTTAGATAATTCTTGGGAAGATTTTATAAAGACAAGAAGATAGGAATAAGATTTGATGGTAATGATACCACCTTTTGGGGGGCATTAATATAAATAAATTATTATAATAAAATAATTATAAAATAGAAATAATTATTAATAAACAAATATTTAATAAAATATTAACATTTTCCCATTCTTTTGGTATTTTGTAAGATTCTCTTTAAAAGCTTTTAAGATTGTTTTTACCTATCAGTGTGTCTTTGGTCTGGTCTGGCTTCTTTTCTTGATTTCATTGTATTTAGTGCTATTTCCATCTATTCTAGACTGAGGTATTAAGAGTTCAAATGAGGTGGTTTCATTGGCACTGATGCCAAAGATTGATAGCTATGGAAACATGGCACGTTTGATCCACTTTACCTCTATTTGTTCTCTTACTAGTTTCATCTATGAGTGTGCTTGACATGCTGGATTTAAATGGGCTTTGCACCAAGCTTTCTGTAGATTTGTGATTGCTTCCACCACTATTTTATAAGGTGATGATCCTCATGATTTTCTGCCATTCCCTTTGCAGCATTTTATAAGCAAATTTATATTTTAAACTGTTGTTACTGGTTATGTAATAGACACACCATAAAAGCATGTTGACTGGATAACTGATTAGCCGAAATCTCTTTTTTCTTTCATAAGGGGATCAAACATTTGCTAGCTAATGTAGTTTCTGAGTTCTTTCAGACTGTTTATTGTGGCAACTGCTTTATGTTCGCTAAGTGTCCTCAGGAAATGATGACTAAGATATCTTTGCCTCCTTTTATTTCCATTTTTGGGACTAATTTTGATGGGTTATGTTGATATTGTTGTCCTGTATGCAATGTATAGCTAGCTATATTCTTGTTACCAGTTTGACATCATTCTAATTGGTGAATGGGTCTATCAGAGGTAGGGAACCTGCAGCCTCAGGGACACATGTGGCCCTCTAGGTCCTCAAGTGTGGCCCTTTGACTGAATCCAAACTTCAATTCTGCAAAGTTTGGATTCATTCAAAGGGCCACACTTGAGGATCTACAGGACCACACTTGGCCTGGAGGCCACAGGTTCCCCATCCCTGGCTAACTGCATATAGATAGCTGAAATTATTGCCACACCAGTTGCCAATCATGTAAATTAAATTGCAGTTGATTTCCTGTTTGGTGGTGCTATTTATTGCTTCCCATGTCCAGTACCCTCTGACTCTAGAAGAAAGTATTCATGATACATAGGTATGAAGCCTTTGCTGAACTGGCTATCTTTTCTGAGAAGACTTGCCCAGATTTTCCCTCATTTAATTCCATCATCTCAAGTTATAGATCATAATCAATCAGTGCCCCTGGATAATTTCCTTTTGAGTTTCCTTCCTGCTCAGGTGCATTGAGCTAGGAAATCATGAATGTTGTTCTATAATAAATTGAAATGCTAGGCTATATCTTAGGCCGGATGATATAGTCACGATCAACCCAGGAGGCAAAATTGCTGGAATACTTGAGCAATCATGAAACCTCCAAGTCATAAAAGGCAAATGGCTATATCTTCTTTGACAGCTTTCACCTCCCTCAGTGGGGACAGAGAACAAAAATGGCCAGGGAAGTACAAGAAGCTATCCAGAGATTAGCAGCAGGGAGAATCGAAGTGGGTAATTAGATCTGATTAGATAGGGCTTATGCCTAGGAAGCAACTTCTGTTTGCAGTAGGTCAGGGCAGCAGTGATTATACTTCTGACCTTGCTTTAATTTTTTAGTAAATATGCTTTCATAAAACATGTTGTTCAGTTATTTTTCAGTCACCCCATCTGGAGTTTTCTTGGCAAAGATACTAGAGTGACTGCCATTTTTTTTCTCTTGCTTATGAGGAAACTGAGGCAAACAAGGTTAAGTGACTTGCCAAGGGTCACACAATTAGTAAGTGTCTGAGGCCAGAGTTGAACTCAGAAAGATGAGTCTTCCTGACTTCAGGCCCCATACTCTATCTAGGCCCTACTACTATGTAGCTGCTCCTTTATAAAATATAATTGATATTAATTGGGAAATTGATATTGAGGAGAGGTCAACTGGTCAGTTGCTATTGGGGAGATGTTAATGGGTTGTTTGACAATGAGGGAAACACACAAGATAAGGGCTCATAAACAGAAATATTTGAAAAATCCCCTAGTTCCTCAAAGATACCCCTAGAATCCTGATGGGAAACAAAGGTAGCCCTGCCCTAGGGACATGACCTCTCAGTGTGTATAGAATTTGGGAAAGTGAGTCCTATTAATGCACCTTTATGATTTCCAACTTATCGACCCGTTAACTTGCTAGACAATTGTTTAAAATTCTACCAGTTGTCTTTTAAGTGTATACTGCAAGACTAGGTTTCCCAAAATAGTATTTTGGATGACTGTGAGAAAGTTCAGGCCCAGCTGCTCTACCATGGATCACTGTTCTAGCCTCTTCAATTTCAACAATGATCTAGGCAGCGCAATTTAAGATTATCACAACATTCTTTTACATATCACCATCAGCTGATTTAGAAAGGAACCTTCTATAAGTCAAACAGAACTGCAAACTACATCCTAGGTCAGGGGTGGGGAACCTGTGGCCTCAAGGTCACATGTGGCCCTCTAGATCCTTCAATTCACAGAATTGAAGTTTGGATTCAGTCAAAGGGCTGCACTTGAGAACCAAGAGGGCCATGTGTGGCGTGGAGGCCGCAGGTTCCCCACCCCTGGCCTAGACTATTAATGTTTTTTTTTTGATGTTGGTAAGGAAATCAGGGTTAAGTGACTTGCCTAAATTCACACAGCTAGTAAGTGTCAACTTTCTGAGGTCACATTTGAACTCAGGTCCTCCTGACTCCTGGGCTGGTGCTCTATCCACTGGTCCACCTAGCTGCCCCTGTTAATGCTTTTGATGAGTCTTTATCAACCTCTTACAACTCTATTTAGAATAGGCAAGAATTAAATGAATTAATCTCCATCTTAAATGTAAAACACAGCTGTTGGTATAATGGGTAGAGGGATGGACTTACAGTACAGAAGCCCTGTGTTCAAATCCTGCCTTTAATACTCATTAGCTATGTGACCCTGTGCAAGTCACATAAACTCTCTGAGCTTCAATTTCATCCTCTTTAAAATAAGAATGTTGAGTTAGATGATCCCCAATGTCCCTTTCAGCTCCAAATCTAAGATCCTATGAATTAAATAGAGAAAAGAGAATAAAGGATACTTACAAATCCCTGCCATAAGAAGAAATAGTGCCAAATTATTATGAATGATGAGGTTTGAAAAGATATGCAAACTACTTGTAACCTCTGAATTCTGCTTACTCATGTGTGTATACAACAAGTGAATGGAGCCATTAACAAAGAAATGTTGTAGGCCACAGGATTTTTATCCCTAATCCACAGAATAACTAGCCATGATTTTAGAACATTCATGATGAGACACACTACACATCTCTAGACAGAGAGGTGATGGACTGAGGGGGAGATATATATATATATATACACATATACATATATATATGTGTATATGTGTACATATATACATATATAAAGAGAAACAGTTCTCTCTTTATGTTAGTGGACCATTCTGCAGCCCTCTAAACAAAGTGATTTTTATATAATGAAAATTTGCTCCCACACACCCACTTCACTTAGCATATATAACAGGCATACACAAAATAAAATCTTTACACAAGTCATAAAATGTTCTAAAATGTAGACATATTAAATACTGCTCTTTGATAATTAACAGA
Source organism: Petaurus breviceps papuanus (assembly GCF_028583685.1). NCBI lineage: Eukaryota > Metazoa > Chordata > Mammalia > Diprotodontia > Petauridae > Petaurus > Petaurus breviceps. The sequence goes on along the minus strand of NW_027185694.1, from coordinate 13,303,344 downwards.
ATTATGAAAGGTAAAGTTAATGATAAAGAATGTGTGGTACTGTACAGTACTCTGCATAATCTGTACCCTAGGCAAGGGTTACTTGATAACATATTCTATAAGTGGTTATCTAACCTTTGCTTGAAGATTTTGAGAGAGGGAAGGGAAATAGAATCCATTATTTCCTGAGGCTGCACATTCAACTCTGGTTACTGTTCTAGTTCTTAGCAAATGTGGTGGCAGATCATTTGGAAATTTGGTAGATCCTCTCTGCAGAATTTATAAGATGGCATGGACAAAATTTACAAAGTCTGAGAAGGCATATAAGCAAGGGATAGAACACTGGATCAGGAAGACCCAAGTACAAATCCAGTCCCCAAAACTAGCTAGCTGGGTGACTCTGGCCAAATCACTTAACCTCCCTAAGCCTCAGATTCCTCATCTGTAAAATGGGGATAACACCTACCTCTCAGGGTTGTTTTGAAGATAAAATGTAATAATATCTGTAAAGCATTATACAAATGGTAGCTATTGTTATTTTCACTAAATGAAAAAGGATACTCAGTGGGACTCCTCTCACCAGTGTTGTATACATGCTGCTTTTATAAGAAGAAAAAAAATCACAGAAACTTACCTTCACAATTTCACAGAATCACAGAATTTTAAAGTTCAAAATCTAACTCATCATTAGCCACCACAGATGCCACAAAAAATAACATTCCATACCATAGCCCCAACTAATAATGATTTTCTTTGTTGTTTTTATGACAAAAAAGATCACGTGCTTGGCTTATTGATTTGCACACCTTTCTATACCTTGTTCCCTAGTCCTACCGTGTTTCCCCGATAATAAGACCTATCCCAAAAATAAGCCCTCCCCTTACTGTGTAAGGTTCCCCGAAAATAAGCCCTCCCCCGAAAATAAGCCCTATTTAGACTGCTACTGTAGTGAAGGTGATCCCCTGCGCTACAGCTACATTATGCATGCACCGTCGGCCCCCCCCCCCCCGTGAAACGCACGCTGCGCTGCATCCAATCAGAGCTGCAGCAGTGAGCGTGTCATCCTGTTATTCCCCAGTGATTTGCTTATTGAATAAAGGTACGTTTTTTTGTTCACATTTACCTTTTTATTACAATTGCTGTCAATGTTCATTAAAATAAGCCCTCCCCTGAAAATAAGCCCTCTGGTGTTTTTCTGTCCAAAAAAATAATAAGACAGTGTCTTATTATTGGGGAAACATGGTAGCTTTCAGGAGAATAGCAGGGTAGTGACCTGAAGATGCAAGTATAGATAAGCCTTCAGAGGTCCCTTCCATACCTTCACCCGGAAGGACTTTAAGAATTCATTGACCCTCAAGAAGAGAGTTTACCCCCATGGTCACTCAGGGGAAATAACCCCAATATGCCCAGTAGGTGAGTGAAAAAGCTTTTCTTTCCGGCATCCAAGAAAGTTATTGTTAATATATTCCTTGTTGTTATTTGTCCTTCCTTCTCAAAGAGGACTATGACACCAGGAAGGTGCTGCAAGTGAATGGGAGGGCTGTGAGAAATGAAAGGGAAGGCTATGCAGTCACCAGTCTCACTTTCTCTTCCGGAGTCATCTGGGTCCAGTGGCAAGATATAGATCAGGCTGACTGGAGATGGCCCTGGAAGCAGTGGGAGACCTTGACCTTTTCAAGTCTTTAACAGGTCTCAGTTTGACTGAAGTAATGCCTCATTCAGTGATTAAAGTTGGTAAGAAAAAGTGCAGAGAAAGGCCTCTTTTACCTAGGCCAACCCCGCCCCCACCAAAATCAATCTGGGAGGTGAAGACCCTCGGGGTTTCTGGTCAAAACAAAAACAATTGCTATTTACATTCATTCTAAACCAATCCGGGCCCAAATAATAACAAAGTGGAACTTGGCCTGGGACTTATTGTTGGCCAGTCAATGAGAGTGATTTGGGTTTAAGGACTGGTCTTTAAGAAAAAAAAAATCTAGCTGGTAAACCCTAAGATATTTTGTTAGGTTTCAGCAATCAAATTTTACATTCCTTTGGGCAGAGCACCCACGGGTACGATTACTCTATGTGGATAGAGGGAAGAGAAGGGAAAGGAAGGGAAGGGACAGAAAGGGGATGGAAGGGAGAAAGAAGAGAAGAGGAAAAGGGAGACAGGAAAGAAGGAAGGGAGGGAAGGAAGGAAGGTTGTCTTCCTAGGTAAGAGTGGAAAAGAAAAGCAGGCTGATTTGCAAAGAGAGTTTTCTATTATTTATGAAATTGTGAAATCTGATCATTGAAAAACGCTTTGAGTACTAGAGATAAAAGAAGGTGGAAAGGTAGACAAAAGTGGGGAGAGTCTTTGCGAAACGAAAAATTGAGAGAACTAAAATTAAGATGTATAGTTTAAATTCCTTACAACAGGAAACAAAAAGAATGATTACAAGAGTAAGGCGATCACCATTAGGGGAACTGATCCTCTTTACTTAAATTTCCTGGTGTGTCTTAAAAACCAGAGAGTAAGTTTGCAAATGATTGAAAGGGCTTCTGTGAAACAGTTTTCTACCAAATCAAATTGTAAATATCTAATGTCAATCCTTACCTTTCCTTTGGGGAAGGGCTGAAAAGAATGTGGCTGCAATTATACACAGAAAGTATCAGGAGAAAGCTGGGTTGGATTTATTGGAAAAATGACAGAGCAAATACCTTTTATGTATTTTATGTGCTGGTAAGAAATATATTGTGTTTCTTGCCCCAAAATGTCTAAAGATGTTTTCTTCAATTAATACTTAAATGCATCCTTGGCTAGAATGTACTTGCCAAGTAATGATGGATGATTATTTAGAAATAGAATATTCTATCTCTTTTCATTCTCCTAACCATAAGAATGGTTAACTATTTCAAAATTCTCTGACTCGATTCTAGTGTGGAGGAATAAACATAACTCTTTTTCTTCAGTCATGTTTTCAGAGGCTTTGTAATATTTGGCCTTTGGGATATGACTTCTTTTTTTAAGCCCACTTTTCGGGGGAGAGCATTGGCCTAAGTGGGGCGGGGGAGCACAGCAAAGACATTTCTGGAGTTCAAGAGCAAGGTCAAATTTTGACAAAGTCAAATGCTCACCACTTAGCTTATTACTAAATGCTAGTTTTTGTTGTTTTCTGTGCCTCTCTACCCAGAGATCTCGTCAGTTGGGCACATTTTCCAAATGATAAAAGTTTAATTGTGGGTTGATGGGCATTTTTCAAACCAGGGGATGTAAACCTTAGATGGGTTAAAAGAGTTCAAGGGAGTCAAAGAGATTTAAGCTGTGGTGCTCAGGAAATGTGCACCATGATTAGAAAATCAAGTCTCCAGTGGGCATATTATCCCAAACAAATCTCCCTTTATTGACAGCACCTACAATACTCTGCTTAATTACTTGCTTTGTTGGGGGAAGAGAGGTGGGCTTCTCATCCTACTGACAGCATCTGCTCTGCTTAATTACAGGCTTTGTCTCCCTCCAGGGCTGGGGCTGAATTTCCTCTTACTCTGAAGCACAGCTGGGAAGACCTTTGAAACACAAACGATTAAGGAGTCCCAGGTCAAGGGAAGGTCTGAAGGAGGGCAACTCTGCTTGGTCTGGCACCGACAGAAAGCAGCCTCCCCCCCCCTCCCACCCCCTACCCCCCAGGGGAACAGGGACAGGGAGAAAATGAGCAGGAGGCAAAGCACAGAAACTGCCTGATTTTCCATGTCCTTCTAGAGTAGACCAACAGTCATGGCGTGGCTTCTGTGTTTGCAGTTATTTTCCAGAACACACCCAACATGCAGAGTGGTTAAGCACGGAAACACACCCAAAGACAGAGATAAAAATTTTGGATTATTCATCATTTTGAGGTGCCTATGTTTCTCTTCCCCTCCTTTGATATGCATAGTTATTAGCTGATTCCATTATACTCCCTATAATTTGTCCTATTCATTTACCAAGACACTAACAAGTTTTTTCAATTAACGTTGAATAGCTTTTGATCTATAAAAAAATAAAAATATAAAAAAGTGTACTGGTTGAAGCGGACAGATTTAACTTCAAAATAACAAAGATAATATTAACAAAGAAAAATTGTGAGTATAACACATACAGTTTATGGTTTCACAAAGAAGGAGGGTGATGTTCCTCACGGCTCCCACAATTACATGATCCACTGGTATAATAGCTTCAGATCACCTGTTCTAGGTGTAGAATGTATATTAAAAGAGGTGAGAAAATTGACCTCCTTCCCATTTTTGCAAAGGAGTGGGGGCACTCTGTAACCCCATATATGCTGTTGTAGTTGATTGATGTGTTGGCTATTTGCTGAACCTTCAGAACTACCTCCTCCCCACTCCTGCCCCTTCTCCCTTGTTAATTCTCTGGTCCAAGGGATAGCTCTCTGGGTAGGGGAGAGGGATGCATTTGGGTATAATGGTGATTTAAAAACAAAAGATTGCAATAATTGTTCTGAAGAAGATATCTTACTGCAAAATTACTCTGGGATGCATAATGGAGTGGCGTTGCTCCTTGGCTATCAGATGGAATGGTTCCCAACTTGTTTCTTTCCAAAAGAAGATGGACAATTTGTGCATGACCTAAAAATGCAAAAAAAGACACAGCTGTCACAACAGGCCAGTAAGATTCAATGAACACATACATACATACATATTCAAAAAAATGGTTTGTTTTTTAAAAAGTGATTTGTTGAAAAATCAAGATGCTCATGTACAATGTCATAGTCTTTAAAATATCTAGATGTTGTAAGATTTTTTTTCTTTTTAAATAGATTTAAAATCATCTCAATTTGAAAAAAAAAAGTTAAATATGCATATTGGCTCAAATGTATACTGTACATCCTCCCCCCACACCCTCGAATTTGGCTTATACAAAAAGCTGAGCACAGCCTGTAATTACACTCTTAGTAAGAGAAGGATGACAAAGTAACCAAGACAACAATGTGAATAAGAGGAAAAGAATGGTGATGATAAAAATGCATGAGCCATCTTTATTTGAATTGGAAGAGATGTGGGAAAAACTTGCATGGTAGTTTTTTACAAGATAATTTTGTTTCATTTATATAATTTCCTTTTTAAAGTGAGCTCATTTTTAGGGGTAAAGTCTATACTCAGACCTATATTTTAACCAGTATAGTAAATCTCTAATATTTAGAGTAGTTGTTTCAAAAAACATCATTAAGGAGGGGCAAACTGAAACTCTGAACTAAAGCTAGGGTTGTCAGATGAGCCAAGAAAATGTAGCACAAGTTTAAACAGAGATGGAGATTTATATGTGCTTTTAGAGATAGGACTGGACCAGTATAGATGTCAACATTTGACTCCTGACCCGAAGAATAGCTAGCCTTCACATGCTATATTAAACAGCAGTAGTAATTTATTACTGTGGAAAAGCTATATGGAAATTGTTATGATTTATTTTTCTGGTAGTCTTCCAACTGTGCTTGCAGGAATGAAAGGATAAAGCTAAGTCTTGTTAGCTTTTTTTTCTTAATATTCTAGTAAAAGTTTTGAGCTCTATAGAACCTAGTAGAATTTCCCATTACTCCTGTAGTTTTACAACATAATTAATATGAGATACTTGGAAAAGTAACATTAGAAATATGTAGGAAAATGTACTGCTTGGGAATGTTCTAAGTTGATGAAATAGATCTTCTGAGAAATATAAAGTAATAGAATTAAAGTTGAGGAAAATCTCATTTTTGTACTGTGAAAGTCTCAGATTTTAAAATAAATTTTAACTTAAGTTTTAAGATCTGTGAATATTGAGAGACAGGATGGTTTATTAGGAAAGCTGTAGATTCAGAGTCAAGAAAGAGGGAACCCTGATGTGATACTGAGTCCTGGCTCAACTATTTATTAGGCATGTGGCCAACCCTGAACCAGGAGAAATGGAGATAATATATTGCCCTCTCTAAATTAGAAGGCTGTTATTATGAGAATATAAGATAATCTTTTAAAGGTATGTAAATTTGATTTATATTGAATTCATCAATACATACCATACCAGCATGGTATCTACTTGATTAATCTCCTATCATTCATTATTGTTTTATGTATAGAGAGAATCAGACTCAAAGTTACATGGTTCTCCAAAAGCGATCTAGTTCAATGCCTACCTGAGCAGAGCCTAACAAAATGACCTATATTTACATACTTCAGCACAAGGAGGCCTACGTTATTAGGCAACTTACTCTTTTGTTGGACAGCTCCAATATTCTTTACATTGAGCCCCATTGCTTCCTTCTTGTAACTTTTACTCAGGGGTTCCATCTCTGTCCTTTGTGGCAAAGGAGAATAAATCTAAACCTATTTTTATCTGACAACTCTAAATAATTGAAAAGAGCGATCACCTCCCTCTTACATCTTTTCTTCCCCAAGCTAAACAGTCTCAGTTCCTTCAAATGATTCTTACACCATCCTGGTCATCCTCCTTTGGACACACTCCGTTTTATCAGTACCTCTCCTTAATTATGGTGGATACAATTCTTTGGATCCAATAACAGTCAGATTCTATTAAACAATTATTCATTAAATGTCTATTTAGTGTTTGGGAGACACCGGGGGTGCAAAGACTAACCAACAAGTACATTTTTAACTACTTTCTATGTGTCCAGTTCTGTGCTTGGCATATACCTGCCCTCCAGAACCTTACAACAAAACTTCCTTTGTTCTAGACTACACTTATGTCAACAGCCCAAGCTTTTATTAGCTCCCATCTTACACTGCTATCTTCGAGGTTCTTTAAAGTCCAAGGTCTTTTTCACATGAATTGTGTTGCAACGATCCCCTATCCCCATTCTTTTCCCCCTCCAGACCCTCTCCAAACTTGTACTTGTAAGGCTGAATTTTTTTAAACATCTAAGAAGAACTTTATAGGTATCTCTATTAAATGTCATTAACATTGGTTCATCATATTATATAGCTTCCTGATTTCATTTTGTATTTTTGCTTTGATACCTCCCCCAGCTTTAAATCATCAATAAACTTAATATGGATGCTCTCCATTTCTTCATCCTAACCACTGATAAAATACAGTTCAGAACAGGGTCAGTGGCAAAGTCCTGAAGTATTCCACATTGATGATAATTAATGCCTTTTTAGAGCTAGACACTTAAAAATAGTCTAAATCTACCCAAGTCTACTTTCATTCAGCCCACATTCCTCCATTTGGTTCACAAGAATATCATGAGAGACATGTCAATCAGATGCTGCTGATTGGTCCCCATGGTCCCTGGAAAGAGAGATGGGGCAAGGCTTTGTCTAAGATGAATGGTAACTGATCAGGAAGACGGCTCCACCTTCCTCCATTTGGTTCACAAGAATATCATGAGAGATGTGTCAGTCAGAGGCTCTTGATTGGTCCCCATGGTCCCTGGAAAGAGAGATGGGGCAAGACTGCATCTAAGATGACTTTAAAAAGAGTTCTAACTTTTATTCTCATTCTTCTCCTCTCTGAACATGACTCTTGGGACTCTGCAAATGTCCCAGGCTTAGGATATGTTGAATGCTTGTTGATTTCTATGTAACTGTGTAGTTTCCATCATTCCCCAGATTTAGCAGTCTAGAAACTTTAATCAAAACTAAGCATGAAATAATCATTTAAACAGCTAATAGTTGGTGACTAACATTCAAAGATGTTAATATCATAGTATAATTTCTCAATAATTTCAAGGAAGGTCAGTTTAAATTAGAATAATGGGGTTGCTGGCCAATAAAGCCATTATTTGTTAGTACATACAGGGTGTTCAACTGATTTAATCCCCAGGTGGACTTTGGAGCACGCATAGACATTTTGTAATTGGTTCCAGACTTCTAGCCATATGAAGAATCTCATTGAATTGGTTAATTATTAGGAATTGGCAGTGTATTTTAAAAACAGAACCTGACTTTTCCCTTCCTTGATTGGAAACATTCCCAAAAGAAATAATGCAGCAAGAGGAGAGGGGTCCTTCTCATCTAAAGCACAGCTATGGCTTGAGAATAATTGCTTTGCTTCATAATTTGTTCTTTTATTTTAGGTGGAATTATTTCATTTTAGGTGGCTGTCTGGGAGTGGAGCCCAGCTGGGGTTATGAAGCCAGCCTATCCAGTACTAATGCCCAGAGGAGTAATGAGTAGTCTTCTAGCCCTAGACCACTGGTATCCAAGACAGGGACTTATCTAGCAGTCAATGTTGCATTTAAATCTGAACTTAGTAGTACCAAATCTATAAAGAAACTACATTGAATCTGAGCTCATTCATACATTGTAAGAGCTAAATGATATCAACTAGTTAAATAGAACTGGGGTGTCAATCCTTGGTAGGGAACAGTAGAATACACAGAACAACATTAGAGAGAAAGAAACCTCCCAACCCTTCAGAGGTACCCTGAAGAACACTAAGGAGATGTAGCCTTACTTAAAAGGTTTGAGTAAGGTCATAATACTCAAGGTATTAGTGAAAATCCAAAATGCCTGAGGACATTTGCTATCTTAAGTGGACATCACAATCCTCTTTATACTAGTGTTTGGCTTCAGGAACACTTTCTATCACACTCTTACATAATCTGAAGATAATATAAAAGTAGACTTCAACCCAGCCCTGGAAGAATTTTCAATATTTTCAAATTTGTTGAGTTTCTACTAAAAAAAGATTTTCTTGTCTGTGCTTTTCAGACTTTTCTCAGAAACCTCATGATAACTCCATTGAATCTAGATATACTCGTTACCACATTAAAATAAATTTTAGCTGAAGATCAGTGGAACAGTGAATAGAGTACTTGATCTAGAGTGAGGAAGCTCTCTCTTCAAATTTGGTCTCTCAGACACTTACTGTATGAACCTGGATCTCTCTCAGCCTCATTCTTCATCTGAAAAATGGACATCATAATCACACCAACTTCCCAGGTTATTATGAGAATAAAATACGATAATATATTTAAAGCTCTTTGCAAACCTTAGAGAACTATATAAATATTATATGTTATATTTACTTACATAATTTGTTGCTTTAGAAAATGTGTGTAAAAGAGGAAGTAGACTGTGGGAGTATTGGGGGTTTCGGTCTAGGTCACTCTCAGTGATGCTCTTCAATTTTGGAAATTCCTCTTTTACCCCCTTTCTCCAACCCCAGTACAACACAGGAACTTAACCTGCTCCAACTTCTCCCTTTCATCAACAATTACTTTCTCAGGGGGTAGTGTCACATACAGCAAATAAAAGGGTAGGTGAGTAATTATTGATCTACCAGGAGTGGCAAAGATATTCTGTGATAAAAGAAAAAGCAATTGATTTTTAAGAGTACCCACACCCTAACAAAACAAACTACTGAGTGGCCCCCTCTTCCGACTTGATGACTAGTCAACTTAGACATAACCCTCCCCATCCTTCTTGCTGGGGACCAATCCTGAATGTCCTTTAACAAAAGTCCAGAGCACAGGACCTCACCCCCCCCCCCCAAAAAAAAAAAAAAAAAAGGGACAAGAGGACAAGTTCAGTTCCATGAGAAATGCCGCCGTCCAGCAGATTTAGGAAGGGAGGCTCCCTTGATGACCCCATTACACTTAAATTGGAATAGGAGGGAAGGAAACATGCATTTAAGTACCTATTATGTACCAAGTAGGTACTATGCTAAGGGCATAATACATTTTAAAAGGTGAAATCACTTTTGGTTAATAGTATTCTCACCATGTAGACAAAGGGATTTAAAGAACATCAGTAGTTGATGGGTTTCCATCCACTAGGTGGTTCCATAGTGCTCAACGTGGTGGGTCTGGAGTTAGAAAACCCAACTTCAAATTTGACCTCAGATAATAACAGTGTGACCCTGGGTAAGTCACTCTGTCTCAGTTTCCTCAGCTATAAAATGGGATGATAATAAAAGCACTTACCTCCCAGGGTTGTTGTGAGGATCAAATAAGAAAATAATGATGAAGCACTTAGCATAGTACCTACCTAGTACATAGTAGGTACTTAAATGTATGTTTCCTTCCCACCTACTATTCCAATTTAAGTGTAATGGGGTCCTTTTTTTTTGAGGGAGGGGTGAGGTCCTGTGCTATGAACTTTTGTTAAAGGACGTTCAGGATTGGTCCCCATGCTCCCTAGCAAGAAGGACGGAGAGGGTTATGTCTAAACTGACTGGCCATCAAGTCGGAAGAGGGGGCCACTCGGTAGACTTTAAAAAGAGAAACCATTTTCATACTCACTCTTCCCTTCTCTGAACATAACTTTTTTTTTTTTTAAAGCAATCGGGGTTAAGCAACTTGCTCAAGGTTACACGGCCAGTTATTTCCGGGTGTGGTGCTGAGTATCTGAGCCTGGATTTGATGTCCAGGTCATCCCAACACTGGAGCCGGTGCTCTTACTCGCTGAGCCACCTGGCTGCCCCTAAGCAATCAGGGTTAAGTAACTTGCTCAAGGTTACACGGCCAGGTGTTTCTGGGTGGGTGCTAAGTGTCTGAGCCCAGGATTCGATCTCCAGGTCATCCCGACACTGGAGCCCTCGCTCTTACTTGCTGTGCCACCTGGCCGTGCCTGAGCATAACTCTTGGGACTCTACAAGTTGACTATTAGATTCCCAGTGACTGAGAGGGAAGGAGAAAGGATCTCTCCCTTTTCTTCTTCCCTAGTAGCACCTGGGGCTGGCAGGTTCCCAGCTATAGCTCCTCAAGAGGCTCCATGATGGTTTCTTTGGTATCTTTCTTTTTGCTTTATTGTCTTAACACAATCTCCTACCTCCTGGGTAGTCTATCCCAAGTCAGACCCAAGGCTAAGAGCTTAGATAATCTTGGGAAAACTGCATGCCCAGCAGGAAGGTCTCTGGCTCTCTACTGCCCCATGGTCATTGGACAGGGCTCAGAAGGCAAGTCATAGCAGTAAAGATACACACCACACTTCTTATTCACAAAGGAGTCTTCCTACTATTCTGACATTGTTTGAAAATCCTTCTTTTAGAGGCAGCATGGAGGATCTAGTTCTTTTATTTATTTTAGGATAAAATTTCCCTCTAATAGAAAGTAAACTCAAAAGCAGGGACTATTTGGGTTTTGCCTTTGTATCTATAACATGTAGCATAGTGTCTGGTATCTAGAAAGTGTTTAATAAATGTGTAATATTCAACTGAGTTGAATAAAGACTCAGGCACCTCTGGTACTGGGGAAGGATCTCTGGACTTTGTTTAAAATTAAACTGAGATCTCTCTATCTTACAAGGATAGGACAAGGGAAGCGGGAAAGAAGAAATAAGCATCCAGTGTTATGGCTCCTTGGTTAATTTAACTTTTTGTCTACCCTGGGAAGACAAAGCACATTTTATTTCATGCAAAAATGTTTTCCAACTCAACTTGTTCACTCCTTCATTTTATAGATCAGAAAACTGAGGTCCAGAGGGGTTAAATGGGTAGCAAGTGGTTAAGGGAGGATTTGAAACCAGTTCTTTTGACTCTATCTGGGACCTCCAAGATACTCTTAAAGTCGTTAAGGTGCCTTTAGTGGCAGATGGGGTTAGCAAAAGAAAACAACATAGTAGAGAATGTTAAAAGCTATTAAATTTATATCTTCCCATTAGACTGTAAGCTCCCTGAGGGCAGGGACTGTCTTTCTTTTGCTTCTTAGCACAGTGCCTGGCACATGATAGGTATTTAATGTTTATTGAATTGAATCTTAATTCTTGCTTCCCAAAAGGGTAAGAGAAATGATCTAGGAAATTTTCCTTGGCTGCAGCTCAACAGAAGAAAACGATGCTTTTAAGGCAGTGACCCATGCAGTTTGTGCCTCTCAGAATTCCCTCTTGTCCTACTAATCCTACCCAAAGTTACCAAAACTTTGGGAAAAAATATTTTCTCCCCTTAGGTTCTACCACTTGTGAGTGATAATGATCTCAGCAAATCAGTGTACTTCTCTAGGACCTCAGTTTCCTCATTTGTAATATGCAAAGGGGATAAGGGTTATATAAAATGATTTCTAAGATAATTTCCAGCTCTGTGAATTTATGACTTTCCCAAAATTGCACATTTACTAGTATTGACAAGGGAATCTGGAACTTCATTGGTTGGTGTTTACAGTCTTATCTCCTCAGTTAAAGGACTGTAGTATGTTTAAAGCGGGACACACTTCTGCTTTGTGAGAATCCTGAAGATTCTGCTTACAGAACTTCCACATAGACAAACAGACACTTTTCATTTCTCAGGAATGCTTGCACATGGGGGAAGCCAAGCCTAGCCAGTGTCTGGGGAGGTTGGCTTTAACTTAGCTTGTGATGCCTTTTTGAAAAGCAGAGGCTCAGATGACAAGCTTACACTCCCCAGCAGACAAGGATTCTCTGTCACTGATACCTGACTCTTACTCATAGAGGACAGCTGTTTGCAAGTTGAAAAATCTAGAAAAATCATGTGCTAGTAATCACCACTGGAAACTTCCATTGCCATCTAAATAACAATAATAATTGTTATTTATATTGGAACAACAACAAAATTGTTTCTGTCTTTATTCCATTAATGCTAGCCTCCAGCCCTGGAATGAAATCATCTCTAGAACAGCCATTCTAGAGAACAGCCATTTGCATCAACCAATGCAAGGATGTTCTGAGTGGGGATTAGTAAAAGCTTGTACTCATATTTCTTTAAGCCTGGCCAAGTGCTTTACTTACATTTTGTCATTTGACCCTCATGACAACCTTGTTTGGTAGATGCCATAATTATCCCCATTTCACAGATAAGGAAAATGAGACCAAGAGAAGTTAAATGACTTATGCAGGTCATACAACTTCTAAATGTCTGTGGGAGGATTCAAACCTGGGTCTTCCAGGCTCTAATTACAGCATTTCATTCACTATGCATATTGCTTCTGATTCATCAGTATCTTTAGAGTTAGAAGTCTCCAACTATAGAAAGTCACCAACTAGGCTGCCAATGTTTTATTGCCTCAATACATGGAAAGCCAAAAATCTGAAAGGAAAAAAAAAAGAAAGCACTATCGCTACCCAGGGAGCTATGCTTAACCTAGTGCTCTATTAAGAGCTGGTATCTAGCAAATTTATTATGGCGGTCAGAGTCTGGTTGGGACCTGTTACCCTGCCTTCCTACCACAGATGAAAGTTAGTGATATTCTATGGAAAAGTGGGTCTATTTTGTTGCTTCTATTTCCATGGAAAATCAACAAAAGATTCTGTGTTGTTCTATTTCCCCAAGAGGAAAGCATTCTTATCAATTATTTGGGGTTTATTTTAATGTGAACTTATAGTCTTGCTTCTTGTCTACAAAGTTATGATAAAGGAAATAAACAGAATGCAAAGAAAAGAAAGGGAACAAACAAACAGTCAAAAGGTATTATCCTTGGCAACTATGCATGAGATTATGTGACATAAATTGGTGGTTTCAGAACCAGTTCCCAGGAAACATGACTTGTAGGAATGAGTACAAGCTGTTCAGCAGAGGCAAAAGACCTAAAATGGATCTGAAGTCTGCATTTCCAGTGCAGGGAACATTTACAGGTCAGGAGGCTGACGACAAGAGAGAAACAAACCATACTGATAGCAGGGTTGGGTAAAAGAAACAAAATTGAAAATTATTTGGTTAAATCATTTGTGGGCCAAAACCAACAAGATGAAATTTAACACAGATGAAAAGTTCTACATTTTGGTTTGAAATAATGAATTATATAACATAAAATGAGAGAGAGTGGGAGTCATTTGTACAAAAAAAATGGGAGAGAAGTTCAGTTAGTCACAAGTTCAATAAGCAATGAAGTATGAGACAGCTACAGGAAAAAAATGAAATATAGTATACTATGTAATAATTCCACTGCATTCTGTGTTGGTCAAACCACAGTTGGAATATTACATTTAGTTCTGGCATCACGTTTTAAGAAGTTTCCAAAGCAAGGAAACCAAGATAATAAGAAATTTTGACATCCTATCATTAACCAGTGTGGCATAGTGGTAGGAGCTTGGGGGTGGGAGGGCTCAACAGACTATGATTCAAGTCTGGTTCCACAACTTATTTGCTATGTGTTCTGGGACAGCTCCCCTCATCTTTATGTCCTATCATTCATATACCTTCTGCCATCATCTTCTCTTTCACCTCTGACTCAAATGATGAAGAAGCCGTCCTTACCAAGGCTAACCCCTCTACCTGCTTAAGTGATCCCATTCCATTCTCCAACAGACTGCTCCCTCTGTCATTCCCACTCTAAACACTTATTTTCAATCTTTCCCTTCTGGTTCATTTCTTGGCTACAAACATGCCCATTCTCCCTCGTCCTGAAAAACCCTCACTTGATCTTTCTATCACTACTAACTATTGTGCTATATTTCTTCTGCCCTTTGTAGCTAAATTTGAAAAGTTGCTGTTCTTTGGTTGTATTTAGTTCTTCATGGTCCCATGGACACTAGGCTCTTTTGTCCTCCACTATCTCTCAAAGTCTGCCCTGGTTCATGTTGATTGTTTCCTCGACATTATCTATTCATCTCATCCTCTGCCATCCCCTTTTCCTTTTGCCTTCAATCTTTCCCAATATCAGGTTATTTTCCAATGAGTCCCATCTTCTCATTATGTGTTCAAAGTATTTTAAGCTTCGGTATTTGATGTTCCAATGAAGAGCCTGAATTAATTTCTTTAAGTATTGACTGATTTGATCTCCTCGCTGTTCAAGGGACTCTCTAACTTAAAAAGACTATCAACAACAGGAGCCTTTGTTTTCTCTCCTTCCACTCTCTTCTTAACCCCTTATCATCCATCTTCCAACCTTATTCTACTTAAACTGCTCTCTTCAAAGTTAACAATGATCTCTTAGCTGGCAGATCCAATGGCCATTTTTTGGTTCTCACTCTCCTTGACCTCTCTGTAGCCTCTGATACTGTTGATCACTCTCTCTTCACTCTGGGTTTTTGGTATACTCATGTCTCCTGGTCCTTCTCCAACCTCAATTGCTCCTTCTCAGTCTCCTCTGCTGGATTCCCTAAAACCATATTACACCTTCTATCTAGAGGTGCCCACAGGGTTCTGTCCTGGGCTCTCTTCTCCTCTTCCTCTATACTAACTTGTGAACCATTTCACTTGTAGAACACTCATCAGCTCCTATGGATTTAATTACCATTTCTGGGCTGGTGATTCTCAAATCTACCCTTCCTGCCCCAGCCTCTCTCTCTGCCTGACCAATATCACATCTCCAACTGGCTGTCAAACATCTCCAACTGGATGTCCAGTAGACAGCTTAAAACTAAACATGTCCGAAACAGAACTCATTGTCTTTCCCCCTAAACTGGGTCAGGGCAGAGGGGGTGTGGGACTGGGGGGAAGACCTGTGGCCTTGAGGCCACATGTGACCCTCTCGGTCCTCAATCGTGGCCCCCCTTTGACAGAATCTAAACTTCACAGAACAAATTCCCTTAATAAAAGGATTTGTTCTGTAAAACTTGGACTCAGTCAAAAGGCTACACTCAAGGACCTAGAAGGCCTCTTTTGGCCTCGAGGCCACAGGTTCCCCACCCCTTCCTCCTATAGTTTCTCTTACTGTAGAAGACAACACCATCCTCCCAGTCTCTGGCTCACAACCTAGGAACCATCATGTATTCCTTGCTATCTCTCCCAGCCCGTGTCCAATCTGTTTTGCCAAGACCAATTGATTTTACTTTTGTAACATTTCTCAAATCCTCCCCTTTCTCTCCTCTGTCTGCCTCAGCTACCTGAACTGTAAAATGGGGATAATAATACCATCTGCCTCCCAAGGTTATTGTGAGGATAAAATGAGATAATATTTCTTTCCTTTTTTTTTTTTTTTATTATTTTTCTTTTTGCTTTTTGGAGGGCATTTGGGGTTAAGTGACTTGCCCAAAGTCACCCGGCTAGGAAGTGTGTCAAGCATCTGAGGCTGTATTTGAACTCAGGTCTTCCTGATTCTAGGGCCCGTGCTCTATTCAATGCGCCACCTAGCTACCCCTGAGATATTTCTAAAAGCCCTTAGTATGGTCTCTGGCCCATAGTAGGTGTTTAACAGATACCCATTTCCTTCCTTCTATATTTTAGAGGCAGCTAGGTAGTGCAGTGGGTAGAGCACTGGGCCTGGAAATGAGGAAGACCCAAGTTCAAATCCAATCTTGGACACTTAGTAACTTTGTGACCTTGAGCAAGTCACTTAACCTCTGTCTGCCTTTGTTTTCTCAACCGTAAAATGGTGACAGTAATAGTACCTACCTCCTGGGATTGCTATGAGGATCAAATAAGATAACTGCAAAATGTAGTGCTAAAATGTAATACATGCTAGCTGCTATTACTAATATGTGTATGTATAAGCCATAAATAATGACCATGACAATGATGTTCTCAAGCTCTTGTTCAGTTAAATATAGAGACCTGGTGTTGCGTTTAAAACAAGTGTGAGAAATTATTTTGTAGGGGACAAATTCCTATCATATAACCTGAAACAAACTCTAGTTCCACAAAACATACATACATACGTACACACATATATTAATGTATGTGTGTGTGTGTGTGTGTGTGTGTGTGTGTGTGTATAAATGAATAGGTCTTCTTTCCACAAGACTTGCCCAAGGTCACACAGCTAGTAAGTACATAAAGCGTCTGAGGCTGGATTTGAACTCAGTTCCTCCTGACTCCAGGGCTGGTGCTCTATTCATTGCACCATCTAGCTGCCCCTGGCATTATTTTCCAATATGTACCTGTATATTTTTTCTCTTTCAAAGAAATCCCATTTGGGGCATCAGCTTATATATCAAGGGGCAGCCTGATTTGGGTCATTATAATATTTGGAAGAAGATTTCAGCATGAACCGATTGAAAAGTTAAACATGGCAATGGGCAGGAGCTTCGTTTGGTGAGAGGTAAGAGGGAGAACATCAACTGGTGTTTTCACTCTTGTTAAACTTACCCAGTAAGGCAGCCCAGTGAAGGGGTGTCCGAAACAAGTTATCATAAGATGTAATGTTGCAGCTTTCATAGGAAGTCAACACGTCAACCACCGTCACATTCCCATCAGCAACGGCGAAGTGAAGAGGGGTCCGCCCTTCATAGTCCTGCCAGTTCAGCAAAGATTCAGTTGGAGCGGCATCCTGTGTTTAAATGAACAGAGGCGTGAGGCACACATGGAATACTGACGGAGTCTTCCAAGCAGGGACTCTCCTTTTGGCTTTCTTCGTATCTCCAGTGCTTACTGCAGAGTTTAGCATACAAAAAGCACTTAATGAATGCTTGTGGGCTGATACATAAAACTACAAATGCTATATTGTTTTCCCCCAAAGAGCCTTCTACTAGCCTTCCTTTAGTATTAGCATGAAATAATAACTGCAATAACAATAACTAGCATTGATACAGTGTTTCACTGTTTGCAAAGTTCTTTATATATGGTATTTCATTTGATCCTCACAACAACACCATAAGATATGTGTTATTATTATTCCCATTATGTACAGATGAGGAAACTGACCTTGGGAGGAGTTGAGGGACTTGAATGAGTGTTATAAGGCTAGTAAGATTCTGAGGCAGAATTTGAACTCAGATCTTCCTGATTTCAAGCCACAAACTGTAGCCACTGTGCCACTCAGATGCTTTTAAGACTTAAAGAGCATAATCTCACCCCTGAAACTACTTTACCTCTTCAAAATATAGACCTGGACCTCAACTATTGATGGCGTGTGTGCCCAGGGTGGAATGAGACACTATCCACAGGGGCATGACTGAGACCATCCCTTGGCAGAACTTCCAAGTGGGTGACCTTTATAATTAAGACGTTAGCAGAGAATAGCTGAAGGATGTGATCCTTTTCTAGAAATGTCTATCTTAAAAAAAAGTTTTCCTGGAGGCTTAAAAACCAATGGAATGAATTCAATTTGACAAACATTTATCAATCCCTCACAAATGAAATGATATATGTAAAATGTCTTACAAGCCTTGAAGTGCTAAAAAAAAAAAAAAGGAAATTTAATTTAACAAAAAAGAGAGTTAAGACCACTGTTGCGGAGACTGCAGGAAAGTATAAGTATTAGATGAAATCTCTGAAAAGCAGATTTTAAAATTCAACAAACATTCATTAAGTAATTGCTGGGTAGAGCTCTATAGTAAGTACTGGAAAGACACTAGACTTTTAAAGAAGACATAGATTTTTTGTATCCCCAGCTTTTAGCACAGTGTCTAACACATGGTTTAGTTATGTCCCATTCTTCATGACTCCATTTGGGGTTTTCTTGTCAAAGATACTGGAGTGATTTGTCATTTCCTTCTCCAGCTCATTTTACAGATGAGGAAACTGAGGCAAACAGGGTTAAGTGACTTGCCTAGGGTCACACAGCTAATATGTGTCTGAGTCCAGATTTGAACTCAGGAAGATGAGTCTTCCTGACTCAGCCCCAGCACTGTATTCACTATGCCACCTTATATGCATCCATCATATAGTAGGTACCTAATAAATGTTTATTATTGATCAATCCCTGCCATAATAGAATGCACAGTCTAGAGTCAAGTGAAGAAGCATTTATTAAGTACCTACTATGTACACATGGCAGATGGTTAATGTTGACTGATTAATAGGTACTGGGAAAAGCATTGGGGATACAAAAAAAGGCCACCCCACCCCTGCAAATGGTCCCTGTTATCGAGGAGTTCACAGACTAATAGGGGAGATAATAGGAAAACAACTATATACAAACAACAGGCAGGATAAATTAGAGATGACAAAAAATAGAAAGTACTAACTTTAAAGGGGTATTGGGAAAGACTTCTTACAGAAGGTGGGATTTTAGGTGGGACCTTAAGGAATTCAGAGAAATTAGCAGGTGGAGACAAAGAGGAAGAGAATTCCCAGCATGAGGGACAGCCAGCCAGTCAGTAAAGATTCCTGGAGTCTGGAGATGGCATCTTCTTTATGAGGAGCAGCAAGGAAGCCAGTGTCACTGAAGCATAGAGCGTGTACAGGGGAGGAAGATGGAAAAAAGCTGGAAGGGGAGGAAGGGGCCAGGTTAGGACACAAGCACAGACAGTTATAGCACAAAGTAATATACTTAATAGTAATATATTATATGATATAGTTATAATATCGGTATGTATGGCAGCAGGAGAGGTAGTGTGGACTCATGGATACACAGAAAGCTGACTTTGGAGTCAGGAAGCCCTGAGTTCAAGTCTCCCTTCTGACACACCTTGGCTAAATGACCTGGGCTATATATATAAGGAACTTATGTTACTTCTTTCAGGTTCTAGCTCGAAAGACTTTAAGTCAATGATCTGCACTGGGAGAAGTAATTTCCTCACTGGCCACTCCCAGACAATGATGAAACCACAGCTCAGATGGAGAGAAAATCAAGTGGGTAAGAGAGGTACAAAGAAAGTGGGCAGAAGGCATGAGCCAAGAAGGGCAAAGAGGCAGGACAGTGTGGGTTGTGCATGGGGAACATCAGACAGCTACAGATACAAAATCTCAGGCTTTCAAGGCATGACCCCTTTTCCAGGGGGTTCAAAGCTGACATTTAAAGTTTTCAAATATGTGGTGCGTGTGTGTGTATCTCTATCTCTATCTATCTATCTATCTATCTATCTATCTATCTATCTATCTATCTAACACTTCTCCTCTTCCTCTCCTGTTGCTTTACCTCCCTGGAAATTCCTTCTCCCTTTTGTACTGACTGGTGACTCTCTCCCCACCATTTTAGGAAGGACCCCAGTCTTCCTTAGGAAGGACCTCTCCCCCTCCCTCCCTGCTCAGTATTAAAATGGGAGTATACACCACTGAATAACTACCCTGTGGATTGTATATTGTGAGAAATCTAGGCTGAAGATTCCTGAAAGAGAATAGGACCACATGAATAAGCCACTAGTCATTTAAATGGCCATGATTCTTGAATTTGGTATCAGATCAACACAAGGACCAGTCACAATTTCAGAGGACTGATGACAAAGCATGTTACCCATCTCCTGATAGAGGCGATCGACTAAATGTGCCAAACGAGACTCACAATTTTTTGGATGTGGTCAAATTTATCTACACATTCGTTACAAGGATTTCACTTTTCTTTTTATTTCTCTGCCACCCCTCCCCCCAATGGAGGAATGATGGGAGGGAGAGAAAATAGAATTTTTTTCATTAAAAATACATCAGAAAATTTGAAACCAAATATTTCCTCCTAATTAAAAATCACCACAGTCGTCTTCACACAATAGTTCAATGCTGAGCCCCATGTGCTTCTAGAGAAGCAAAGGGAAATTTTTTAAAATTTTTCACACCTAGGATATCAAGCATCATCCCAAGAATAAAAGGGAAAACAGAGTTCATTAAGTGTGCTTTTAAATCAAAAGAGAGATTTTAATAGAAAATATGTACTTACCAGGATACATCTGACAGTATGGACAGCACTAGGATCTTTGTGGTTAGCTGCCCAATGAAGTGGAATCTTTCCTTCAATATCAGGGATTCCAATATTGGAATCATGTTTTATTAGAAGCTTCACATGCTCTGGGTTGTTGTAATAGGCACTCCAATGCAGAGCAGTTTGCTAGAAGTGTAAAAAAAAGGCAAATATAGGTACAAAACCCATATCCATTTATTTTTAAATGGAAAGGCCATTAGACCTTATTTCTGAATAATGACTTTAAAGGAGACAAGCAACTTTCATTGAATCCAAACTTCGCAGAACAAATCCCCTTAATAAAAGAATTTGTTCTGTAAAACTCGGACTCAGTCAAAAGGCCACACCTAAGGACCTAGAAGGCCACATGTGGTCTTGAGGCTGCAGGTTCTTTACCCCTGTCCTTGGCTGTCTCCTCTCCTTTATTGCCTATTCTCCAATCTAGCCTTAATCACTGATTGGGCATTGCCACAAACAAACTGAAAACTGGGAAGGATCTTAGCTTATAAAGGTTCAGGTCTCCCACTGCATCCAGGGCCATCTTTAGTTATCCTGATCTACTTCTTGCTACTGGACCCAAGTGGCTCTGGAAGAGAAAGTAAGGCTGATGACCTTGCACATCACTGCCTCACTTAAATCTGATTCACTTGCAGGTCATGGCTTCACCTTCCTGTTGTCGTGGTTCTCTTGGAGAATGAAGGGCAAGCAACAACAATGTCCAGTGGGTTGCCAAGTCCTGTTGATTTTATCTGCACAGCACTGCTTAAACCTGTCTCCTCTCTACTCACACCCAAGTCCTCATCACCTCTTACCTGCACTATTGTAATAGTTCATCAATTTGTCTACTTGTGTCTAGTCTCCGCTCACTCTAACCCGTCCTCTACACAGCTGTTCAAATCATCTTCCTAAGGTGTAGGTCTGACTATCCCACACACATACTTTAAAAGAAGGTTCAGTGGCTTCCTTTTCCCTCTAGGATATGGTGCAAAATTTTCAGTTTGGATTTTAAGACCCGGTACAGTACAGCTCCAATCTATCTTTTCATTTTGTTTTAAATTATCCCATTTACCAATTGTGTTTTAGCCAAACTGGACTGCAAGCTGTGCTTCATAAAGGACAGACTATTACATCTACCACTTCTATGCATTTGCGTAAAATGAACTAGAATATACTCGCTCCTCATCTCTACCTCTTGGAATGATCATCTTCATCATCTAGGGCTCATCTCTGTCAGAGGTAAGATTTGAATTCCAGGTATGCTCTGACTTCAAGGCTAAACGTACCTTTCATAACACACTGCTTCCCTTTAAGAATATTACATTTCAATCTCCTGCTAAAAATCACCTTGAATAATGTGGTATATAGCAGATAGATCTTTGAGCCAGAAAGTTCTGGATTCAAATTCTCCCTTAGACACTTAACAAGCTATGACCCTAGGCAAGTCACTGACCCTGTCTCAGCCTTAGTTTCTTAATCTATAAGATGAGGACAACAATAGCACAGAATTATGAGGATCAAATGAGATGTCTACAAGTCATTTGCAAACCTTAAAGTATTTTATAAATATGAGCGATTACCATCATTATTATTACCTTATTTTTGTCCTGTGTATCCACTTCTCCTGGCGCCATAAACTTTAGCAAAAGAGCTAAACATTTAGGACTTTTATGTCGGGTTGCTAAATGCAGTGGAGTCATTTCTTCCAAGTCCTTTTGCATCCAGTTTGCTCTACGAGTGAGTAAGAGTTTCATGAAACGATAATTTCCCTAGAAAAAATAAATTGATGATAATGACAGTCCATCAATGATTTGCTAAGCAATAAACTCTAATGATTTCCCTGAAGAGATACATTTGTACAGTTACTACATCGTCCAACCCTATACATTTTAGGGACAAGGGGCTTACAAGGGCTTCCCTAAATAACTCCAGAATCATGGTAGTGTTACCATGGTAACCATGGCAAAGAACCACTTGGAATGGTACCCACTCATAGGTCAGCTAATATAACTGACTTCAGCTAAACTTTCAGGATATGTTTGTTAACTGATGGTCACTTCCTAAGTGTAGATAGTTTTGTTTTATATGGGAAAACCAAAATCCCAGTAGTGAGAGAACTAGAATAAAGATAAGGAAAAAGTCTTGTTTTTTTTTATCTCTTATTCCAGGGGGACCTTATCATACTATGCTAGTAAGAGATGCATAGGCACAATTCAAGCAATCTTTGCCCTGTCAAAAGAAAAAAGAAGGGAGTCTTCTTCTATTGGCTTCATCTTTATCCTTCCATAAACACAGGGTAAGAAGAAAGAAATGTTTGCTTGAGGGCCCAAGATTTGAGCTTATGGTACTGAATCCAGTTGCTTGGTTTGCTAAAAACAAACAAAACAAAACTTTGGCAATCTCATTCTAGTGACTTCTGAATATGGATATCACTGAATAAAAAAAATTCTAGGACATTCCTTATGAAAACAAATGTTCACTAATTGATTTGCTTTGCTGGGAACAGGGGATAAAAAAGATATAGACCATGCTGTCCAAGAACACAAAACCCAATGAGGGAGACAAGGCAGATGCACAAATCCAGGAAACATTCTGGGAAAAATTCAAGGAAGAAGAGAGTTCTCTTAGCATGAGAGAGAGGGACAAAATAAAGAAGGCTTCATGGAGGAAGTGGCAGTTAAGCTGGGTTTAAAAGGAAGAGAGAGACTTCACTAGAGAGATATGATCATGGAGGACTCTACTCCAGGTATTGGAGACAACATGAAAAAAGACATGGTGAAGGAAAAGGGCAGGCTGAAAAGAGGGATAGAAGGCTGGAATATAGTCATAGCAATAATGATAATTATAATATACATATATACATGGTGCTTTAAGGGCTTACCAAATACTTAATTCACAATAATCTTTTTAAGCACAGATGAGAAAGACATCATCATCACCGTTTAAAGATGAGCAAACAATAGACCCAGAGACATTAAATGACTTGCTCTGGTCACAAACCAATAAGTACCAGAAATAGGATTTAAACTAAATGTCTTTGGACTTTAATTTTCACATTCTTTTTATCGTATCATATGGCCTTTAATGTAGAGTAAATGAAGACAAATGAGATAAGGCTGGAAAAGCAAGTTTAATTCAAGCTGTGGAAAGCCTTGAGTGCCAGGAGAAGGAGCATATATTTTACTTAGTACCCTTAAAGATTTTTGAGAAGGATGACATGATCCCAGTTATGTGGGCAGTGGCAACAAAGAAAGACTAGAAAAGGGGCTTGGTTGGAGTCTATTACTGGGAGTAGAACAGTTAAGAAGAGATGTTATATTAAAACAATTGGTTCTTTATTTTAAATTAAAAAAAAATGATTTGGATCCACCTAACTCTACAATGATCCATTGTATCTCCCCATTTTGGCCATAGAAATACTTAAGGAAAACTGAAAAATGTAGATTTGGGAGGGGTCTTGGAGGCCATCTAGTCCAATGCCTTCATCTGTAAGATGAGGAAATGAAAACCCTAGCACATGTAGTATGTGATAGAGGTAGGATTTGAACCCAGCTTCTTCTGATGCCAAATCCAAATTCTCTCTATGCTGTATCACACCATCAAGAGAAACTTTATCAAACGCCTTCCTTATATTTAGGTGTATTATGTCTAAACAACATGGTAGAGTGGATAGAGGGCTGTCCCTAGAGTTAGGAAGACCTGTGTTCAATTTCTGTATCTGGCCTATGGGTGTTTTCCTGTGTGACCCCAGACAATTCACTCGACCTCTCTGTGTCCCAAACAACTTTCTAAGATTGTAAGTTGTGGAACAGTTAACAACCTGCATTGATAGAGAAAGTTTCTTGGTTGGCAACTCTCTGGTTGGTATAGAGTCTATACCAGGGGTAGGGAACTTGCAGTCTTGAGTAAGTATCTGAGACCAGATTTCAATTCACAAAAATGAGTCTTCCTGAGTCCAAGTCCAGGGCTCTGTATTCACTGTACTACCTCACTGACCTTAAAAGCTTATTACCTTTCCCTAAATCCATGCTAAATCCTAGTGATCATTATTTTCTCTAAGTACTCACAAATCAACCATTTAATAATCTATCCTAAAATCTTGACAACTGGTCAAATGGTCTGTCGTTTGTACTTTACTCCCTTTTCTGAAAGTCCTAACTGTTTAGTAGTATCTCACATTCTCCATAATTCCTGAAATATCATTAGCAACAGTTCAGTATCTTTATCTATGACTTTTCACTATTTTGTCATAGGAGCTGAATGCCCATGTAGGACAACTGAGTATCAATATTTATCTTGAATTTTAATTGTATGTTAATTATTTTTGGTCTATTCTTTCAGTTTGAAGATCATTCTTTTTGAGAAAAAAAGACAGAAGAAAAACAAAAAGGTGAGTGATGCTTCTCCATTTCATGCTCCATCTAGCCTAGAAAGCAGACTCATCATCCTCATTCTGCTCTTTTTTCTTCAAACATAGCAATCTTTTTGGTTGTCTGTAGTATTTTTTGCAAGCCCAGCTCATTAAGAATGTTAGCGTTAAAAGTGTTGTTTTTACAGGTACAATTTACTATTTTGTATCCATCCATTATGTCTTTTATACATGTCTTTTAAAAGCCTGAGCTCCCTATGTTACTTCATCATAACTCACATCTTCAAATAATTAGCTAAAAACCATCCCACACCTTCTACTATTTATTTTTTAAAATAATTTTTATCACTATCTTTTGTTATTTATTGCACGGATTTTCCTCTGTGTCCCTTCATAACCTCCATTCCAAAGAGCCATCCTTTGTAAGAAAGAATTTTTTTTTTTACCAAAAGAAAAAGAGGAAGAGAAAAAAATTCAGCAAAACTAATCAACAAATTGAAAAAAATCTTACATGATATGCAATATTTCACACTTGTGTACTTCCCATCTGTAAAAAGGAGTGTGTTGGGTTTGTTTTCTTACACCTCTTCTTTGAGGCCAACTTGTGCTTTGTAATTTCATATCATTTAAAATAGTTTTGTACTTGTTCTTTTGATTCACACCGTTGTACTTTAATGTTTTGTTTCCTGGCTCTGCTTACTTCACTTTGCTTCCATTCATGTAAGTCTTCCCATGATTCTTTGTATTTACCATATTCATCATTTCTTAAAACACAAGAATTCACATACCACAATTTGCTTAGCCCAACTCTGCAACTCCTCTGATGCTGACTATTCCCATCTTTTGTCATCTTTGCCATTTGGTTAGATGTGAGGAGAAACTTCAGGTTTGTTTTTATTTATATTTATCTTATTAGTGACTTGGAACATTCTTTCATTTTAAAAAATAGTTTGCAATTCTTTTGAGAACTATTTGTTGAACTCCTTTAACTGCTTACTTATTGGAGAATGGCTTTTGGTCTTATATATTTTTGTTAGTTTTCTATTTATCTTGGATACTAAATCCTTATCTGAGAAATTTGTTACAAAGATTTTTTTTCCCCAGTCAACCATTTCGCTTTCTTATCATAGATGCATTTTAATTTTGTTTGTGCAAAAGCTTTTCAATTTCATGTAATCAAAATTATCTATTTTATCTTTTGTAATTGCTGCTATCCCTTGTTTGGTTAAGAATTCATTTCCTACCCATAGCTGTGAAAGGCATACATAATCTGTTTTTTCTTCTAACTTTTTGTGGTATGATCTTTTATATTCAGGTCACATATTCATTTTGAATTTACTGTAGATTATGGTATAAGCCTGATTTTTCCAGACTGCTTTCTAGTTTTCTCAGCAGTTCTTATCACATAAGAGTTATTTCCTAAGTAATTTATGTTTTCAAGTTTATTGAACACTCGAGTATTGAGTTCCATTATTTCTGATTTTCCCTGGTTTAGTCTGTTGCATTGATCTACTTTTCTATTTTTTCAACCAATACCAAATGGTTTTGATGGTTGCCTATTTTAAAATACATTGTGAGGTTTGGAAGAGCTAGCTCCCCATCATTCCTATCTTTTTTCAATTTTCTTTTGGTATTCTAGTTCTTTTGTTCTTCCAAATGAATTTTGTTATTATTTTATTGAATTCTGTATAGTGTCCCTTTTGTAGTTTGATTGGTATAACATCAAACCTGTGAATTAATTTTGTCAGTATTGTAATTTTTATTATATTGACATGGTCCAGCCATGAGCAGTAAATATTCTTCCAGGTATTTAGGTTTTAAGTAGCATTTTGTAACTGAATCTATAACCTTACATTTTTAAAAGAGATTTTGAGGCACAGGATAGATGATAATATAGTTAACTGAATATGGATTTGGCTAAAGGTTAACACTCCCCCCAAATAATAACTAATACATTTATGATCATGGTGGTGTACATATCACTGCATATGTAGTCAAAACAGTCAACTGAGCAGCAGAGTAGAATGACTGTGGGGTTCACAGCTCAGCACTGGGGCTTTGAGGCATGTGTGCCATAGAGAAGCAACATTTTCACACAGTAATTCTTTCTACATTAGTAGAGAAGCAGCACCACCCATTCTGATGTCATTACAGACTATTGTGACCTATAAAGCCTAGAAATGGCACCACTAGTAACATAAACAGCTGATTCAGGAGGTTGATCAGTGGAATACCCTGATTAAACTGATGAGTTTACTCCCTGTGGATGAGATGTTAAATTCAGAAGTTTGGGGATCTGACCTTCTACAAGAAGAAGTGGAGTTCCTAGGAAGGTGCACCCTTCTAGTCAGAGAGGGGGAAATTCTTGGGTAGGCAACAGTCTTTTCTGGAAAAAAGATAATAATGCATAACTTCCCTTCTTCCATCACTGCAAGCTGGTGGAATATTAAGATAATAAACAGTGATGAGGGGAAGCAAAAACAAGACTTTGCTCTCCATTATTACCATGAGTTATTCAGATAGTATTAGTCTGATGAGAAGCACATTGCTGCTCTAGCTGCTTCAAGCAAGCTCCACGTTCGGAAAGTCTCTAAGTCTTTATGGTAATATATATATATATAAAGCTGTATGCCCATATGGGTCTCTGGGATGAAAATGGGACTTGCCAAAATGCCAAGGGTTGCCATCAACCCCAAATTTGCTCTTTTTTTTTGGGAGAGTCAAGATTAGAGGGTAGTACAATGAGTCTAGGAGGAATATATGGGGCCCCAAAGAATAAAGGGACTGCTTGGAGGAACTGGAGAATTATAATGATTATTTGTGTTCTATTGTGAATTCTTCATGAAGAAGTCAGAAAGCATCTAAGTCTGAGAAATCAGTATGAGGAAGGAAAAAAGGGTTGGATTAAATTATTTCCAAGGTCCCTGACACCTATAAATCCTATGAACTAAGGAAAGAACAGGTAGGATAAGAATACCATAACAAAAACAGCAGAGTCTAACATCTTTTATCAATCCAAGTAGAGTTAAGAAAGGCAGAGGTCTAACTGGAAGGAAATTTTTTGTCCAAATGGATAGGCAATTGACCCAGGTACCGTGATACAGAGAAACCTAAGTTATGAGCTGGGTACTGCAAGGGTAAATCAACAATGTCAGGGTAGGACTAGAAAAACAAGATTGACTTAATACATAGCTAGAGAAATATTGAGGAAGGATTCCTTATAGCTTCCCTTTTTAAGGCCAATACTGATCCAAAAGTTTAGTCTGGGATGTAGCCTACTTGGAGAGGATTAGAAGGACATGGAGGTTGGGGAACAAACCTTGCTACCCCCTAGTCATGTTTCAGGGATCTGAAAAATAAGAGGATAAAAGATCAATGTTTTATTTTTTTTTATTCACTAGAAAATTCTCATTTGAAATTGTTTATATTGAGAACATTTTAAATTTACTGGTATAAATCTCAAAGTAATCAGCTGTTTTCTGTAGTAGACAGTTCATGATTTTATCATTATAAAAAATTCAAGTATGATTTATAGATTTTTGTTTTCACCAATAAAAGATTATATAATAGTCTCAAATTTTAGACATGTAAAGACTTTAATATGTAGTTTAGGAAAATAAATAATGACTCAATTGCTTATGTAAGAAAAATTCAGATAATGGCCTATGAAGTGCTAACTCTTTTGATATTAAAATAGGTGTGTGGCATTTGGTGATTTTCATTTGTTCTTAATATTTTACTTACTTGAGCTTCATTTATCTAGATTATCCATTTTAATGAGTGCCAAGAGGAAATGCAAAAATTTCCTCAAGAGGGCACCCTGCTCCAAATTTCTTGCCATCTCCTTTTTTCTAAAAAGCAATAAATACTCAAGAAAACCAAATAAATCGATGGGGCACTTTTCATACCCAGAAATCAGGTTTGACCTTTCTGGTCATAACATTTCAAAGATAATAAAATAATTCATGGTGACCTTTAAAAGATATTTAACCACTGCAATCCTGCTGATGCACAAGTCAGTGGGAGTTGTGGTTGGGCAAAGATTTTTGCCTTGAACCCCTCACCAGTACATATACAGAAATACTGTGACAAATTTTTATAGATTAGCTTTGTAGATGAAAGGAAACACAAAGTTATTGTGGACAGGCATTACTTTTAAAGAAGAAAGAACACCTGATGCACTTTAAAAATAAGAATGCCTATATTGATGACTAGCCACTTATACCTGAGATTACCTATTTAAAACAACATTTTCACAAAAATATCTGGCAAGTGTACACTATGATAAAGTGGGGGCATATAAGATAGAGATGGGCAAGTGGGATCAGGAGTCAGGCAGAGCCCTAAATGAGTTAAGGATTAAAGAATATAAACATACCAGAGGTCAAAAACAACCAAAACTTAAGGGTCCGGGCAGTCATGGTCATTGGCAAAGGAGCTGCCAAATAACAGAGACAAATAAGAAGACAGAAGGACACAATTGGGGCCAATGGTTCAGCATGAAACCTCTGCCAAAAAAAGTCAAGAAAGTCCTGGAATTCAGGAATTTACATCTAGGGTCACAGAGTCAAGAGATATGGTTACTTTCTTGGATACCCCTAGAGGACAATTTCTGTCCAATTCCATTCAATTCAACAAACATTTATCAAGTACCAACTACATATAGCTAGTGTGCTAGGTGCTAGGGACAGGCAAATAAAAATAATTGAGAAGCTCATATTCTACTGGACACAGATAAGAGAAAGTTGAATGTAAAGACTGGCCCTTTCCTTTCCAATACTCTATTTGGAGAAGTCCCAAGAATAGAGATGTTATCTGAACTCTTGGGGGTTAGAGACTCCTTCATTTGAGATGGGTATCCATGGCAGAATTAGTAATTAGTATTTAGTAATTCAGAATTAGTAATTAGAATGCAGGCCAGAATTAGTAATGCAGGCCAGTGAGCCCAAGACTACTTGTTTCACAACTGAAAATCAAGAAACCAGATGTTCAGAAGTGACAATCACACAGAATGTGGTCAGACTGATGCATGATATCTTAGGGTTAATGGTTAAACTCATAATTCATGTAGGCTTATGAGGTTTGTTGGTAATGGCCTTATAGCATGTCAAGGGAAGCATGATGCACAGATAATAGGGTGTATGTAAAATCTACTGAAGGCAATTCTACTCTATTATATAATAACACACCTGCATGCAACCTATTTTTCTAGTCTACCGTATACAATTACACCAAGTAATGCTGAATGATACATACTTTGCTAAGTATAATTTGGTGGATATGCAGCCAGGGTAATCTGCAGGGACTTGATATGCAGGCTTTGCAGCATCCCTTCTTCCTTTCTTAATCTCTTTTGAAGGGGTAAGGGAGAGCAGAGTAGGCTGCGGTAGACATGGTGGCAAAAGGAAGATTATTTACTACAATGCTGAGGGCCAAAGGTACATGGCAGAAGGGCAATGAACAAGCTCTACGGGAAGAAAAAAAAACCCATGAAGAAGGAGACATTTCCAATAGATAGCAACAATGCGAGAAGCCCAGAATTGGCTGTAGTGGGTGGTGGTCATGAACAAAATTACCTGGGAAGAAACCAGGAATGGAAAAAAGGCAAGCCATGGTCTACAGAAGAGCTGATATCTGGAGTGCTGTAATTCTGAGCTTCAAGGGGGCAAGAGCAGTGGGAGCAAAGACTTGGGGCCAGGATAAAAGCAACTGACTCTGAAATGGCCCTATGACCACCCAGTGGCACCACACCCCATCCTCCAGCTCCCCTTAGATTTTTCCCAATTGGTTTCTAGTTTTGGGGGGACTGAAACTGAGTCAAAGCTGAAAGGCAGATTTGGTATAGTGGAAAAGGCAACAGATTTGAAGCCAGAGGACCTAGATTTAAATCCCATAGCTGCATACCCATGGACAAGCCATTTTATTACATAAACTGGTCCTCAGTTTCCTCATTTATAAAATGAAGGAACTGGACTAGGTGACTTCTCAAGGACCTTCAGGCCTGAATTCTCTCATTCTTTTTCTGTTTACATCATTCTGGGACTGGAGTAGGGGGAAAAGGGAAGTTAGTATACTAGGCTCTTCTGTGTCCTCTATTGCCTTGAATAAATTGTATTTAGAAGATTTAGGAAAAAATCTGAAATGTGTATGCTTGTTACTAATGCTAGTGTAATATGACAAATTTGGGTGCTCATAGTGAGGCGTCTCTTGTTGTGAATCGTATTACACCATTTATATATCACTCTTTGTACAAGGTGTGAAGAACATCCCAGTACATTGGATTGGCTAGCTCACTCCAAGCTACCCTCAACCTGACAAGTCTAAATTCCTGGATAGAATACTACTACATGGTTACATTCAAACTCTCGGTGGACTAGGGGCAACTCTATTGAATGGAAATGCATTCCTCCTACCTGACACTCAGCTCCTGAGCACCTATCCAATGCATTTTCTATGTACATAACCAAGTCACCCACAATACCAATGCAGATCACCAACTCATCTCTAACTCATAGATTTAAGGAGCTGCCTGGGACCCAAGAGGTTAAGTGATTTTCCCACAATAATGCAGGTACTATTGTCAGAGGTAGGACTTGAACCAGGTCTTCTTGCCTCCAAGATCAGCCCTATATCTAATTATATTGCCCTGTCTTCCTTGTTTAAAAAAAATGGATTAAAGAGAAGGAAAGATGGCATAGTATTAGATTTCAAGGAAACATAACACCTGTGTGGAAATCCACAAATGTGAGGGAAGGAAGTATGGCAGAGAGCATTTTAGTGAGCATCAGAGGAGAGAAACAGAAGTAATACCATTGTGAGAGCTTATTAGGGGATGTCTTGGCTAGATAATGAGTTGACACAGATCACCACACTGGAACAGAAATAGGATGTAATTATAATAGGGAGGTCTTTGGACGTTTTCATCTGAGGTTTCTTCCTTGCCAAATATTTCAACCTTCATAAGATGACAGAAGCAACAAAGAAGACTTTTTCTTAACTGATTCTGACTAATATGCAGGAACTTGATAGAGAACTAGAAATGGCCAGAACCACTAATTCTATTTAACATACACTTATTAAGGACCTAGTATGTGTGACATACTGTGCAAAACACTGGAGATACAAAAACAAGACAGTTTGAGGCCCCCAAAGACCTCAATTCTGCCTTGGGAGAAAGTTAGCAGGCCAACTTAAGCATCCATGACAGATAAGAAGGAGGAAGAATCCTAGTCAAAGTCTGACATTGACCCCAGATTATAGGGGAGAGGATTTGAAAAAAGTGTAGAGAAAAGTGTAGGTAGGATTCTTTGATCTGAGACAGTAAAAAGCAACCCACTCAAAAGTACTGGAAGATTTACAAGAACAAAATTCTGACAATGCAAACATTAATGACTATGACCTTATATATCACAACTTTCCTGAGTCTCAGTTTCCTTATCTGTAAAATAAGAGGGTTGCACTAGATGGTTCCTGAGGTCCCTTCTAGCTCTAGAGTTATGATTCTTATGAAGAAGAAAATACTGAAGATTCACTTTTATATATTGCTTTAATGTTGACACAGCATTTTCCTCTCAACAACCCTGTGAGGTAGATATTACAAGTATTATTATCCTCTTTACAGATGAGGAAACTAAACTCCAGAGAGCCCAAGTAAGTTGTCTAAAGTCACACAGCTAAGAAGTGCTGGTGTTTATTCTCTCCTGATTTAAGGTCCAGTGCTATTTTCTCTAAGTTGAGATTTTGCACAAGAAAGAAGGGAGTAAGTGAACACTGTTTCTAACTAATTTTTTTTGGCTTTTTTTTTTTTTGGAAGGACATTTGGGGTTAAGTGACTTGCCCAAGGTCACATGGCTAATAAGTGTTAAGTGTCTGAGATCACATTTGAACTCAGGTCTTCCTGACTCCAGGGCTGGTGCTCTATTCACTGTGTCACCTAGCCGCCCACTAACTATTTTTTATGGTTTGTTGTTGTTCATCCTTCCTTCTTGAAGAAGATCAGTGACATCTCGAGGGTGATGATTTGTGCATGAATTGGATTTAAGTGAGGCAGTTTGCCGGTTGAAGTTCTACTAACTTGGTTCAAGAGAGTAAAACTAGGATAAGTGGGCGGAAGGTCCTGGGAGGCAGATTTGTGTGTTGTCCAGACTTTGAAGTGGAGAAGTACATAGTAGGTGTCAATAGACTATACCCAAGGCAAGTGAGGAATTATGCAAGATAAACAGTATAGAGGATGCCACCTGAGAAATGCATAACCAGAATAAAAAGAAGGGCCAGTCATATAGTGAAAGCAAGGGATGACTGATGTATGCCTTCTATGTGCCATTACTTTTGCTCCATTGGCAATCACACATCATCAAAAGAACAAGATGTATGAATTGATGCAGAGTGAAGTAAGCAGAACCAGAACATACACATGGGCTACAGTCACCTAAATGGAAAGGACATGGGGAAAATGCTGTGCGGCATATAGTTGTGATGACCAATCTTAGGCCCAGAAAAGAGATGAGAAAGTGCATTTCCCTTCTGTCCTTGAAGAGGTGGGAGACTGTTGCAAATACTGTGTTGGCTGTTTTGCTTAAGTGTTTTTCAGTATTATACAATAGTGGAAATATTGGAAATAGGAAATAAATTTTAAAAGTTGGAAATAGTGGAAATAGGAAAGGCTTATATCAATGAGGGGGATATATCACAGTCATTGTGATGCAAAAATATATTTTTTAAAAAGCTAAAATGACAGTGATGATAGAGACAATGAGAAATAGTCCTTCAGGACGTGTGGCAAATTTATAGAAAGACTTGGACAAGCGCACTACAGGACGTATGAGCATAAATGTTTGGCGATCTGTATCACCGGAAGGAATGCTTGTTATTGACATCACAGATGCATTGGCACTTTTTGTTCAGTCTTTTTTAGCTCTGTCTGATTCTTTGTAACTCCATTTGGGGTTTTCTTGGCAAAAATACTGCAATGGTTTGTCATTTCCTTCTCCAACTCCTTTTATAGATGAGGAAACCGAGGCAAACAAGGTTTTCCCAGGATCACACAGTTAGTAAATGTCTGAGGTCAGATTTGAACTCAGGAAGATGAGTCTTCTTGACTCCAGATTGGCCCTTTATCCACTGTGCTATGTAGTTGCCCCATAAATGGATATATTGGAATATGATGAAGAATAAGCTATCCAAAAAATGGAATCAAAGAATTTCTAAGAAAATAAGTTTACTATATAGTATATTCTATACCAAACCACACCACACCACACCACACCACACCACACCACACCACACCACACCACACCACACCATACCATACCATACCATACCATACTATACTATACTATGATAGAAGCTGAAAATCAATTATTAAGGATGTTGTAGATTGATTCATGCTTCAGGTAGGGTTAGACTAAATGACCTTCAAAGTCCCTTCCAATGCCAACATTCCACAATTCAGTCTCCAAACAGATAACTAGCTACTTGATCTCTGAGCCATCTACATGCACTGGGCCTTCTTTTCTGTGTGGCCACTTCATTTTTTTTTTCTAAAGTTCATTTCTGAGCCAATTCACTTAGACGCCCTCTCTTAGTAGCCACAGCTTTTCCTGGAGTTTGTGGATGGCTTGTACAAATGAAACCCAGTCATCCTTGAAAAGCAAACTGGGCACTGAAGAAGGTCAGGGTAGGGAACTGAAGGAAATTTTTTTGTGTGTGAACCAAGAGACAATGCAGGGACCTAGGATAAGATATAATATCTGGACCACCCAATAGGAGATGGGACACCACCAGCCTTAAATGGTTGACCAGGAGGCTTGACACTTAGTGGGATGAGTCATCTGTCCAACTGTTTGATTAGAAATAAAAATGGGGAATAGAAAATCATCAGTTTCAGTATTTTGTGTATTTGTCTGTCCTTTCATTTCACTGAGCCACAATGGATCCAAAATAATGTATGAAAAGATTTTTTCAAAAGCTCTCAAAATACTTTATACACAATAAAAATTTCAATATAGCCTAAAGGTACATATCCCAATGATAGCATTTCTTTTTCTTTAAAGGGAAAAATGCTTTATTCTACACTTTGAGTTCATCAATTTTCTATCTGGAGGTGGATAGCATGTTATATAATGAGTACTTTGGAATTGTAATGGTTTGTTGTACTGATCAGAGTTATTAAGTCTTTCACAGTTGATTATCCTTACAATATTGTTGTTATAATGTTCTCCTAGTTCTTCTCACTTCACTTTGCATCAGTCCATATATGTTTTCCAGGTTTTTCTGAAACTATCCCCTTCACAATTTCTTACAGCACAATAATATTCCATCTCCTTCATAGACTGTAACTTGTTTAGCCATTCTCCAGTTGATTGGCATCCACTCAGTTTCCAATTCTTTGCCACCACAAAAAGAGCTGCTATAAATATTTTTGTGCATGTGAATCTTTCTCCTTTTTCTTTGATCTTCTTGGGGTATAGACCTAGTAGTTGTACTTCTGAGTCAAAGGATGTACAGTTTTATAGCCCTTTGGGCAAAGTTCCAAATCATTCTCCAGGATTGTTAGATTAGTTCACAGCTTGACCAACAGGACATCAAAGAACCTATTTTTCCACATCCCTTCTAGCACTTGTCATTTTCCTTCTCTGTCATCTTAATCAATCTGGTGGGTGTGAGGTGGAAGAATAGCATTTCTATAGGACATTATATAGCTTACAAAATTCTTTCTCACAATAACTTTGTGAGGTAGAATAGCATATACTATGCTTTTAAAAGTGAAGAAAGTAAGACTCAGCTAGGCTATGAAACTTATATAAGATATCACTACTTAGCGCAGTGCTTGGCAAATAGTAGGTACTTAGTAAATGCTCATTGACTTGCTGGTAATCAACTGAGCCTGGACTCAAACCCAGGTCTTCTGATTTTGGGTCTAGTAGCTATAAGAAACTAACTCTGATTTTGTGGATTGATCACAAGTTTAAATGACTTTGATATGATAACTTTGAATATTGAAAAGCAGCATGGTATTGTGGATAGAATTCTAGATTTATAATCAGGAAGTCCTTGGTTCAAGTTCTGCCTCTGACACTTCTTAAAAATGATTAAATATTTTTTTTCCCAATTACATGCAAAATCAATCTTTAACATTCATTTAAAAATTTTTTTGAGTTCCAAATTCTCTCACTCCCTCATTGAGAAGGCAAGTGTCTTGATATAGGGTATACATGTGCAGTCATGGAAAACATTTCCATGTTAGTCGTGTTGTGAAAGAAAAATAAAAAAAGCAAAAAAAGTATTCTTCGGTCTGCATTCAGATTCCATCAGTTCTTTCTCTGGGTTTAGGTAGCATTCTTCATCATGAGTTCTTTAGAACTGGATCATTGTATTGCCAAGAATAGCTAAATCATTTACAATTGATAATCATACAATATTACTGTTACTGTGTACAATGTTCTCCTGGTTCTGCTCATTTCACTTTGCATCAGTTCACATAAGTCTTTCCAGGTTTTTCCAAGAGCATCTTGCTTATTATTTCTTATAGCACAAAAGTATTCCATTACATTCACATACTACAATTTGTTCAGCCATTCCCCAGTTGATGGACATCCCTTCAATTTCCAATCTTTTGCCACCATTAAATGAGGTGCTATAAATCTTTTTTGTACATATAGGTCCTTTTCCTTTTCTTTTTTTAAGCTCTCTTTGGGTTACATACCTAGTTGTGGTATTGCTTGGTCAAAGGGTATGCATGGTTTTATAGCTCTTTGGGCATAGTTCCAAACTGCTCTTCAGAATGGTTGAATCAGTATACTACTTCACCAGCAGTGCATTAGTGTCACAATTTTCCTACATCCTACATCCACTCCAACATCCATCATTTTCCTTTCCTGTCATATTAGCCAATTTGATAGGTATGGGGTGGTAGCTCACAGTGGTTTAATTTCCTGCTTTTGACACTTATTAGCTGAGTAACCATTGGCAAATAAAGCCCTTTAAATGCACTGAACCCCAGGCATCTTCTTAAAACTATAATTTCTAGACAGGTTTATACATTAGCACAGATGGAGGTAGTTCCCATGTCACAAAATCATATGCTTTCAAATACAGTTTCTTCAATTGTGTTTCTAAAACTGGATTTGGAAGTTATTTTGAATGCAACAAATGGGATTTTTAATTTAATTTTTAATTAAAATTTAATTTAATTAATAAAAATTTAATTTTAATTTTTACATACAAGTATCCATTCAGAAAATGCACATATCCACTAGTGGTGTGCTATAAAGGACCCAGGCATGAGTTTTAAGATTAATGTCATTAGTTCAGTCTGTTACAACTGTGGCAATCAGGTTTCTCTGGACCATGGCAGAAAGGCCCAAGAGAGCTTTCCTCTGTTGGTTTACATACCAACAACTATATGCAAATACAATGAAGAGGTAGTTTTTTTTTTCCTGATTATCCTTCTGGATCATGCTTAGCTTGAACTGATCCAAATATATGATTAAACTGTTATTTACTTGGTCTTTTTTATTAAAATAAACCTCAGTGCAAACAAGTTTGCCTGTTAAGAAAACAAAGAAACTACAGGGATTATTTTAGAGATGTAGCAACTTAGGTATAGAAGAAGTGGGGAGATTTAGCATCCTTCCCTAACTCTTACATTAATTACACTAAGGGGAGTGAGATCTCCTCCCTCACATGATACCTAATGACCTTGTGATTATATCCTGGCTTGTTAACATCTTTTTACCTTGTAATTACATCAAGTGAGTTAGAGAGGGGTGGGAACCCATATCTTCCCCTCTTTCACTAATAACATAATTTCTAGCTAGAAGGGAAACCTCGGAGATTAATCAGTCCTTTCCCTCTATTTTAAAAACGAGGAAATTCAGAATCAGGTGAAGTGATTTTTTGAGGTTACATAGCTAGGTCTTCTGACTCCAAAGTCATTATACTTCCATTATACTACACAAAATTCACCTTGCTGCAACATAGACATAAAATCTGCTTTGTGAAGTTCACAATCATTAATTCCTGTTCATTTGACCTTCCTTTTGGGTAATATCTAAATATGGCATGTTAGTCTAACTACATAGCACCCATAATGATATCAGCATCACTAGCCTGACTTCTATAAATCTTTAAAAGCTTTTCTCCCCTAAGAAACTTCATCTAAGACTGAAAACAAAAATGAAAGAGTTAGCTCCAAAGTCTAAATGCAGCTCCTTTTTTTCGCCAGTTTTCAAATTTAAGATGTTCATCCATCTGGCAGACCAAGTAGACCACACATCAGCCAAGAACATCTCTAACTTGAAGCTGATTCTGGCTCTCAAATGCAATCTGACTGAAAGGAAGGTGATGTCTTGAGCTGCTCTGTGGCTGAACTCCTAAGCTATTTTCCCTAATGCCTTTTTTAAAAAAACCTTGGCTCTACTCACCACAGTTTCCATAGGAATAGATAGCTATCAAGTGGCACACAGTCAAAGGGCAGAATCAGGAAGGAAACTGCTATTGTAACACCCAGGATCAGGTCTTTTTCCTAAAATAAGGGAACACTCTAACAAGGCTTCGATGCTCCTCTGCCTCTTTGCCCAGGGCTGGGATTCCACGTACTTTCTCTGCTTTGTGAAGCTCACTTTTGCCCACTGGTACCATGGAAAAGCATCTCGTTATTTAAAGAAGTAACCAGAATCTCATTTAGAGCTGTCTTCTCCTCCTATGTCATTTTTCCTCCCCTGCGTTTTAAAGTCATTCTGGCCACACGCCTTTGCTATCATGTAAGAGATCTCATGTGATATGTTATGCACATCTCCTTCAGAATATAGGGTTAAAACAAAAGCAGTATTTTTTGATGAGGGGTTGGATTTCAAGGGGCTTTAC
>NW_027185694.1:13187227-13264787 GCF_028583685.1 Petaurus breviceps papuanus | reverse complement strand
GAGACAGAGATACACAGAAACACAGAAAGAAGAACAAGAAGAAGCAGGAGAAGGAGGAAAAGGAAATACAGGAAGGGGAGAGAGGGGGAAGAAAGAGAAAGAGGGGAGAGAGGAAAGAATGAGGTGTCTGTGTGTGTGTATGAACACTCTACTCCAGCACAAAGCTTAGCCAAATCAGAGTAGTTCCCTACACCTCCCTTCTTTCTACCCACAACCATGGCTAGGAGATAAAGGAATTAGACTCATTCCCTTTCAACAAACAAATACTTATTAAGTACCTCCTATGTGGAAGGCATTCTGTGATGACCCCTCCTGGCTCTGCTTCTGACTTGCTGGACTTTGCCACCACACCTCAGCTACAATGTCACCCTGGAATTTCCTTTAGTGTCTGGGGTGTCCTCATCATGGAACTTCCCACTGCCAAGGCCCCCCTTCTGCTAAGGCCTTCATTTTAAGGATGCCAACCTTCATTCCCCTTCTGAACTCTGATAGCACGCCATAGATGTGGATACTGTCTATGCTCCTCTAACTTTTGTGTTGTTATCTTCCCACAGAAGAATGTAAGCTCTTTGAGGGCCAAGATTGTCTTAAATTTTTATTTTGTTTTTATTTGTATTCTCAACACTGAGCACAGTACCTGGCACATAATAAGTGCTTAATAGATACTTGCTTTACTTTGCATGATGCATTAGGAATCCAAAGATAAAAACTGAATATTCCCTTTTTTCAAGGATTTTATAGTCTTCCCTGTGGGCTGGGTGACTGAGGATAAAATACACACATAGATAAGGATAATGCAAAACAGGGAGTAAAGGGGGTAGGGGAGAAGTCAAAGTAGCAAATCAGCTAAGAGGCTGGTATATCAGATGGTTGAGAGAACCTGACTTAGGCAGGAGAAAGGGACAAATTTTGCTAAAGATGTGGAGAAGGGGGTATACAATTGACAGGACCTGGTAACTGATTGGATGAGGGAGATAAAAGATTCAAGGGACTCTGAGGCACTGAACCGGTGTGTAAAAAAAGATGGTGGGAACCTTCATAGAAATAGGGAAGAGGATTCTGATTGGCCCAAGGGGGTAGAACTAGGAACATTCTGGTACAAATTGCCAAGAGGTAATTTTAGTTCAATAGAATGAAACATACATACATATACATACATATATATATATATATATATATACACACACACATATATATTATATGTAATAGGTTTTCTTTTTTTGCTTTTTTGGAGGGCAGTTGGGGTAAAGTGACTTGCCCAAAGTCACATGGCTAGTAAATGTGTTAAATGTCTGAGGCTGGATTTGAACTCGGGTCCTCCTGACTTCAGGATGGTGCTCTATTCACTGCACCACCTAGATGCCCCTTGTAATAGCTTCTTAAAATATAATATGCAAATGGGGTATAGAAATCCATCTTGCCCTACAAGAAAGTGGGGAGGGGATGGGGAGGACATAAGAGAGAACAGATTGGGGGAAGGGGTGTTCACTATGCTTGCTATATTGGGGTGGGGGTAGGGGAGAGATGGGGAGAAAATTTGTAACTCAAAACCTTGTGGAAGTGAATGTTGAAAACTAAAAAATAAATAAATTAAAAAAAATAATATGCAATATGATAACTTATTCTGCTTTTAGACAGTTTTAGTTATATATGTGCTTGTTCTTATATATATATATGTTTATATAAATATATATACCTATATATGCATGAATACATAAATTTACATACTACCACTGCTACTAGCTAGTATCTATATAGCACCTACTATGTGCCAGGTACTCTGTTAAGCCCTTTACAAATATCTCATTTGATCCTCACAACAAAGGAGGTAGGTGCTATTTTATAGTTGAGGAAACTGAGGCAAACAGAGGTTAAGTGACTTGCCCAAGTATACATAGGTAGTGTCTGAGGTCAGATTTCTAGAGCACTGGAATCAGAAGACCAACCCTGACATCCCTGCAAATTGAGAGATAAAGAGGATTTCCTAGGCTGCTCTCATGTGGTCAAATTCCACAGGCAAGCTCTGTTCCCGGGATGGGGGTGAGGAGATAAACTACATACATGTGTGTGTATGTGTGTGTGCACATACACACATACACACATATATCTATATAAACATTTATAATGTATGTTTTAAAAGGAAGGCAGATGCTTAAAAAAGAGGCATTTGATCACCCTTGTTCAATTTCAAGGTGACTATATGAAATTGATTTAGCTTTCCAGCCTAACCAGGTGTTCAAAATATTTTGAGTTTTAATTTATTTGTAGGCCATCAGTTAGCTCCTCCATCCATGCTGTATAAAAATATTTTTACCACCTTAAATAAGGAATCAAAACAAACACTAAGGAAGGCGTTGCTCTTCTTCTGAAGGGAATGTGTGTATATAGCAAATGACAGGGAGGCTTGAAGGATCCTCTCGTGTTCATTTAATGGGTTACTTGTTTTACCTTGCACTAAAAAATCCCCAAAGAATCTTCCTCAGAGAGAGCTATTGACTACTTTTTTCTCCAGAAGCAGCTGGCCCCCTGTTTGTCACTGTGCTCAAGCCCTGCAATTTTAAATTTTTTTTTCTTATTCATCATGGTCTTCATGGAATTTTCTCCCCCTTCTTTTGATAACCCCAGATGACCTTTCTCAGGAACATTTTCTCTTCTCATTTAGATATGCACAAATATTTCATCTCCAAGCATATTAACAGTGAAGTCTCAGGGTTCTATAGAAATGCTATTTTCATTGATTGATATCCTCCTCCACCTTCAGAAATAATCTTTTAAAAGAGCTCCCTTCCTTTGTTACCATTTGTTTTAGGTAAAGAAAAACAAGAATGCTTTGCTTCCCGTACCCCTGATGTCTACTTTTTCTGTCACTGTGGAAATCTGTCATGAGAACATTCAATGTACTTCCCCCCTCAGTGGCCCCATGAGGCCTCTCTCTGAGCTGTACGGCACACCCCTTTACCGTAAGACAATCCTGAAATATGAAAGTCTGCGGTTGCGAGTAACCAATCTTCCTTACCTTCTTGCTTCTTGGAGAGATCCAGGATTTGGATATTTTATTCCCTCCTTTGGTTTTCCAACAAGTCTGTATTGTGGTTCATACTTCAGTTTCATTGATTCCATCACGCAGTTTTAAAAATCAATTCATCTACTTAGTCTAGGTATGTGTCTTGGGGGGGGGGGGGGGAGCATTTTCTAAAACAAATGTTTAGGTCCATCTGTTATCTTCTCTATGTTCAATTCCACAACAGAAGTGGAATTGTACAAAATAGTCAAAAAGGAGAGATTTATGGATGAAGCATTAGACAGGCAATTGAAATTAGGGTTTTTTATGAGCTTGACCAAGACTCAAGGGTTTCAGTTACTCAGCATTACCCTCTGGCCCAACAGCTATTACCCATTCTCAGTGTCAACAGAGGTGAATTCTAACTCTGTCCTGTGTAAAATGTTACTCTGTCCTCTGTAACTCTTGACCTAAAACCAAACTGAGGGAAAGGTGTCTGGAGTAGTAGAGGATGGTAAGATGCAATATGGTGACAAGGCATAGTGGATAAAGTGACAAAAAATGATTTCCATGCCCAAAAGCATTCTTTCAGTCCCCTTTTGATCTTTATCCCAGAGAAGCTGTTCTGCTTGCCTCATCCATTCTAATAGGGGAGACAACATTCAAACAACTACCTATGAGATAAGATATATACAGGGTAGGTAGGAGATAATCTCAGAGAAGGCACTAGAGCAGTGGTAGAGAACCTGCAGCCTCAAGGCCACATGTGGCTTCTAGATCCTCTGGTGTGGCCTTTTGACTGACTCCCAAGTTTTACAGAACAAATCCTTTTATTAAGGGTATTTGTTCTGTGAAGCTTGGATTCTCACATGTGGCCCTTTGACTGAATCCAAGCTTCACAGAACAAATCACCTTAATAAAAGGATTTGTTCTGTAAAACTTGGACTCAGTCAAAAGGCCACACCAAGGACCTAGAAGGCCACATGTGGCCTCAAGGCTGCAGCTTTCCCATCCCTGGCTGGGATGTAGGGGGATAAAGAAAAGTCCCTTGCAAAGGTACGATTTTAGTTGAGTCATAAAGGAAGTCAGCCAGGCAAGCCAGTGAGTGAAGGTCAAGTGAAAGCATCCCAGGCACTGAGGACATGCAGCAAAAAGGTACTGAGTCAGGAGATGGACAATAGTATTCAAGAAACAACAGGAAGCCCAGTGTTACCAGAGCATAGAGTATGTGGAAGAGAGTGAAATATAAGAAAACTGGAAAGGTAGGAAGCAGCCAAGTTTTGAAGGACTTTCAAAGCCAAATAAAGAATTGTATATTTTATCCTGGTGGTAATAGGGAGCCACTGAAGTTTAGGAGAGAGAAGAAGAGAGAGGGAGAGAGAGATGGTTAGACCTCTACTTTAGGAAAATCACTTTAACAACTGAGTAGAAGGTGAACTGGAGTGGTGAGAGACTTGAGGCAGGGAGATCAGCTAACAGGCTATTGTAGGTATAATAATCCAGGTGTAAAGTGATAAAAACATGCCCTGGGGTGTCTCAGTGTGAACTGAGAGAAGAGAGTATATATGAGAGTTGATGTGAAGGTAAAAACTGCAAGACTTGGCAACAGCTTGGATATGAAGGGTGAGAGTGAGAAGTAGAGGCTGGCACCTAGGTTTCAAACCTGGTGATTGTGAGGTTGGTGGTGCCCTCAACAATAATAGGGGAGTTGGGAAGAGCATGGTTGAGGGGAAAAATAATGAGTTCTATTTTGGATATGTTGAGTTTGAAATGTTTATGGGATATCCCATTATAGATGTATCAGAAGCAGCTGGTCATGTAAGACTGAAAGTCAAGAAAGGGGTTAGGGCTGGCTATGTAGATCTGTAAAGAGATGATCATTGAATTCATGAGAGCTGAGGAGATCAAGTGAGATAGTCTAAAGGGAGAGGAGAAGAGGACCCAGAACTGGAGTCTTGGGGGACACTTACAGTTAGTGAATGGGTATTGGATAAAGATCCAGCAAAAGAGACTGAGGAGTGTTACACAGATAGAAGACGTAAGGGTCAATAGTGTCACGAAAGTCTAGAGTGAAGACATTATCAATGGGAAGAGGGCACTTAACAGTGTCAAAGGCTGCAGAGAAGTCAAGGAAGAGGATTGAGAAAACACAATTAGGTCTTTCAATTAAGAGATCATTAGTAACTTTGGAGAAAATATCTTCAGTTGAATGATGAGGTAGGAAGCCAATTAGCAAGACATCTAGAAGAAAGTAAGAGGAGACAGAGGAAGTGGAGGCACTGTCTGAAGATGGTTTTCCCAAGGAGTTTACTCATAAAAGTGGGTAGAGATATAGGGCAATTAACTATGGGGGATGGTTGGATCAAATGAGGTTTTTGTTTTCTAGGATAGAGGAGATATGGATGTGTACATGGGCAGGCAGCAGGGGAATAGTCAATAGATAGGAAGAGGTTGAAGATTAGTGAGACAGTGGAATGCTAGAGTGAGCAATTTAATAAAGAAGACAGGATCAAATGGGATCAAGGGTGCATGTAAAGGGATATGCATCAACAAGGAAAAGGGCCACCCTGACTTGACCTTCTGTGTGTGTCTCCATTCCCTTATCTACCCATCTGATATCCCCCACTCTTATCGTTTTTGCCTTCCTATCCCAATCCTAAGGTCAGTACCCTTGATTTCCTCATCCTCTGTTATTCTTGTCTTATTAACTCTCAACTCTGGCAAAACCATAGCATCTAATTTTTCTGCTCTTAAAAGCTGCTGAAAAAAATGAAATCACACAGATTTTGTCCACTCTAAAGTTATTCTTTGTATTTTCAACTGAGCCCCTCTCTGTTCCTTGGTATTCCTTTATTCAACAGTTGTCTATCATCTATGTCTATTCTATGTCTTTTTTCTTTCCTCCAGCCCACTTCTGTCTCTATACTAAGTGATGACTTCACCTATAACTTCAATGAGATGAGGTCTCTTCATTTCCCCTTGTCCAAACTTTTTAGTGTCTTCATCCATTATTTCCTTTTCCTTTTAGTCTTAGAGGAAAGGACAAGGATTCTCTGCCCTGTTAAGATTAATTCCATCTGTGCCTTTTATCCTACTCTCACCTACCATCTTCAGGAACTTGTCTCTTCAGTTATCCTCTTGTTTTTATGAACTTTCAAAGTCTTCATCTCCACTGGGTCCTTTCCACATGACTACAAATATACTCAAGTCTTCCTAATCCTAAAAATGACTTCCCTGAGTCTTCTACCTGATTGGTAGCCTTCTAACTTCCAACTAACATTATGT
Organism: Petaurus breviceps papuanus; assembly: GCF_028583685.1. Classification (NCBI taxonomy): domain Eukaryota; kingdom Metazoa; phylum Chordata; class Mammalia; order Diprotodontia; family Petauridae; genus Petaurus; species Petaurus breviceps. Next base: position 13,258,501 of record NW_027185694.1, on the reverse strand, counting down.
CTATTACCATTCTTTTACTTACTGTGAAACTTCTAAAATAATGTTGTTTACACTCAATACCTTCACCTCCCTACTATCTAACAACCTAATTTCCATCTCCACTACTCTACCGAAAATGTTCTCTTTAAGGTCACTAGAGCCCTTTTTATTGCCAAGTTGAATAGATCTTTTTTCATTCCTGGTCCCCTTGATCTCGCTGTAGCATCTGACACTGTGGACCACCAACCTCCCTCTCAATGCTCTCCTCCCTTGGCTTCCATGACATCATATTCTCCTGATTCCTTTCTGAATCTAATTGCTTCATTGTTTTCTTTATTGGTCTCTCTTTCTTTTCCCAACCCCTTAATATTGGTGTTCTGAAAGGTTCTGTCTTTGGTCCTCTTCTACTCTATCTCCATACTCCCTCCCTTAGCAAACTTATCCACTCACATGGCTTTAAATATTACTTCTGTGCCAATGATTTCCAAATCTTTATCCCCTGTCCTCATCTCCTAAGCTCTAAATCTGCCTCTCCACTTATCTCTTAGATATCTCCACTTGAATCTCAAGCATATCTCAAACTCAAAATGTCCCAAACTGAACTCTTCATCTTCCCTCCAAACACACTCCTTTTGCTGACTTCTGGATTTGTTAGTAGGATGACAATTTATCTAGTCAGTTATGTTTGAAATTATGATATTGATCTTCCCTTACCCCTTCTACCCAATCACTTCCTTGCAATATCTCTATCACCCATCATCTTTATCTTCATTGCCACCACCCTAACATGTTACATATATATATATATATATGTATGTGTGTATGTATATATTCTCATTGCCTTCTATTTGAACTATTAAAACCTTCTCCTAAAGTTTCTTTTTAAAACCCTTTCTAAAATTCAGCCTTAACAGAGTTTCCAAAATAATCTTTCTTATGCACAGACTTGATTATGTCAATTCTCTGGAGTTTGTCAGGCTCTCCTGTTCATTTCCCCCACCAATTTGTAGCAAATGCTTTCTAAATGGGTGATTTGGTGGTAATTCAGTGGTCATGCTAGTCAAAATGAAAAATAGTCCACACACGAAACTTGTATATCAAAAGGGGTTACTAAGGATTATAGCACAGCTGGCTGGGTCCTATGTTTATGGGAAAGTGTGCTGGAGCACCAGTACCTCTAACAGGCCTGTGAAAGAACCTTTAGATCTTCACAATGGTGGTGAGATCTCATGTCAATGGCATTGCAGGCAAAGTATGTAATCAGTGGCTAGCTTTAGAGGTTTTACAACTTAGGAAATACACTTTTTAGAATTATGTATTTGCCAATTTATTAATCTATAGTTTAAGCATATTGAGAAAGTGAGGCCAAGTCAGAGCCAGCTAATCTTAGAGTTAAAATGCTTGGCCCTTATTTTATTCAAAGCTGAGGGATTTATGAAATTCTCTTATATGTAAACTCTCGGAGCTAAAAAGCCCATCCTTGAAACATATGGCTCTTATGTATACAAGTATAGCCCCTTGAGAGTTTGGACAAAGGACCTTTGGGCTTAAGTGTGTAAGGGTAGTAAACAGGTTTAAAAAAAGGGGGGGTGCCATTAGGACTCTGCCCATGGTCTAAAGTATACAGCTTAATTCTTTACTCTTCAAAGTCAGTCTCCAAACTTTAAAGCATACCACATAGGTGCAGCAAACAGGTTAATATTTATTTAGGGTTTTTGTTCAAAACTAGGACAGGGATTTCCAGAACTGAGGATTTCACATTAGAAGTGTCAAATCAGCAAGCAAAACACAGAGATCTAGAAAGGGCTACCATTACACATCGGGCCACTTCATAATCTGTTGCCAATCTTCCTTTCTAGCTTTAACTTGCTACTACCCTTCAGGTTCTCCATGCTCCAGTCAAACTGGATTTCTTAATCTCCTTTGTACTCCTTTGTACATATCCTCTTGTTTCTGTGGTACTATATACATTGTTCCCCAAAACTTGGAATGCCTTTTGCTCACATCTACCTGATCTGAATCCTTCATTAGACAACTCAAATGCCATTTCTTCTAGGAAGTTATCCTGGATTTTCCAAGTCATAAATTAGTTTCCTCTTCAGAACTTGCCAAGTACCTGTCTTTTAAAAAAAATTTTGCATTGCGATTACTTGTGTATGTGTCCTATTTCTCTCCCAAGCCTTGTAGGGAAAAGACGCTGGTTTGTATTTACCTCTACTCTGCACATAACAGGTGTTTAACAGATGTTTGCTGATTTTGGTTGAATAGTTTCCTATCCTTTCAACTTCATTTCTATTTCTACATATTTCATATTCACATATTAATCTTTATAGCATTCAAAATTATCATCTTTAATTATCATCCATTGTCATCTATAACTGAGGAAAACAATACTGAAAGAGATTATCTAATCAGTTCACTTTTTAAAAGGCATTATTTCTATCATTCATAAATTCCATTAGCATTTCCAAAGCTAAATTTGGGAATGGAAAATTTAGAATATTATCCTAACAATTTGAATGGGAGGGAGAGCAAAATTGGTTATTCATTATTATATAGGTGTAGATTAAAGTGAACCTTACCATTGACATGCCAACTCAAGTAGCCAGTTTGTGGGAATCAAAGTTTATTTATATATTATTTTTGCTTCAAATATAATTTACCTCATTCTCATCCATTTAACCAACTATTTACAGACAGATAGAGAGACAAATGACAAATTAGTATGCCCTAAGTTTGTGGCATGACCATAAAAAGTGAATTTATTTTTCAAATACCTTTTACAGCCACAGTCCTGAGAGTAGAAGACATCTTATCTGGTTTACTATTGATCCAAATGACAAGCCTGAGCATCAGATTAAGGCTATGTCAGAAACCTGAAAGACGATTTCTAGATAATGCAGCAGGATGGTGCCTTCCTTCAAAATGATCCATTACTACCATCATGTTTACAAAAGCACTTGTTAAAACATTGCGCAATATTCTGGTTCATATCAAGTTGCAATCATAACCCCATTGAAAAATAAGTAAGCTTACCTACTAAAAAAAATGAACCTCAAAACACCACTGAGATCAACAAAGGGGATATCAAATAAGTATGTCTTAGTAGTAAAAACGTGTATGCTCTATTGTCAGTAAGTTTTACTAATGATAAAAACAAAAGATATTGGTTTCCTTTCTCCCCATGTCCATATTCACAGTCTCTGTTACCCCTCAAATGCCTTACACAAAGCAGAAGCTTAATCAATGTTGAATCGCTCAGAGATACTAATTTGAGCCTTGAATGTCAATTAAAAATGCTATACATGGTAAGAACATCTACTGTAGAGAGTATGGCAATGGCTAGATGACTGATACAAAGATGGCATTCTGAAACATCAGTAACACAAGCACATTTTTGCATGCAAGTAAAAATGATGCTTTATCAGGTTCTTAACCTGTGATCCATGGATAGGTTTCAGAGGGAACCTGAACTTAGATGGGAAAAAAATTCTTCCTTGTTTCAATAACACTGATTCCTTTTGTAATCATGTGTGTTTTACTTTGTGCAATGAATACTAGAAGGACCAGAAGTGTCAACTGATAATTTCACTTTGAAGTAAAAAACTTTCATCCTACTATCACTATTTTCTTTATAAAGAATACAATACTTCAATTGACACAGCTTAGTCCTTCAAAATATTCTTAAATTCCAGTCTTTTATACTGTGAAGAGGTTCAAAGCCTTCACTAGACTGCCAAACGGGGCCAAGATACAAAAAGTGTGAGAAACTCTGCTCTAACCTATTTAGAAATGATAAAAATAATGAAACAAGGAAAAAAAAACTTATTTTGATGTAAAAAAAAATGCTACCCTGAGACCCCTTTCAAAAGTGAATGCTCTTTTAAATAAAAGCCATCACTTTCTAGAGAGGGCTGAAGAACTTTTTGAGTACTATGGAAAGAGAAAAGGCCTTTAGAATTACTTTCGAATATCTTTCAATATCCAGAGTATTCTGACCAGTATTAGGAGACTGAAATCTACTACCTTATAAAATGACAGAATTTCAGTAAGAAGCAACTTTATCAGCTGTCCTGACCAATCAAAAGCTGACAGAAAAATATGTCTAGCATCTACCATTGAGCAGTCACCTTAGCCATTGCTTGAAAAACTCCAGTGAGGTAGAGCACACCACCTTCAAAAGCAGCCCGTTTATTTCATTTCGGGATAGCTTTGTTGTTGGGAAGTTTTTTTTTTTTCCTGCAATCACATCTAAATTTGACTCATTGCAACTTCTACCCATTGGTCCCATCTGCTCTCTGGGGGGCCAAACAGAACAAGCCTAGTCCCTCTTCCAGTTAACAGACTTTCAAATACTTGAAGACAACAGCTGTCGTGTTGTGGTAGGTCTAACAGAACTCTAACCTTTGCAATGGTTTCTCTAATGTTTGGTTTTTGTAATTTCTCTACCTTTGTGTTACATCTATACAGGTTTGCTTCCCAGAATTTTGTGATGATAAGTGCTATTTTTCCTCAATTTGAGAACTATAAATGGATCAATGCTTTGGAAATCAATTTGGAGTCAACTGCTTTGGAAAAGAATGTGTGTAGACAGACAGATAGATAGATAGATAGATAGATAGATAGATAGATAGATAGATAGATACATAGATACATACATACATACATACATACACAGACATATTCATACATAGCTATGTTCATAAGTAAAGCCTTTATCCCCAAGTCAAAATTTTTGTATGTTGGGAGTTTCTTTGTCCTTTCCTATGGAATATGAGCTAGCATTTCAGTTGTGACTTCCCAAGGGAGAAAAATGAAAGCACCTTCATAAGGCCTTTGATCCCTTACTTGAGAGAACAACCCAAAGCTGTTCTTCTGGCATTTGCCAGATAATTTAAGAGACAAAACTCTCTGGGAAGATTTATGTCCATAACACTTGATATATTTCCTCCAAATAATTCCTGTCTTTTTCCTTTTTAATTTAGTTTTGTTATTACTCCTAAAACCAGCCAAGAAAGCTTTCCCCTCTTTTCCCAATAATATGCCACCAAATAAAGTGTCCATCTGAACTCAGATGATCCCATTGCACCTGACACCATAGATAAAAACCTCCACATTTTTCTTATTAGCCCACCTAATGTAAATCAGGGAATGTTCCACTTTTTACTCACATCCCACTCAACTAATTATTACACTCAAAGATCCTAAGCACAGAATTGGAAGTAGAGGTAGCCAAAAACACCTTGCTCTGCCAATTACCATCCAGGAACCCCTGACAAGCATCTCTAACTCAAGTCAAGAGATGGGACTTGTCTTATACAAAAGAGGAAGCCATAATTTGGCAGAGCATACTAAGAATTGCTTTGTTTGGTTCTGGCCAACTGGTTCAACATTTAGGTGCAGCGGGGATGGCTGGACCATGCATTTGACTAAGCACTAAAAGACCCCCAGAAAATGGGCCCTTTTAAATGAGAAAGACTGGGCGGCTAGGTGGCACAGTGAATAGAGCACCCGCCCTGGGGTCAGGAGGACCTGAGTTCAAATTCGGCCTCAGACACTTGACATAATTACTAGCTGTGTGACTTTGGGCAAGTCACTTAACCCCAATTGCCTTCCAAAAAAAATAAGAAAAACAAAATGGTAGGGGCGGCTAGGTGGCACAGTGAGTAGTGCACCTGCCCTGGAGTCAGGAGGACCTGAGTTCAAATCCAGACTCAGACATTTAACACAAAAACTAGCTGTGTGACCTTGGGCAAGTTATTTAATCCCAATTTCCCTGCAAAAAAAAAGAAATGAGAAAGACTTCCCCTCATTGACTGATGAGTTGGGGAAGGCAGTGACTCAGTAGAACTGGGTAGAAAAAAGAGACATCTTACGGGTTGCCCTCTTGTTCCAACTCTCTCCTGTGGTAAGTGGTGATCTCTTGTCACTAAACTCCTAATGAGGGGGTGGAAGGATGGAAAGTGTTCATATTGAGCTGACAGGCCCCTAAAAACTCTTTAATCTTTTTTTCAGACTATTGTTTAGCCATGATGTTTCCCTATTCCCTGTGACAAATGCAGAATTTGGCAATGTGATATCCTTCTCCCTGGTTAAATGATAAATTCTGACTGTGTCTCACACCACTTAATGTTTTTAGCACAAGCCCTACATATAGTATGCAGGGAATAATTATTGTTATTGATAACTATAATATTAAAACAATATCAATAATTATCATAGGCACCATGACATGATATAATGGATGAAAACATTGATGGATTTCAAGTCAGAAGACCTGGTTCAAATCCTGGCTCTGCTTTTTGCTATCTTGGCCTCAGTTTCTTTATGAAAAAGGGATTGGACTGCATTATTTCTAATGTCAAAATATTCTAACTCATAATCTATGCTTTAATATACCTTCTGAGTGACCAAATCACATAGTATGAGGTAAAGAAAATTGACTTTAGGTGAAATTCTGAAGTAGTCAAAGTTGTTTTTGGTGACCTCAGCCTCCCCTTTCTGTATTCTTTTCTTATATTAATGAAGTCTCTTTTTCTCCCTTTCAGAGGCCTAGTCCAGGGTATTTTGGTAAACATTTAACAATTGGCTCTCCAAAACTATCAATACACTTTCAAGTTTAATCTACATTCTAACATTTTCTCTATCATTATTTATTAAGTCTAGGCAATCGACAAAACAATAAATCAAACCTTGATTTGTAGTGGTTGCTTTTTTCTAAAGTGTAAATGCTCCTACTGAAAATTTAACAATCAGCTCTGAATTAGCATGAGTTGACTCCAGCATACCTCTAGGCCTACTGCATTTATACTGCGGTTTAGTTCTTTTGATTTGACAGCCCTGGAGTACTCAACTTGCAAACCTTAACCAGTGAATAACAAAGTAATGTCACAGTATATGAAGATGTTTAAACTATACACAGTATCAGGGAAAAGAAAATGTTGATATTGATACCATTCATAGGTACTAAAAACTAACAGACTAAGATAAGAAAAATTGTAAAGAAGAAGAAGAAGAAGAGGAAGAAGAAGAAGAAGAAGGAAGAGGAGGTGGAGGAGGAGAAGAAAGAAGAAAACAACAATAAAAAATTTGGCTTGATTGTGTAGAAATACAGAACAGAACAGCTATTGCTTATGCCGGACGATCTCACAGAATAATGGCAATTACATCCACATTATTAAATATGTCAGATTAACTTGGTTGTAAATTATGTTTGATGACAATACTAAATTTCATTCATGTGTATAGTTGCCATAATTTGTGGCTCATTTAGTTTGATCTCGTACATGTGTTGGTGCTAGAGAGCCAAAGACTAGGAAATCGGGTGTTCAGTCACATGCTCGTAGAAGCCAGAAGAGGAAGGCAACATTACATGCGAGATGATACTGTAACAACCCGACCAGGTAATGGAGATTAAATAGTTGACTGGGCAACATCAGCGGCAACAGCAACAACCCAGTAGACCCAGGGAAGTACTCAGGGCACACAGAGGAATCATTGGATCATAGGACTTTGAATTGGAAGTGATGTTAGAGGTCTTAGAGTTCAACATCTTCATTTTAAAGACATGGAAACTGAGGCTGGAGAGATTCAACGACTTGCCCAAAGTCATATAGACTTGTAAGGACTGGAATGGGATTTACACCCAGGATTCCCAACTACAAAAAATCCAGCATTCTTGACCTTATACCTCACTGGAGATGTGAGCAGGAGGAGGGGCATAGCAATAGGTGAAAAAGGTATTTAATCCAAGGAACAACAAACAAAGCTATGACATGATGATTTCTAGGTTGTCAGTCAGTGACTAGCCAATAAATATTTATTAAGCACCTACTTTGTGCCAGCCACTGTCCTAAGATCGGGAAACACATACCAACCATGAAAAATAAAGTCTCTGCCCTTAAGGAGCTTATGATCTAGTGGGGGAAGAAGCTAATCTGGCATGATTTATTCTTGATGAACTAGTTCTTTGTAACACTGCTTCCTTTTTCTTTGAGTTGAGGTAACCAAATGACAAAGCATAAGTTGACTTCTTCTGGAAGATCTTGCCAATTTTTGTAGAATCTCTCTTTTTCTTCATCCTCTATACCTCAGGTGTTGACTCATACATTATATTAACTTCATGGTCATCCTGCTAACTATATTCATCATTAACACTTAAGAGGACACACCCAAGCATCCCATAAAAAGCTGTTACTTATTTTTTGGATGTAAGATTTACATATTACTCTTATTTATATCTCTGCCAACTCCTTTTTTCCCCTCTTTCTCAAAGGTGATTTTGGGAGGCATACTTTCATGTAGCTACAGGTTGCTTTTGTCTTTATTATGAGAGTATTAAGGAAAATGTTAAGTTTTCAGTATTAGTGGAACACAGATGGTGTCTGAATATCAAGAGACAAAGGATTAGAGATGGGGCAGAGATTTAGAGGTAGAGATATAAACTGGAGTGAAATTAACAAAGTCTCTCATCCCTAGTGGGTAAGCACTTTAGAAGACCCATTTTATAGTCTGTTTGTCAAACAATACTTTTTTGAAAAAAACCCAGAAATCCTCAAAGAAGGATCTCTTGTCTGTTCTAGAAACCCAAGGGAACAGGTCCCTCAGGAAATGCTATCTGCTGTCCTATCTAGGTCTAGGAATCGAAAGTGTTGTTAAAAAAAACAACAACCCCAAGCAAAATAAAGTACATTGATTCCAAAGGCAAATGCCAGTCATGGTATATCCTTCTAGAGAATCAAGTAAGCTACTTTGATTCAATAATAATTAAGCCTCCTTATTAGAGGTTAAGTAGGGCAAAGAATATAATTTTAAGGAATAAAAGCAATTAGGCCAGATCTAAATAAATGTTACTTTCTTGCTAGTAGAGCAAATATCAAAATGTGTCCACATGAACATTAAAGTTCTACAGATCATTGATTCTCAATAACATCAGAGTTATATAGAACAGAGAACGGATGTCTTATGGAGGATTGTTTTTTTTTTTTTAAAGTATTGTGTGACAAGCCCATGGTATAGTAGGGGTTCTAAAGTCCTAATTACCATAGAATATAGAAAGTACCAATTCCACCCCCCAAGCCTGAATCTCTATGGCATTAACGAGCATAGATTGGAATGATTAAATATCTTGAGGTCAGGCAGATATTTTGAATTTGTTTACAACGTTGAGACCTAGATGGGAATAAAAACAAAACAATGTAGTGAAATGGGAGGTTAAAGTACTCAGACCAAGAACTGATACTGAAGGAAGAATAAAGACCACATCTTTGGTGAATATTGGAGGGAAAGAGACATAAAATAAATAATATCGACACTAGGGGAATGGTGACAGAAATCAGTCTGTCAACAAGCATTTCATCCTAGCCATACAAAGAAAGGCAAAAACTCTATCCCTGAACTTGAGGTTTTTACATTCTAAGAGGATAAGCAACATGCAAATAACTGAACATACAAGATATTTCAATGGGATTTGAGCAGAGTATTGAAGGAGGTCAGAAAGCCTGGAGGAGGAAGTGAGGAGGAATACAAGGGGTACAGCAAGTGAAAAGGATGAAAAATGGAGCGTTTTGTGTGATGAACAGCAAGAAGGCTGGTGTCGTTGGACCAGAGAAAATTGGAAGTGAGTAAAATGTAAGAAGACTGGTAAGATAGAAATGGGTCATGTAATGGTAATGGTAATTTGAAGATCTTCCTTGCCCCTTAATAAACCTAAGGGAATCTGAAGACCTTCCCTGCCTTTACAGCTCTTCCCTGCCCCCTAATAGGCTGAATGTAATCACATGGAGCCTGTGGTGGGAGGAGCTTGCTGAAAGGTAGAACAGAACTCACAGGAAGCTGGGAGTCAGAGCAGCTAGACACTGGGAGAGAGAGGATGCACCCAGGGAGATAGTTAGGCTGGTGAGTATTGGTTTGTGGGAAGGTTAAAAGGTGGTGTGGCTCTCTGCAGTGGTATGGTGTATTAACTTCTATAATGCTATGATGGATTTGACTTTCTAGTGTCTGAATACATGTTTTTCTTCTGTCTTCTATATTGAGAGTCTGTTATATTTTGCTATTGAGAACTATGCCAGCACATTTACAGTTGCTGTTGGTGCTGTGAATATTGCATTGGTGCTATAGGCCACTATGACAAGCTTTAAATGTCAAATGTAAATTTTATATTTGATACTAGAGGTAATAGCAAGCCTTTGGTTTATTATTGGGTAGTTGTGCAGGGGAGGGGGTGTTGGGTTGACAGGATCAGACCTTAACTTTAGAAAAATCCCTTTGGCAGCTGATTGAAGAAGGAATTGGAGTTGAGAGACACTTCAGGCAGGCAAACAAACAAGATTATCCAAATAGTCCAAAAGTGAAGTGCAAGGTGGTGGTTGTATGAATGAAAAATATGACAAATATTGTGATAATAGAGACAATAAATTTTTTTTAAAAACAAAAGTATTGACAGGGGTGGCTAGGTGGTGCGGTGAATAGAGCACCAGCCCTGGAGTCAGGAGGACCTGAGTTCAAATCCTGACTCAGACACTTAACACTTAGTAGCTGTGTGACCTTGGGCAAGTCACTTAACCCCAATTGCCCTTCCTTCCCCCTCCAAAAAACAGAACTGACAATATGTTGGATGTGGGGTGAGTGCAAACGAGGAGTTGATAATGAAACCGAGGGTGGGAATCCAGGTGACTGGAGCAACGGGTGGCACCCTCAACAGCAGCAGGAAACTTGGGAAAAGCATGTCTGTGTTGGACAATGTGACGCTGAGATGCCTCAAAAAGAGGTGAGTCCTTCCGAGGACCCGCCATATTGCCGTGAGATTACACTTGTGTGTTGGGTAGGGTCAGGTGGTCCTACATTACCTACATTACAGATCGCAAGCTCACTGATAAGAACCATACTGACTTACACACAGGAGGTGCTGAATAATAGCGCCTGGATGATGGCCTACATTATCCCTCTTTCTATAAATATACATAGCTATATGACAGTAAATAAGTCAACTTTGGAGGCCAATTGCATATATTTGTCAGCTAAACTCATCAAAGTTGTGTTGTATATTGTGTATAGCTTGTATTCTAAAGAGATAGTACCTTTGTTGAGATTTTTAAGCAAAGTCTTCAGGAAATTTTTGTTGTTGTTCAGTTGTATTTGACTCTTCTTGACCCCATTTGGGTTTTTTTTGGCAAAGATATTGGAGTGGTTTGTCATTTCCTTCTTCAGGTCATTTTACAGATGAAGAAATTGAGGGTTAAATGACTTGTCCAGGGTTATGCAGATAGTAAGTGTCTGAGGGCAGATTTGAACTCAAGTCTTCCTGACTCCAGACCTAGAGCTCTATCCAACATACCACCCAGCAGCAAATTTTAATTTACTACAAAACTTGGGCCAGACAGGCAGAGTATTGATTGATCAGTGATACCCACGCCTTGCAGCAGTTCCGCAGAAGCCGTGCTATTGAAATTGCTCTGGGTGTTTCATTTCCTTTTTAAAACTTCTTTTTAAAAATGCCTTTTGCCTCTATATTAGAGGAGGGAAGGGAGTAAGCATTTACATAGTGCCTTTGTGCTAGACACTATGCTAAGCACTTTACAATATTATCTCATGTATTATATTATAGCCATTTTTGTAAAAACAACAAACTCTTCTCATTGAGCCCTACCCCTGTAATTAAGAAAAAAAAAAAAACATTTAAGCAAAAGCAACTGGCACAGTGACTGCATCAGACAGGATATGCAATGTTCTACCTCTGCAAGTTTTCCACCTCTCTACCTAATGGAAGGAGCCATGTTGGATGAATTCAACATTTCATGGCAGGACGTTACTGAATCCTTAGATGTCCGTTCATAAAAGTTGAATCTTTTCTCAAAGCATTTAAAGTCCATGAAGAAATTGGCTCTTTTTCTTTCTTGCTTGCTTTTTTTTTTTTTTTAATAAAAAAGGCCAAAAATCCCAGTCAAATTCAGAAATGAAGGGAGTCCAACTGCACTAGACTGACTTGGTAGGAGGAGACAGATTGCTTATGTGGTACAATGAAGAGCAATGTAATTCCCCTTTTCCCAGAAAAAAAAATCTGCCCCACTGGTACTATGCTTGAGCTTTCACTATCAGAAATTCTGTATTATGCAAGAAGGCACTGGGTCTATAGGCATCCCCTATCAAAATCAAGCTATCCCTAGAAGTATAACACAGATATTGCAGATAGTTTTATAGTTCCCTCAGTGTTTATTTCATGTATGGGGTTCATTTAATTCTCAGAAGAACCTTTGAGGTAGAGCAAGCCCTGTTGTCATCCCCACTTACAGATGAAGAAACTGAAATCCAGTGATATTAGGTGATTTGTTAAGTTGATACAACTAGAAAGTAATGGATCAAGGACAAGAAAACCCAAATCCTTTGACTCCTAGGTCAATTCTCTTTCTACTACTACAATATGCTGACTTTCATTTAGTTTAAATTCTACATCTCTGTCCACTATCACAAAATTAATAAGCTAAGGTACAATAAGAGACTATGCCCACAATCAGCCAACAGAGATTGAAACTAGATCAACATAGGACATTTAGCAAATGAAGATGATGGAGGGGCTGGACTTTCCAACATAAGAATGTTAACTAAGGAATTAATTTGTCTCTGAAAGAAGAATTGTTGATTTCTAATTGAAGAGAAAATACCAACTTGGTACACCAAAGGACATTTATATTACCATGGGGTTTATGAACATTTATAACTTTTTATAATATTCCTATTCTATTTCTCACAGCATGGAAGATACCTTATATATTCCCTTTGTTAATTATGAAATAAAGATCTTGCCAAAAGAGAAATCCTCCCTCTTTTGTTGGTGCCCACAAATACAGGGACTACTTGTCTTTTTAGAGTTCTGTTCTGTTCAAATAATCTTAAATGTTCTGAAAAAGAAATAAGCATTATTTCAAAATGAAAAGCTTAATTTACAAAGTGGTTGAGCACTAATAAAGGAGCTTCCCAGGAGGGTTTGTTAAAGTGTGGTTGCATTGTCATTGAGGCAAAAAAAAATTCATAAAAATGGCACTCACAAAGATTTATTCACATAAGTATGCAACTTTAGAAAATCTAGCACAACAGATATTTATCTGTGCAAAAACAAATATAGGATCACATCCAGCAAAGTGGCAAAGATGACAAAAGATAGAAACACTTAATATGTTGGAAGAGTTGTGGAAAAATAGGCACACTAATAAACGGTCTGTTGGCAGAGCTGTTAATTGATCTAATCATTCTGGAAAACACTGGAGAAACGCTGAGAATATCCACTTCCCTCCTTTCATTGCAGAGGTGGGGAAATATGGACATAGAATATTGTGTTCGCTGCCAGTTGATTTTATTGAATTGCTTTTCTTCTCTTTTATTTTAAATCTTTGTTACAAAGTAGGGCTCACTGAGGGAAGGAATGAGGTAGATATTAAAAATGAATGTACTACAAAAAATAAAAATAAAAAAGAATGTTCTGTAAAAACAAAAGACATTAAAAATCAAATTAAGGAAAGGGATCAGGGAGTTCTGAAGATGAAAAGGGAGGCTAGGAAGGCAATTAATACTTCTTTGAAACTCTGAATAGATAGGTAAAGCCTTTAACACCATGCAAAGGCAGAAAGAGGAGCAGTGAGACATAGAAATAACTATGGGCAGACAGTCTTCAAGCCTGGAGGTAGAGGTTTTACTGACAGCAACAGGAAAACCAGACTGAATGGCATCAGCAAAGGTTGTATCCCCTGCTCCCCACCTGTCCGTTGGTTTCTTCCCTGTCAACAGTTTGATACCTGTCTTTCTCTTCTCGGCATAATGTCTGTCTTCTGTCCCTCAGGGGGATCCTTGATCAGTGACTTCCTAGGAAAATGGGATACATCTTGAGGAAGCATCTTGAGACAGTTTTTGGGAAACCTGGGTAAGGTACCTAACTAGCAAGAGAGGTCTCTGAAAGCTATAGCTTGAGTCAATTAATGCTGAATAGCTCATGATAGCCATACTGAGATTCTGAATGAGGTTCACCTATGCATCCACTGTGACAATGAGAAAGCTATGTAACTTGGACATAGGTACGCTATTTCTTTAGAAAGGAAGTGTAGTGTGGAGGCTAGAGGACAAGCCTGGAAGCCAGGAAGACCAGCACTCAAGAAGCACCTCACCCATGATGGCATGTGATTCTGGGTTAGTTACTTAATCTCTCAGTGCTCTAAGGAAGCTAAGACTAGAGTTGGCAGAGAGGGTGCCCAATTGCATTTGGTAAAGGGAATTTCCTCATCCTGGAGTTCAGTGATATCACAGGTCCAGTCCCTAACCCTATCCTATAATATTTCTTTAACTTTTTTACTTTTAGCATATACATTATTATACAGAAATACATTATTTATGAATAATAATTATTTGGCACATATTTTATTATTGTTAATAATGAAAGTTACCAATTACATAGTGCTTTAAGGTTTGCGAAATGCTCACTATAACCCTGAGACATGTTTTTTATCATTCTTATTTTACAGCTGAGGAAACTGAGGTTAAAAGAACTTAAGGGGCTTGAGCGAGACCCCACAACTTAGTGAAGGCCTGAGGCAGAACTGAAATTCAGCTTTTTTTAAAATTTCAAGCCCAATGACTTCTCCATTCTGCTGTGTAGTTGCCTAGGTAAGTAAATTTATGCTGTTATTTTAATAAAGTTTCATTTTTATAAAAGCATAAATATTGACTGAGTTGTATGCTTAATCTTATAAATTTCAGTTATCCAAATTCTGGGGTATGCGGGAGGCAGCTTGCTTTTCAGAACTGATTGTTAAATTTTCAGTGTATACATTTTACACCTTAGAAATCCTCAAGTGTTACTTGATTATCGCTTTTTATTGTTTCATTGACTGTCTTGTTTTAAGAAAATGTTGCATAAAATGTTAATGTGTGCCTTGTATACATTTTTTTTCCAAACATCTGTTGGGCCTGTTGTTAAACTTTGTATCAATATATGTGCCCTCTAGAGAGAGTCAAGGAAATGTTTTTGCCCCAGAACTCAGCTTCCCACCCTGGCTCAGAGCCAGTCGTTTTCAGTTTTCGTCACCTGTCTGCCTCCAGGCTGGGTTTATTCACACTCAGCTCTCACCAGGGTGGATTGGCATAAAGATAGTTAAGGCTGTAAAAACATGTCGCCTCAGCACCAGATCCCTTTCCATCTTTCCTCTTGGTGCCAAATTTCTGTTCTCCTATAATTTTGTTTCTTTAGTTCTTGTTTCTCTTGGGCACTGATTATTATGATGTCCTGTGCTCTGACATCCTGTTCACCTTGCCCTGCCCATTGATTTCTCTTGTTTTCTATTCATTAATCTGGTTTTGAATAACCTTGTGGCCGTGAACCTCTTCTTTTCTGTGTACTTGGTTTCCCCAGTTCTGACTACATATTGTCCCTAAAACCTGTGGGACCCATAACCTAGTATGAGGATAGAATCAGGAAGCACTGTGGTCCTGTGGGGTTTTCAAATTGTTGAAGTTGATGATGAATCCTTGGGGTCTTAAGCAGGTTTTATAAATCCAGAACCCATCGGATGCTGTCAGGCCTTTTCTAGGAAGTGTCCCTGATGCCTCTGCCCTTGCCCATATAGAATATTTTAATGGGAACTCCACCCCGACACACACACACACACACAATTATCCACCAGTGTAGTCTTCTGTCCCCAACTTCTCCTGCAGTCCAACCACTAATGAATGTTTTCCTTAATCTTTATGACAGATCTTTGCTCACCTGGCCCTGTATACTGCTAGAAAAGAAGGATCTGAGTGGAGAGAGGGTAAAACAAGTGATCTAGGAACTAACCAGGTTTGAAAATATGGAATATTATGGAAAGCCCTTTTCTAGTAGAAAAGAGTGGGAGTGCTACTGAGCATACTTCCTATACAGACTAAAGAGGTTTCCTGTACTACCACCTGATCTCAAGGGTAGACAAGTTTCTCCAATGCAGACAGCTGTATGACCTTGAGAAGGCCCAAAGACAGCCTCACTATGTAGCCAGAAATACCTCTCATTGGGGTTAGGTTCCTTGAGAGGCACAGAGAAGCCTCCCCTGGATATAGATCATAAACAAAAACACAGCAAGAGACACAGAGATATACCCAGTCTAGGGACATTGTCAGGGAAGACCCTTAGTCCTCTTCCCCAAGGAAGACTCCATAGAGAACTAGGTTGGGCATGTAAAAGTACTGTGACAGGTCATGCAAGCTCCCCGTGACAAGATGCCTGTCACCACTGGCAGGGTGAGAGGAAATGAAACTCTGCACTTATGTACTTAAAATGAATATGCAAACCTGAATTATCTTATGTCCCTGGGCAAACAATAGCAGTGACAGGGATTAAATTTTGGGAAAAAACATTCAGTGAAGAGAAAAATGGCCATCCAAATTTCTATCTCAGGTAGATATCCACTATCCAGACTACTACTAAGAAGAGTGGTTCCCTTCCTGAGATTAGATGGACTTGACTAGAATGACCCAGTTAGCCACAGAACTATGGGGCTAGTATGATTGAAAAGGACCTCTATGGCTGTTATATCAGTGAAATAGTTTAAGTATATAGACAATGACTCATAAGTTCTCATATAACAAATACTCAACTCCAAACACTGATGTGGACCTTTTTGTACACATGGTAAAAGGAAACTAAACAAAGGAGGTACTGACTCAACTGAAGGAAATCACAGAAACAGGAGGGACACACTCATCCCACCTGGAAAGGTAATGTAGCAAGGTAGTGGAGGTCAAACCAGACTGACACATGAACACCATCATCAAAAGAAACCCCCAAAGGTAGACATTCCTCTAGTTACGATTATGAAGAAGATGTTACATTCACCTGAGAAGAGAAGAGGATTTTGGTGGTGTAGATGTTGAAGATTAATTGCAGGACCAGCTTTAGGAAAAAGGAGGCTGGTCAGGGAAGGAAGTTGCTCAGGTACCTGAAAAAACGATGACCATGAACTCTCCAGCAATTCCTCATTGGCTGTTTCCATTAGGACTCATAGGAGCCCTGCATGGAAATGACTGTACAAATTGAGATGGGGGCTGCATTGTTGTCCTAGACCATGGAGCACAAATGACCTTCAGGTTGTAGTCACTCTATGAGAGATACGTGAAGAAAATAAATATGTATACCATCTCGTGACTCTTAGAAGGGTAAAATAATAAAAATTACCCATATCTGGGATATACTGAAGTAACTTTGGAATTTCCTGAAGCTGTTTCTGGTGTCCATAAGGTAATGGCCATTGCTGTTCTTCTATGCCTATGCCCAAGGCAAATAAAGAGAATATCAGCTTTAATTGGAACAAATTCCATTCTATTCAGGATATTGGCAGAATTTTGCAGGCAACAGAGTTTAACTCAGTTCAAACCAGCCAGCTTGAATTATCCATGAAGCACGAGTAGAAGCATGCTGGAAGATAGAGATACAGAGTCAAGAAGCAACAATGAATGGCAGAAAAGTCTTGGCCTTTCAACCTCTGAATTGGAGCCAGAGAAATTTGACTTTGGGGATTCCTTGGTAGTAGAGGAGTGGTTAAGAAAGAAGCTCAGCAACAGAACATTTGTTCTCAATATGCAAGAGTGGGATATGCAATATGACCAAGGAACAACTCATTAGATCCAACTTACCAACTCCCAACCATTCTAGGAGATATCTAGAAAAACTCCTTTATGAGGAATGAGCTCAGAGGACTTTTAAAGAGCTGGTTGGACTCATTCAGAGAGTCTAATAGCCCATTTGCATCATCAATGGTGGTAATAATGAAGAATAGAAAGATTTATGTCTGTGGACTATGGAATTCATCTTTCTGTAAAATTATATCAACTCTAAAACTCAGAACTCTTCAGTACCTCTTACCCTTTCCTTTCCTCCTAATTGGAGAGGATAGAGGTTGTACATTTAAGAGCTCCTTCCAGGTTCTCTATTTAAGAAAGGGGCCCAGGGCAGTCATCTCATCATTTCTCAGTTGCTCACCTTAATTCTTCATTATGCTTCCACTCTGGGTACCCCCCACCTCTTGCTTTTTAGTTTTTAGGGTTTTTTATGTGTTGTCTTCCTCTATTAGATTGAGTTCCTGGAGGGCAGGGACTGTCTTTTGCTTTTTTGGGGGTGTATTCTTAGCAAAATATGTGGTACATAGTAGGTATTTAATAAATGTTTATTGACTGACTGACCACAAACAAAAAAGAACCAAAGTGAACCAATATACCATACCAAGGGTTCAAGATGCCCTATGTTGTTTTTAAGGCAAGCAGTGATTTTCTGGCATAGCAGATAGTGCTGGATCTGGCCACAGATACTTATTAACTGTGTGGCCTTGGGCAAGTCACTTAACCTGCTAAAAGACTCAAGCAAGTCCCTTGAAGGCACTTGAGTGTCAATGTGGTGGAAGCTGGAGCAGTGCAACCAAGGACTGTACCAGACTATCATTTATCACACAAGGTAATAGGAACCAGTCAGTATTACCCAGGGTACATCTCTCTATGGCCCTGAAAACTCTAGATGAGGATTTTGGACATTTAGTTCACGAAAGGACTCTAAAAACAGATTTTGTTGGCCAAAGATAGCCACAGATGCCACAAAGAAGTGTGAGACTTCTGTTCAGTGTATGCAAAAAAAAAAAGTACTACCAGCTCATGCTCATATGGAGAATATAAGCACCAGAAAACTTTTACAACTTGTTTACATTGCCATTTTGTGGCTGGAAAAAGAAAGTAAAAACGCATCATATATTTGTGGTAACTGACCATTTCACAAGGTACATACAGGCATAGCCAACATATAAACTTATTGCCAGGATCTGTTTGGCTCAAGTCAGAGATTTTGAATTCATGCTCCTCAAGGAAATGTTAGCTTTAGCTGGCATTAAAAATAATGTCTTAGCATCCCCAACCTGAACATACACTGAATGGTATGTTAGGTACATGAAGACCAGAACACCTCATGTTACTTTGGCTTTTACAGCACTTTATAATCTGGCTCCAACCTATATTTCTAGGTTGATTTCACTTTATCCTCCCTCACATACTCAATATACTAGTCAAACTGTAGTCAGATACAATATTCCATCTCTTGTCTTTGCTCTGACTGCCCCCAATGCTGGAATGCTCTCCCTACTCCCCTCTGCCTCCTGGAATCCTTGGGTCCATTCAAGGGGCTCAGCCTTCTATACAAGGCATGTTCTGACCTCTCCAGTTGTCAGTACTCCCCTTGAAAATTACCTTGTATTTACTTTGCATTTATTTTATATTTATCTGTGTATACATACATGTTGCTTCCCTCCAAAAGAATGTAAGCTCCATGAGGGCAGGGACTGATTTTGTAACCCCAGTCCTTAGCACAGTGCTGATAGCAGGTGCTTAATAAGTGCTTGTTGAATTGAATATAACATTGCTGCCCTTGTCCTAGTCAAATGGGAGGGCAGGGATGGAGGAAAGGAAAAAAGAGGGTATCATCAGGATGAATATCTGAGGAACCCTACTTATTACTCAACTTGTGACTGTAGTTCCCATTTATTGCTGTGATTGATTTAGAAGACTAATTTCATGTACATTAATATATCTCAAGTGTAGCTTGCCATGGCTTAAAATCACCTCAATTTTTATACAAGGCACAGAGAGGACTCTTTGTCATCTTATTCAATAACCTAGGAGAGACCACACTATTGCCCATGCTCTTCCTCACTGATCATCACAAATGACTGAAATTCTGAAATATTTAGAACTTGCAGTTTTCTTTCATTTTTGAGATTTGTGACTTATTATTTTTGCCTCACTATTATATGGAGCTAATAAACTATTCTCTTCTACTTGCTACTTTGCCAGTTTGACCCACTCCCAGGGTAATCTTAAATAGCTCAGACATGTACAACCCCTTCAAGGGCCATTACCCTATGAAAAGCTATTCTGATTCCATCCAAAACTCAGCTACAAACTTGCCAAATATTTAGCCTCTGCAGGGATTTTCTAGGGGAAAAAAAAGTGGGTTATATGTTCCCTTCACATTGCCCTTATGATTTCTCCGTAGATTTGTTAGAAATCCTTGAATGTCTGACATAGATATCAGTAAAATGGGAGCAATAATAGCACCTGCTTAACAGGGTAGTTTTGAGGATCAAATGAGATATATGGAAAGTGCTTTGTAAACTTAAAAGTACTATATAAAAGATGGTTGCCATAGATATAACTTGAGAAAAAGTGAATGACCCAGAAGGTGCCTATCCATGCCAGTGATCTTGGACTACAGATTCAATACAGTCTTTAGTACTTCTCTGTGCCTCGAACCCAAGCTCAACCATAGAATGGCCACAGATACATCAAAGAAAAAAAAATACCAAAGTCCTTCCCTCAACAACTTCCCTCAGAGAAGAGGTGATTTGGCAGAACATGACAGAGACCCAAAAGGGAAAACACCTGGAGACTCCCTTGGACTTATATAATCCACTACTACACTCTTTGGGGAACATATTCTGGTGGATATGTTCCGCTAAATGTAAGAAGGCTAGATGATCATCCAAGCAGACCATAAAAAATATGAAGAAAGTTCTAGAGACAACATTTACAAGATGGTAGAAGTCATGGGATCACAGATTTGGAGATGGAAGAGTCCTTTAAAATCATTTAATCCAATACCTTTATTTGGGAAAGGAGGAAACAGATGCCTAGAGAGGTTGTGTCCAACCCAATTTGCTCATCCACACTATGCTATTTGTGACCCAAAAGGATGATCCTGAAATTGTGTGCCCCTCAACTAGAATTGCCAGTCAACTGATAGAGACTGAACAACAATTATCACAGAAGCCGAAGGGAAAGAGAATTTCAGGGAGCAGATGGGCAATAATTTCTATGGCTACAGTGGTCAATAAGAATGATGGCTGAGAAAAAAAAACCATTGGATTTGGTGATTAGGTCACTGGAGACTTTCAAAAGAGCAATTTCAGCAGAAGGTGTGGTTGGAGGGGGGGATTAGGAAAAGGAGAAGTCATATTGGAGGGTGGTTAAAGAGAGACCCACTATTTTTATCTGTTTATAGGAAATAATCCACCATTCCCTTTTCCCCAAACTCACACACACACACACACACACACACACACACTGTAATGGGAATGTAAATTTGTAAGATCTTCCCTGCCCATAGGCTAAAGTGCACCTGGAGCCTGGGGTGGGAGGCTTGTTTTTCAGTAGATACTTCTTGATTGGCCAGTGAGTCAATAAGGTTGTTACATTCTCTGAGCCAGGAGAAGGCTATATAAGCCCTGATGTGTAGCTTTGTTTTGGGGCTCACTTTGAGAAGTGTTCTGTGATTTGATCAGATGAAACTCTGGAAAGCTGTTGTCTAGAGCCCCCCCCCCCCTTTGAAAGATCTTGCTAGTCAATCAAGTGGTCTTCCCCTCCGCCATTTTCTCCAGATGAATTAGCTTAGGAATGAGTGGGAATAATACCCCGCCATTTTTATTAATTGTAGTAATCTCTAGTAATCATAAAGACTATTTACTCATCAAGATTAGTAGCTTCTAAAAAGAGCAACAAAATGATTAATTTATAAGGAAGTTTCCATATTCTCAAATAGCAATGCTGAAATGAAAGAAAAAAATACAACTCTTATGCATGAACACAAAAAGGATTTGTGATTTTTTTTTTCAGTGTATGAAACTCCTAGTGTGGGAACTCCCCTCATAAGCAAAGATCACCACCTTCAAAATCCACCACCACACTCATAACCCTTTATAAGAGATAATTCTTAGGGAGATGAATCATATAGAAGTGACTTTACTAAGGCTTTGAATCTGAGTTTGACTCCAAACATCGTAATATAAGGATGCATCTTTTTTATACCATAGCTTAAAACATGTAGCTAGGTAGCACTGTGCAAAGAGAGCTGGACTTGGAGTTGGAAAGACCTGAGTTTGAATCCTGCTTCAGACACTAGATGTATGACTAGGAGCAGGTCACATAATGGTAACTTTTCTCAGCCTTAGTTTCCTTATCTGTAATAAGAGGGGAGTTAGACTCAGTGGTCTGGAAGGTCTCTTCTGGATCTAAATCTATGATTGTGTGATCCTATAGCTATTCTCATTCATTTGCATTGTTGATAGTTTCTGTTCTCTATTTGCACTTACATTCCATTCTGTTGCAGAATTCGTTTGAATCATTTCAAATGGGTTGAAATTATATTTTATAAATATGGAGGAATCAATTATAGAGAAGAGTTGAATGTATATTCCCAAACTCAAGAATTATTTGGTTCTCATCATCATTACCATCAACTTGTCTTTGTGCAAGGTTTTTGTGGGATCCTATATATGTTTGTTTATGTGACAGACTGTAAACCTTATTATCGCTTGTAACTAACTAGGATTCTCATAACTGCTTCCCGAAGCTAATATATGCTCAGTGCATTTGAAGAAATTTATAAATGCTTTTAGAGAACAACAGTCCTTTAAATTAGATTTGTATGTAGAACATGTGTGTCTATGCTACAAATTCTGCTTTTGTATTCAGCATTTATCAAGATTAAGTTTGTTCATATTCCCCTTACAAGGATTTACTTGAATTTAAAGTACTTTACTTGGTCTCAAAGAGATAGTTTTAAGCATATAGCAGTTAGAGGGCAATTTAATTTCCTTCATCCCACCCATACCCCAGCCCTGTGGGCACGTTACAGAAAATGCAAGTGGAGAAGAGATTGTCTAAAGCGGGGAAAGGAATAAGAAATTGTATACCATTGGTGCTTGGCATTTAAAATCTAATCCTTTTATTTATTCCAAAGTTAAAATCTCTTGGGCATTATTTTTCAAATAAAATAAAGAATTTATTTAATTCTCATTTTTCATCCATTGGCTTATTTCCTATAAATTTGAAATTCTTTTATTTAAAAAAAGAACCTGACTTTCATATAGCAGTCCAAAAAAAAAAAAAGGTTGCCAAATATCTATCCAGAATTATAAAATATTCCATCTGGGTTCGTTGATGCTCTTAACAACAACAAAAACTCATCTACTTCATTAATAACTAATTATCATAAAAGTACTTGCCACTGTCTAATAGCAGTGTAATCATTTAAGACGCCCTTGCTCCCAAATAAACCAACCATAGGTTGCCACTTCCCATTTTTAATCTCCATTTGACCAGTGTATTTGCTGAAAAGGAGGACATTAAGAAGCATCTTGGACGTGTAATATGTGCTTCCTCACATAACAGGGTATGGAAATATCATTAAAGTTGCAGAGATTCATTATCCAAAGGGATGTCTAATTTTAAAATAAGAGATAGCATATGTTCATCTATTTTACTTCACCATCCATTACTTTATAAAAAGAGCTTTTCATTTGCCTGCCTGCCTCCTGGATTCTAAAGCCTAACTCTCACTCCTTCCCTTCAGGATGAATAAGGCTGACATTTGACAGCTTCACCCAGCTGACAGGGTTACCCAACAGCCCACCCTCCCTATTCTCAATCCAATTAGACCTCTAATCCTCCAGATGAAAGGCCCAACTACTCACGTTCCTCATGACAAGGACAGCTATTGATTTCTTGTCACTACAGTTAACACCTTCTCTGTCGAGGCCACTCTGACAGAAGCAAACCCACCAAATTAGACAGCACTTTATCTGCCCCAGAGGCCAAATGGCACAACAAGTAAAGGCTAATAAATGGTATAAAAATGAACAAATCATAACATTATGACAGGCTGATCGTTGCCAGCAGCTTCCCTGTTCAAGCTTGATGTTCTCTGATCCTTGCTCCTTTTCTTTCTCCTCCGATCAAGCTCCAACTTTGACTGAATTAAAGGCCAGAACAATTAAGGCATTTGACCAGCAAAGATAAGCCAATTGAAGTATCATCAAGGGACAGGAATGTCAATAGCTGACTGCCATTTGTCAATACAAACATTCTAGAGATGCAAATGCTTATGTCTTTCCTCTCCACTAGGCTGCACTGACTCTCTTCCCCTGGAAAATCAGCTCCAACAGAAACTGCAGAAATTAACCTGAAAATACTGTATAAAGCACCAAAGGGGGAAATGTGCTATTGAGCACATCAGCAACACTATTGGGGTGGGATTGCTTAAGCCTAGCATGAAGCTCATTAACTTATTGGCCCTAGAAAGCTGGATACACTGGAAGGCAAAGCTATTCTTTGCTTCACCCCCACTTCACCCTCCAAATCCTTGGGAAAAAAAAAGGAAAATCCATCCAATGTTAGATGCCTAAAATAGTTATTTTTTTCAGTTAGATGTATATAAAGTATATAAGATGCAAAATGTGGCCAATGCTGAGGGACCAATTAGGAGAATTTTATAAAACTACCAATTTGAGAAACAGACTTCTAAATTGCATGAACCATCTTAAGGTTTTGAGAAACTGATAATGAAATGTGATATTAAGACATACAGCAACAATAAGAATCCAATTTGGATTTATAGTTAATTTCATTAACACCTACAATTTAAAACATCCATCTGTACTTACAGCAACTATTTCTGTTCCAAGAATCTTATCCAACACAGTGTAAGAGCAACATTAATAAGCTTTCGGCTTTTCCAATATAATAATTTCTCACAAAATTTTTTTTTAAAAACATATTTTGGTCCTAGAGTCAAAAGGCCTGAATTTAAAGTGACTCTCTGACACTTAGTGCCTGGGAAAATTCTTCACAAGTTAAATTTCTCTGAGTCTTGATGTCCCCATCTATAAAGTGGGGACAGTATTACTTGTACTACTTAGGATCAAGAATCTAGACCTGGAGGGCATCTTAATCATCTGATCTAACACCAACATTTTACAGATGAGGAAAATAAGGTGCAGACATATTGGGTAACTTGTCCCTAGTTCACATTTCATGAGATTTTTGGTTGGAAGAAACTGTGCATTAGAGTGTTATACAAATGTAAGAAAATAATGTATCCTGCAAAAGAAATTATTTTTCTTTTGTTTACTAACTAAACCAATTTTGGAAATGACGTTATTAGTTTTTGAGAAATCCTTTTGGGGGGTTAGATTTTTTAGCACCTTAAAATTCTGCCCTTTGCCCACATGTATAAGTCAATGGTGTACATGGTACTTCTCTAACAATTTAGATTCATAGCATCTCAGAGTTAGAAGGGACCATAGTGGTCACAAGTCCAACTTACTATCCAAGAGGCCTCTTGTAGCCCATTCCACACATGTTGTACCTTTCTGACATGAATTCTGCATTAACTGATAAATAGGTAAATTCATGCCTTCTGCTGTTCCATTTCACTTTCCATAAATGCGCCTATGGAGCCGCCCTTAGCCATGTACTCTGAAGACTCCTGGCACAGTGGTGTAGCTCCAAAATGGTTGACAGGGTTACAGGGGGGATGCCACAGGTAGCTTGCAGCAGTTTAAGATCCTGCTTTTGAACCTAGTGTCCTAAAATTGTCAACAGCACATCTCCCATGGCATGGACTTAGGTGATTGAAGATCACACAGGCACTTCTCATGATGGGTAGAAACATTTCAAAGGTGGTAATGAGTTTAAAGGACCGTATCTCTGTTCCTGGCATTTGTTTCCAGTTGGTTAATCCTGCATATCAGTTCTGATCATTGACTTTTGGTGGGTTTGGGGCAATGTGGGGCTGAAAAACAGAAAGGAGCACAGCACAGACAGGAAATTAACCTGTCACCCATATTACTGGTGAAGGAAGAATAACTGATGGGGTAGGAATTTCTGCTGAGCTATTTTGAGTGGTAAGCAGAGATCAACCATTCAGGAGAGAGTATTTGGTGAATTTGTGGAGTGTATGACAGGGAATAGATCTGAAGAGTTTGAGAGGTGGGAGACATTATCTGATTATAATATCTGGTCTTTGATCTCCTTCCCTTATGATCTCATTGTGGTGTGTGGGTGTTCACTGGTATCTGTAGGTTCATGTTCATGGCCTGCAATGTTCCACTGTCCACGCACAGTGTGTGCCCCTGGTGAGATAAGCAATAATGAAAGATCTGGTCAGTCTGGGTTAGCCCTACCTACCTGAATTGTACCATTAGAAGTTGTTTCTGGTTTCTTATGCCTAGAGAAAGGGCTCTGAGAGCACTGGCTTTAGCTAACCACTACTTGCTATCAACACATTTCATCTCCTGGTTTGGGTTGCCATTTTTTCCACAACTCCTGACACCAATTTTCTGGCATCTCCTCCCACATTCCACCCACTTTCTTCACTATTTCTCTGTAACTTTTGTCAAAGCTACCTGATTAACATTTTAGTCTGAAGTTTCTTTTTAGGAAAGAGGTTGGCAAATGGGGTTGAGCAAAAGAAAGACTAGATCATATCATGCTCTTAGGACTTTAAAGTTAGGAAAGCTTTTTGAGGTCATCTGGTCCCGTTTCCTATTCAATGAAGGGATTTCTCAACAACATTCCCAGTAAATGATCATCCAACCTTTGCTTGAATCCTTCCAGTAAGGCCAAACTCTCTACTTAGGAAGTCAGATTCACTCTAATTGCTAAAGAGTTGAGTTCAGTTAAAATAAGTCTCCTTATAACTTCTATCCACTAATTCTACTTCTGTCCTAAAACTACACAAAGTAGCTAATTCCTCTTTCATATGACAGCCTTTGAAACATTCGGAGAAAATGATGAAGGCCTACCTGTACATGGTAGAGGGACAAATATATTTATTATTGACATGATTGCTTGTTAATATGATCTAATAAGAAAAAAGTCAACACCAGGATACATTACTCCTTGGCTTATTACTATGGATTATAGTTGATTACTATGTTAATACTGGTTGCCTGACTTCATGGATCCTGGGGTTTTAGATTTAGAGCTGGAAGAAACCTTAGAGGTCACCAAGTCCAATGTGCTCAGTTTGCAGATAAGGAATCTGAGAGCCAAAAAAGTGTAGTGACTTGCCAGAGGTCACATAGGGGGGTAAATAGGGAAACTGGGATTGAAATTCAGGCTCTCTGATTCCAAACCCTATATCCTTTCTTTTGTATCATATCACCTCTTACGATCAGATAGGTTGTTAGGCAACAGTAAAATATTGGCTGCTATGGAGATGTTTTCAGGAATTGAATGTCTGGGTTGGGGGCAAGAATGGGGATTTCAAGAATGAAAAGTTCCTATATACAGAAGGTCCAAATTTAAATGAAGAATAGTTATTTACAGGTTTAGAAAGGATACATTAATTGATTGACAAGTTAATAAAGCTTTGACTATTTGGTGAAATTTGCAGTAGAAAATTTCTTTTTTCCCTTGGTAGAAATTATGACTTATTTTTACAGTGCATAACATATATTTTAACATAAAATTGTGGCCATGAGGATCAGGAAGACTATTTACTTGGCAATTGGCAGGGATGGGAATTAGGAGACAGGGGGAGGATTAAGTGAGGAGAAGAATGGGAGGGAGAAACTCTTAAGCACAGATTCAAAAGAGATACTTGGAAAGTAGGTAGAGCTAGCTGGTCGCATAACTTTCATAACCCAGCAAACTTAAGACTTTTCTGCTTTTCTTATAAACCTAGGGGCATCCCTCAGAAAAACAAAAGCAGAAGGATGTATGGGCTTTGAAAATGGAAGGGCTATGGAATTTGATTCTAGCTATCAAAGGAAAATGATGGAAAAAGAATTTTGGAAAAACAGTACCTGCCACCCAAGGCCTCTAGCAAGACCTGGTCCAGATAATAGCTGGCAGCACAAGATTAATATGATAATAAATGAATTCTTGAGATTCACCTGATGGTAGAACTCTAATAGTTATTAAGTAAATATTCCACAAGAAAACTCAATGGATCAGGGATGACAGCACAATTTATAAGGGTCTAACTCCAAAGTGGGTAAAGGAAGCAACTATAAAATCACCACAAGATAACCCAAAGCTCAAAGGGGGAATTTTTTGAGACTAGATAACCAAGTACCTTCCTTAGTCTAGCAGTTAGGGCAGTCGTAAATTGAAAATACAATACAGGCTAGAGCAAAAGGGTATATACCTGGAGAGTTGTCACTGGAAAGTACGGAAGACACTATCAAATCCAACACCCTCATTTTACAGATGGGGAAACTAAGGTCTAGTAGGGTTAAATGACTTGTTCAAATTCACACATATAGATGATATGGGGTGTGAATCAAAGCTCTCTGGCCCCCAAACCAGTATTATTTCCATTGGCAAATAATGCTAGCTCAAACAGAGACAGTAAGGTGTAGTGTACTTCAAATAGAGGCTGATATCACCTGCCAGGGATGTTGAAGAAGGGATTTATTTGTGTATCAGGTTGGGGTTTGGACTAGATGATCTTTAAGTACCTTTCAACTCTGATGCTATGATTTTATTCTATAGTTCAAAGGTAGGCCCATCACAGTCTGACTTTTGAGTCTGTTTGTCTACTCCCTACCCCGAAGTATTCTCTATTCTCATATAGAGATTACTACGTATATAGAAAAGATATATATATATATATATATATGCAGTGTCTGTCTCTTTCTCTCCATATATATGTATATATAATATAGACTCTGTCTCAAAGAATCTATATTATTATATAAGTATATATTATAGCACGTTACTATATATTATATAGTATACCATGTATTATACTATATATTATAATTATATAATAATATATTATAACATAAAATATATTGTACTATATTCATATATAATTATATAATATTAACATATACCATACACAACTTTATTGATGTATCTAATAAATACATGATTATTTATAGGTTTTATTATATAATATTTTATGTATTGAATTATAAAATAGTATAGGTTTTGTATTGTATATTCTGAGAGAGAAAGAGAGAGACTCTTTTATCTCTTTTCCTTGCTCAATAGAATGTAAGTTTCTTGAGGATTGGGATTGTTTATTTTTTTGTCCCAGGACCTAGTGCAATGCTTTATACATGGAAGGCATTAAATAAGTGCATGTTGAATTGATCTGAATTGCTTCCAACAGAATACTGGCATGGGGCTGGGACATAGTACACCTATTCATTCTTGATGACTTAGCTGTAAAGGCTGGGAGAGGTTAGGGTTCTCAATTTTCTTATGTACCATGTTAATTTTCACTTTCCTTGACTTCCTAATTCAAGATTTACTCTAAGAACAAAGCCAAACAAGCCTAGACTCACCTCAAAATTGTTGGGGACATGTCCACATAACCTTAAACCACTCTCATTACAAAATCTAGTTCCTAGTCACTCTGTCCTGTCCTCTATTCAACTCCCATTCTCTACACATATTAAATTATTCATTGCTCTGGGTTCATGTACCCAGAGGACAATTTCTTAGCTGTACATACTCTACTAGTTATCAATGTTAAGGGAATATCAAAATCACTTCTTTATAGCTGGGGGACAGCTAACAACTTTAGGAAACTGCAAAGCCTCTTCATCTTTGTGACATAGTCAACCATTCTTTATTCAGATTCTATCAAGTACTAGAAAACAAGATCAAATATAAGGAAATGAGTAGACTGAGGTATCTGACAAAGTCTTTTAAAATATCCTAGTGAACATAAAGGAGGCATATGGGCTGGTTGATAGTAGAATTATATAGTAAACAAGATCAGACCCAAAAGTAGTGAATCATTCATTCTCTAGCTATCAAATGCAGTTGGATTAAGGGAAGGAAAAGGCACCAAATCCTCACTCCTTAAGCTGGACTAGACAAGTGGTATAGGAATGGGAATTTAAGATCTTCCCTGCCCCTAGGCCCTTTGATAAGCTTGGGTGACTCTGAGAGCCTTCCTTGATTTGAAAATATACTCTGCCTCCCTGATGGACTGAATGTGGTCACATGGAGCCCGTGGCTAGAGGCTTGGTTTTCAGCAATGCCCACACCTTGGTCCTCTGTGATTGGGCAGTGGGTCAAGAGGGTTTTACATTCTCTGACCTAGGAGAAGGCTATATATACCCTGATGTGAGGCTTTGCTTTGGGGCTCATTTTGAGAAGAGTTGTGTGATTTGACCAGATGAGACCCTGGGCAGCCGTTGAGCCCCCAGCTTTGAAAACCCAGATGTTGATGCTTCCCTTTCTGGTAACTGACTAGGTATGGATGTAATGGTCTGACAGTTAGAGGCCTGTCTGCTTGATCTGTTTCTCTGTCTGCTAGTAGCTTGTTTGTATTCTCTGAAATTTGGGGTGCTGACCTTTTCCCCCTGAACTAGGTAAATGACATATGTTTGATTAAAGCAAGATTGTTAACCCATTTTGAGTTGGTTTCCTTTAGAAAAGCAGATCTAAGAACCTTTGTTGGCAGCCACCTGGGAATGCTGGGGTGTTACAAGTCATTCTATTGCTAGATTAAACTAGAATAAGAAATCTGCACTCTGTAAACTCCACTCTTTCTATATTTTTATGTTATTTTTTTCCCCTTTGTTTCCTAGGAATAGTTCTGTAGGAAGGTACCCAAGGGAACAGAAGAGTTCATTTTGGATTCCTGCTTAGTGCTAACAACTAGGTAAAGTTCAAACAAGGGATTATGACTAAAAATGTATTTTACTAACTCTTAACAAATTCTATAGACCTCAGCATTAAATCTGGAAATTTAAATTGATCACAAAAGAATGTTAGAAAAAGATGCACCTCCTAGGATCTTAGAGTTAAAAGGGACCCAAGACATCATTCAATCCAAGGTGTATCTGAACAAAAATATTTTCAATAGCATTCCCAACAAAGTCCTTATTGAAGACCTCCAGCAATGGGGAACTTTCAAGGTAGGGCACTCTTCTTTTGGACAGCTCAAATTGTTAGCCGTTTTGGGGGTTTTTTTGTTTGTTTGTTTTTGAGACTAAGCCAAAACTCATTGGCTCTAGTTCTGCCCTTGGCCGGGGAAATGTGAAGGTGTGGGGGTGCAAGTTAAGCAAAACAAATAGAATCCCCATACCATACGATAACCTTCAAAACACTGGAAGACAGCCATCATGTCCTATCTAAGTCTTCTCTACAACAACAGTTTTCCTATAAGTAATTCTTAAAAACGGCATAATTTCCATTTGAAGGACTTAATTGTGGCAACTCTCTTTTGGTTACTCTCTAGTTTCCTAAAAATTTTCCTAAATGTGGCATTCAGAGCCAGACACAGTATTCCAGATGAGGTCTGCCCAAGGCAAAGTGCTATGGTACTGTAAACCAGGGGTGTGCTAGAGATGGCTCCCACTGGATTTCAGGAGTCAATTATTAACTGTTCAGTGTTAACATATACACCTGGAAAATTGGTAAATTTTCATCAGGGCTTGATATATTGCTTTGTTATCTTAAGAAAGTGATGGAGAAAATATTAATGTAGCAGATTAATCTTAAAAGTGTCTCCTGTGTATAATTGCCCACACGTATAGCTGGTTGTTAAACATTTACCAGTAGACTACTGGCTATAACCTCCATCGTTTTGAAAACTATGCTTCCAGTAATATAGTCTAAGATTTGTTAGAATTTTTTTATCTGCCATATCTGCTACAACTTTCAGGTCTTTTTTTTTTTAGGTTTGATTTTGTTATCTCTTTTCCATCCTATCTCTGTACAGTGAGCTTTTTGAATTCTAGTATAGAATTACATATTTACCTCCATTAACACGTATACTATTTCTTTGGTCCATTGTTGAAGTTTGTTAAGTTCTTTCAAATCCCATATGGAAAATGTATTAGTGGGGTGGCTAGGTGGTGCAGTGAATAGAGCACTGGCCCTGGAGTCAGGAGGACCTGAGTTCAAATCTGGCCTCAGACACTTAACACAAAAACTAGCTGTGTGACCTTGGGCAAGTCACTTAACCCTAATTACCCCCCAAAAAGCAAAAAAAAAGAAAGATCTCTAACTTTCTAAAAAAAATTTTTTAAAAAGAAAATGTATTAGTTTTCTTTCCTATCTTCCTGCTACCTGAAAATAATACATATTTCATTCCTGTCTTGATAGAAGTCACTGTTAAATACTGAAGGGTCAAGGGTAAAATCCTAGGGCATTTCACTAGAGAACTCTCAAAAGTAGGATTAGTTAAATGATCAAAGGATATGAACAGTTTTCAGAGGAAGAATTTAAAGCTGTCTATAGCCATATGAAAAAATGCTCTAAATAACTATTGATTAGAGATATGCAAATCAAAACAACTCTGAGGTACCACACTGTACCTATCATATTGGCTAACATGACAAAACAGGAAAATGAAAAATGTTAGAGAATATATGGGAAATTTGGAACACTAATTCATTGTTGATGGAGTTGTGAGTTGATTCAACCATTCTGGAGAGCAATCTGGATCTATGCCCAAAGGGCTATAAATAACTGCATACCCTCTGACCCAGTAATACCACTTCTAGGGTTGTATCCCAAAGAGATCATAGAAGTGGGAGGAAGACCCGTATGTACAAAAATATTTATAGCAGCTCTTTTTGTAGTGGCAAAGAACTGGAAAATAAGGGGATGTCCATCAACTGGGGAATGGCTAAACAAGCTGTGGCATATGAATGTAATGGAATACTATTGTGCTATAAGAAATGAGGAGCAGATGAACTTCATATTTACCTGGAGAGACTTATACAAACTGATGCTGCGTGAGAAGAGCAGAACCAGGAGAAATTTGTACACAATTATAGATACAATGTATGTGTGATGACCATCTCTGATAGACTGGACTCTTCTCAGCAATGCAAGGTTATAAGACAATTCCAAGAGACTCATGATGGAAAGAGATTATCTATATTCAGAGAAAGAACTAAAAAGAACAGAGTTTAAATGCAGATTGAAGCAAACTACCTGCTCTCTTTATTTTTCTTATTTGGTTTTATTTCCTCTTTCCCATTGTTCATTCCATTGGTTACAATCCTTCTTTACAACCTGACTAATGTCTAATGTGAAAGTATTTGCAGATCCTATACTTGATTGCATGCCACCATGGTGGGGGGAGGGGGAGAGGGGAAGGAGGAAATGGAGGGGAAGAAAATTTGAAACTCAAGGGATTGTGGAACTGAATCTTGTAAAGTAAAAGTAAAAAAACAAATTAATAAAAAATTTTTACCAATAAAAAAAATGTGCATACACTTTGACCCAGCAATACCACTTCTAGGGCTGTATCCCAAAGAGATCATGAAAACGGGAAAAGGACCCATATGTACAAAAATATTTACAGCTCTTTTTGTGGTGGCCAAGAACTGGAAATGAGGGGATGTCCATCAATTAGGGAATGGCTGAACAAGTTGTGGTATATGAATGTAATGGAATACAAGTGAATGCTATAAGAAATGATGAATAGGCAGACTTCAGAAAAACCTGATGCTGAGCTAAGTGAGCAGAACCAAGAGAACATGGTACACAATAACAACCACAGTGTGC
Source organism: Petaurus breviceps papuanus (assembly GCF_028583685.1). Classification (NCBI taxonomy): domain Eukaryota; kingdom Metazoa; phylum Chordata; class Mammalia; order Diprotodontia; family Petauridae; genus Petaurus; species Petaurus breviceps. Next base: position 13,225,201 of record NW_027185694.1, on the reverse strand, counting down.
AATGACTGACTTTGATAGACTTATCCTTTCTCAGCAATGCAAAGTCCTAAAACAATGCCAAAGTACTCATGACAGAAAATGCCATCTACATCCAGAGAAAGAACTACAGAATCTGAATGCAGAGAAAAGCAGACTATTTCCTTTTCTGTTTTGTTTTTTCTTTCTCATGGTTCCTCTCATTCGTTCTAATTCTTCTATATAACATGACTAATATGAAAATATGTTTAATAGGAATGTATATGTAGAGCCTATATCAGATTGCATACTATCTTGGGGAGTGGGAAGAGGAGGGGGATAAAACTTAAAACTCATGGGAGTGAATGTTAAAAACTAAAAATAAACAAATTAACTTTTTTAAAAAAGGTGGCATCAATTCTTTTATCCATCACTGTTTGAATCTGGTCCTTCAATCAGCTCAGTATAACTATATCATCTAATACCTATCACTTCCTCATGTCAACTAAGTTTTTTTGGGAGACACTGTCAACTACCTTGCTGAAATGCAGGTATAGTATGATTACAACATATGCGAGGGAAAATTGCTTGATGAAACCATCTGATAGTCTTTTCCCAGTCTTCATCCTTCTCTACCTCTCTCCTGCACTTGACACTAGCTTTTCTGCTGGGCATTCCCCTTAGTTCCTCTGGGTTGCTATTTCATTATGCAGTAATGTGATAAGAGTTCCAATCTGGAACTCCACCACTCTGGTTGAGGCAACAGGAAAGGAAAGAAGGAAAAAGGCAGGAGTGAGCAATTAATGCACACAAGTCAGGCAAGCCAGCCTAGCAGAAGCAGCAAGGCACCCTGAGTGAGATAGAAGGCACCTTGTGCCAGACAAGTCAAACCACAACGGACCACCATGTCCCCTCAGACCCTGAACCCTAGAGTCTTGGGTTTCAAATCCAGTGAACCCTTTGCCATCATCCTAGGAAGCAATCCAGGTAGAGATGTAGCCTGTTAGCTGCTCTTGCTGGTGCCAGTTACAATTAGTGAATACTCAGAAAAGTTCTTCCTAAGACAAGTCCCTGACCCTGTCAAGTGGCTCAACATTAGAAACTCCTATCATTTTACTAGGGGAAACAGCGTTAAAGAAAAGGCATTGAAATCTGCTTCGCCACTATACTCAAGGAATCGTGTGACCTTTTTATCTCATTTGCAGCTGAGGTCTTCCATATGGATTGTCTCTGTCATTGGAACTTGAGCTCCCAGAGAGCAGAGACTGCCTTACTTCTCTATTTGTAACCTCAGCACTTAGCCCAGGGCTTTGCCCTTAGCACATAGCAAAGGCTTAATAAATGCTTCATTCATCCATCTTGGACAAGTTCTTTTGCTGACGGCTGACAGTGGGGGAGGGGATAAAGAAGAGAGAATGGAGCCCAAATCAAGATCCAACCTGGTAGTATATCTGACTTTGTGGGGAGGGGGACATGGATAGGATCAGGAATATTTCATTGACCAAGTCAGTATTTTGCCAGTGGGCTCATGCAGTACAGGGTGGGGGGGGGGGAGGCTCGGGGGAAATACACATGTGATGTGCCAAGAGGTGATCAGACCAAGAGGACCAAACAAGTAGAGAGATGCAGGTCAGATAACACAGGGAAATCAATGGGCCAAAAGATTCCACAGAGCATGCAATAGCAGCAGTACTTGGCTTTGTTTGTTCTTGGACTGCTGGGAGCCATCTGCTTTTCAAGCCTGCCTCACTCATGCTGGGCTGATGAGCTACAGCTGGTGCTGACAAGTAGCAGTGTTCAATAAGTAGTTGAGGAATGAATGATAGTTTGAATTAGTTCTCCATTGATTTGCAGTATATTTCTATCACTTATTTCTCTGATTTACTAAATATAGTGAAATTCTGCATTTTCATCAGGTTCTCCAAATTTTTTTTATTTTCATTTCACCTTTTAGATGAACATAATATGCATGCCATTTTCTAAATTAATATAATTATAGTGTTATTATAAGACAAAGATTCTTAACCTAGAGTTTGTGAATTTAAAACATTTTTAATAACTGTATTTCAGTGTAATTGGTTTCCTTTGCAATCTATTTTTTTTTTATTTTATGCATTTAACATTATTTGGAGAATGGGTCCAGAAGCTTTACCAAAATCCCCTCATGGTGGGGATGGTCCAGGACAAATAAATGGTTAAGAATTCTTGTAGGAAAATTCGGCCTCAGACACTTAACAAAAAAACTAGCTGTGTGACCTTGAGCAGGTCACTTAACCCCAATTGCCCTACCTTCTCTCCTCCAAAAAGGAAGAAAAAAAAAAAAAGAATTCTTGTAGGAGGTCCAAAACAGTTTAGTGGAACATTCACCTTCAATTTAATTTAATTATTAATTTTTTTCAGTCATTCAACAACTATTTACTGAGTACCCATTGTGTATGTGTATGACTCTGGAATGGATGTGTGAAATACAAAGAGTACAGTTAGGAGTTAGAGAGTCAAGAGACACCTATGTAAAAAGGTGACTATCAACATTTCTTCAAGGATTTGTGATTTTATTAGTCTTAGTGTTCATGGAATTGAGGCAGAGCCCAACCCTAATCTTATCTAACTTGCTAAATGGTTTTCAAGAGTTGCTCTGGCTGGTAAAATATGGTCTTTACAAACTGGGAACCAGTTTCTTCATCTGTAAAATAAGAGGATTGGACTACATGACTTCCAATATCTAGTCCAGCTCTAAATTTATGATCCTTCTATCCTAATTTAGTAGGTACTTCCTTAGGTGGTATATATAGAATTTGTTGGCAGTCCTATACCAAGAACTTTACTCGGTTGGTACAAAAACCCAATGGTTAGTTCCATGCAAAGGTGAGGCATTGGAGTAAGACTTTAATAAAGCTTTGTTATTTAGTAAATAACAATATTAGAGTTCAATGACCATATAAGATAAAATGTGAGAGATGGCAGAAGGAAGTACTGTATGAGGTTAACTGAAAAAGAGTGCTATTAGTTAAGAGGAGGAAAATATCTTTCTAAGCTTCAGGGGTCCATAGAAGGCTTCACAGAGTATGAAAGACCTAAACCAAGTGTTGAAGGATGAATAGACTTTGGTTAGATGAGAAGGATGGAAGAAGATATTTTGGGTAAGGGTAATTGAAAGAGATGGATGTAAATGCACATGGTCAATTTAATTCAGCAAATTCAATACAACTCAACAAAGATTTATTAGCACCTACTTAAGGCAAGACATGTTGAAATACAGGCAAGAGATAGTCTTCATCCTTGTGATCTTTCCTGTGTGGTTGGAAAGACCAAACTCTTTGAGTAATTACAGGTTTCTTTGAGGAAGCTCTACATCACAGTGCAAACATCTTTAACAAGCATACATCTCCATGTTTCATGCTTTGCCTGATGTTTATTGTAAGAGGGTCAATGAAAAATGTTTCTGTTGTTATATCTTCCAAGGAATCTTGATTAACGTTGATAAATGGAGGGAGACAACTGGCTTTCAAAAAGCCTATGAGGCAGTGTTTTGCTTATCTTAGTTGGATGCTTTTTAAAAATCAGCAAACAGGAAGTACAAAGGAATCTTACATTTTCTTATTATCTTTCAGTCAATTGTGAGAAAGGTAATGAATACGGTTCAGTGTTGAACATCATTTATAAAAAGCTATTTGTTCCCTACTAATAATATCCACCTTGGGGATGCCCTCAATTCACGTTCACATTGCCCTCAAAGATTTTATATAGATGAGAGACTCACGTATAGGTTAGTAGCTGTTGTTCTATTGCCACCTTTTAAAAATTTCATTAAGATCTGAAATAATTTTCCTTGCTTTTGACATTTTCCTGTCTTTTAGACACCTTTTAAACTAGTCTTTCAGTGTCTGACAATTGTATCACCTTCAGGATGAATCCCTTCTCTCTGTTTTTTTCTTTCTTCTCTTTGGTGACATTATTGCTTCCTCAGACTGTGAGTTAATAGACAGCAGGGATCTTTTCTTTTTCTTTCTATCCCAGCACTTAGTACAGAACCTAGCACCTAGTAGGCACTTAATAAATGATTATTTGCTGATTGTTAATACTTCGGGGATTGTGATATTAGGGTCCAACTGTGATAATTCCAATATCCTTGATGGAGAAAAGTTTGCGCATCTTCTCCATTTTTCTTCTGTTTCCTTTCCCCATTTTTATTCTTGAATACCTTGTCATGGCTTTGGGGAGGGGGGGTTGTATATCTTGCCAATCTTTCATTTGACTAGTTTTACCCATCACTGTGTTTTCTCTGGCTCATCATCCTTCTTCATAAGAGTTTACAGTTTATATTACATATACACTGAATGGATATCTTACAAAGCTTGACCAACAATATGTATTTTGGGACAGATGAAACAGATAGCCTGTGAGCTGGGCTCAGAGTTGAAAAAGAGAAGAGTAGGGTGGATTGCTCTCAGGAAATTGCAAAGCATATTTACTAACCCCAAACTTCCTTTAATAACAAAGGTCCATCTTTTTAATAGAAGCGTTTTATATATGGTGCTATATGGCAGTGAGACTTGGAACACCTCTGTCTTTGGAAAACTAAAAATGCATGCATCATAGAGGACAACAGAAAAGTTCATTAGTTTGTTATATATGCAATATATAACAAGGAACTATGGACAGGAGCAGGAGCAAAAGATATCATCAAAATTTTATGACAAAAAGAAAAGATGAGGAGCTAGCCATAAAATATGACAGGCCAGAATTCTCTACTGGGAACCTTTGATGTCCAAATTTCATTGGGAGGCTCAGAGACAGCAAGGAAGGTTACTAGTGTGTGGAATGGACACCTTGTAGAAAAAATTTGGGGAGGGCATGGATGAGAGATGTACAGGATGGGTAAACAGGGATGAATTTTAATCTGTATCATTAAAAGGAACCATTTCCCCCTTAGATCCTGATGGATGCAGCAGCCTGGGACCCTGAGATTTGGGAATGGGAATGCTTTCAGCCCAGTGCTCAGTTACCACCCTGGAAAACAGACCCTGTGGAGATGCAGCCTGGCAATTCCTAGCACATGATAAACCCAAAGTTACTGAAGACCCAGAAAAGGAAGTTTTTGCCACCAAAGTTCTTGGCATTGTCAAATAGTTAACATTAGAAACTGCTCTATTAAAATATGAGCTCCTTTAGAGCAAGGATTGTCTTAACTTTCTGCTTTTATCTCTCAACACTTAGCACTATCTTTGAACAAACTAAGTGCTTAATAAGTTGGATTTTTTTTATTCATTCAACTTTCTAAACCAATGAGATAAATCCAATCTGAATATGGGCAAATTGTTAGGTGTTGGAGATTCAGAGACAAGATGAAAACAGTCCAACACTCATAGAACTTACAGGGAGCAGGGTGGGGGGGCAGGATATAACATTGGGATATAAGGGTACAGTCAAAATCACTTCATTTCATTTAATCCTAATAAACTTGTAAGGTGAGAACATATATTAATAAATCATTTAATGATTTAATGAAATTCTAAAGGGGCAGTTAGATGGCATAGTGGCTAGATGCAGGGGTGGGGAACCTGTGACCTCAAGGCCACATGTTGCCTTTTAGGTCCTTGGGTGTGGTCTTTTGACTGAGTCCAAGTTCTACAGAACAAATTCTTTTATTAAGGGGATTTGTTCTGTGAAGTTTGTATTCAGTCAAAGAACTGTGCGTGAGGACCTAGAAGGTCACACCTTGGGGCCACAGGTTCCCCACCCCTATAATGGGCTTGAAATCAGGAAGACCTATCTTCAAGTCACTCAATCCTGTTTGCCTCAGTTTCCTCATCTGTAAAATGAGCTAGAGAAGGACACATGGCAAACAACTTCAGCATCTCTGTCAAGGAAGTCCCAAATGGGGGTCACAAAGACTCAGATAGGAATGAAATGACTGAACAACAAATGTTACAAGTCCTTGAAAGCCACTGGATGAATAAAATGAAAAACTATCTTAGAACTGGAGAAATATTTTGAGGATCTTGTCACAAAGCCAAAGGAATGGGGACATCAAGAAGCAAGGTAAAAAGAATCAAGAACACAGGGGTAACCAATAAAAGAAGAAATTGAGGATTGAGCTGTTGCAGAGAAGGGAGAAATCAAGGAGACCTACTGGACTTACAGGTACCTCAAGTCAGAAGACTGGCTAATGTCACCAGTTGGACCCACCTCCTTAAGGACTGAGGGAAGTCCTAAGAAAAGGTCTATTCTTTCTCCAACCTCCCCTTTCAGTACCTTCTTATTAATCACACGTTAATGTACTCTGCTGCTTCCTTACCCAAATGTTTCTAGTAATCTGAATTCTTTCCCAACCACCAAGAGGATAAGTATAATCAAGAGATAAATATAAATGTAATTAAGGCAGAGAGCAAAGCCTCTGTCTAAATTATAGGAATTTTCCTAACTGGGCGCTCCAACATTGATGGTATTTCTAACTTTTTTGTTAAATATTAACTCTCTGAAGTATCAGAGAAGAACCTTTGGACCTGAAGAGCCATTATACTGCCTATCTGATTAAAATGGGCTTATTATAGTAACAGGGTGTAACAAATAAATAGAATATTATTTGAGGAAACAGGGAAAACTAACAAAGCAGAGGTTCTTAACCTAGAGTCCATGAACTTATTTTTTTTTTAAATTTTGATAAATGAGGGCAGCTAGGTGGCACAGTGAATAGAGCACCGGCCCTGGAGTAAGGAGGACCTGAGTTCAAATCCAGGCTCAAATACTTAACTCTTACTAGCTGTGTGACCTTGAGCAAGTCATTTAACCCCAATTACCCCTCCAAAAAAAAAAGCAAAAAAAATTTTTTGATAAATATATTTTAATAGGATTCATTTTCTTTATAACCCTATGTATTTTATTTTATGCATTTTAAAAATATTCTAATGAGGGGTCCATAGGATTCACTAGATTGCCAAAGGGTTCCATGACAGATACACACACACAGGTTAGGAACCCCTGAACTAGTGGGATCATTCCAGAAGGCTTCCTGGAGGAAACAATACAGTTTGCTTTTAGATATTTATCTTTTTTAGATAAGCTTTAGAATATAAGCTTATATTATAAGTTTATAATACATTAGAATATAAGCTCTTTGAGGGTGGGAACTGATTTGCTAGCTTATGGTTGTATCTCTAGCACCTAGTATAGTGTCTGGCAAATATTAAACACTTAATGAATGCTCTATGTACAAAGTAAGTGGGCGGCTAAGTGGCACAGTGCCTGAGTTCAAATCTGGCCAAAGACACTTACTAGATATGTGATCCTTGGCAAATCCCTTCACCCTGTTTGTCTCAGTTTCCTCAAGTATAAAATGAGATGGAAAAAGAAATGGTAAACCACTTCAGTATCTTTGCCAAGAAAACACTAAATGAGATTATGCAGAGTTGGATACGACTGAAACGACTAAACAGCAACAAGCTGTGCTAAGCAGTATGGATGGGAATGTAAACTAGGTGAAGGATATCCTTCCCAAATATATGTTGCCATAGAGATTTAGACTGAAAGTGTGAGTGACCTATCAAGAGTTCTCAGATTTTCTACTGTCTTGGACCTTGAGAAAATTTCTGCAGAAAGGCTTAGAGAAGGAAGAAGTGTGGCTATTCCAGTCCCACACTTCTACTAATACTGCCAAGACTGGCACCAAAAGCAAGGAACAGTAGAAGTGATCAGACTAGGACCAGAAGAATCCCAATGACCAAGCAAGAGTGAGTGTACCTATCTTGCCCTACAATAAAGTAAGGGGGGATGGGGGTGGGACAGAAGAGAAGGAAGAAGGGGTAATCAGTATGCTTGCCATCTTGGGGTGGGGGTAGGGGAGAGATGGGGAAAATATATGGAACTCAAAATCTTGTGGAAATGAATGTTGAAATAAATTTAAAACTTTTTTAAAATTAAAAAAAGAATAATGACAAAAAAAGAGTGAGTATACCTAAATTTAGGTGGACTAGGACAGGTCAGAGGGACAGAAAGCAATTTGGCTAAATCAGCAGCATGGGTCAGTTGTTGAGGGTGAAGTCCAGCTCACAGCTTGATTCTTCTCTGTTTCTTTGGATCAATGCCTGGGGAAGCTACTGTTCAACTACTTCTTCTGCCCTCCAACCAGTGGGAGGAGGGGTAGGAGATGGGGATGAAAGGAAAAATTCCATCCATCTGCAATTCATGTCACATCCTTCTCTTTCTGTTTTAATGCTGATCTGCTCTTTCTATACTATTAACACTGCTAATAATGTATATGATCATTAACAGTGATTTTTGGTCTAAGTCTATGAGTTTGAATTTGAGATAAGTAGCAGAGAAAGCACATTGTTATAGAGGAACCATCTAGAAGTTGTCTAGATTGGTGAAATCACAAATTGAGGACTTATTACAGATCATACCCTATATTTCTCTTTAAGTCAGAGACTTAATAAAGAAACAACCTTGTAAACAGAACAGAAGAGGCTCAGGGTTACTGTGGTTGTCCTGGGTATACTTTTTTAGTAACCTTGCCTAGCATTAGATGATTTTCTAATACCCACATCCTCATTCCTGCCACATGTGGGGACTCTCCAACTTTCCCCTCACACAAGACAAAGAAATGAGGTAGTCCTTGCACTCAAGGAGCTTACATTCTCCTGGGTATAGTGAGTAGATTTGTCTTAGTTGGAACAGAGGGATTTGTGTGGGGGCAGGGGGTAGTGAAAAGGGAAGGAGGGAAGAAGATGATTACAAAGCTTTAAGCTTGGAAGACTTCTAATTAAAGAAATGCCGAAATCAGGAGGGAGTCACTTCAGCAAGAATGATGAATTTGGTTTTTAGACATGTTTGAGGTTGGAGATAGGTAAACATGTTACCATTGACAAATAGAGACAACCAGCTGGAGTTCTGGAAAGATGGCAGCCCTAGAGACATATATTTGGAAGTCATTCTCATGGAGGTGACAGTTAAAATAATGACAGTGGGTGAGTTCTTTGAGGGTAAGGAGATAAAACCACTGTAGCAACAACCATACTGGCATACCCAGGATGGCTGCCAGCACAGGTTCTTGATTCCTTTGATTCAGAATCACTGTCTGGCTGTCTAAGCAAAAACCTTGTCTCTTGCTTCTTCTACTCACTGCTTTCTCATTTCCACCCACTTCAGCCTCTCTCTCCCATATCCTCCACTGCCATTCCCTTCAATACTCCCTTTGGAAACCCAGTTTGATCTGTAATAAACTTTCCTTTATCTTAGATTATTTTTTTCTTCTCTCAGACTCCTTCCACTTTCTCACACTTACAGAAACTTGGCTTTTCCCAGAACCTCTTGAATCACTGAGCATCCTCTCTAGTAATGGCTGTACCTTCTCTTATGTACCCTGGTCCACAGGGACAAGAAGAGGAGGCATACTCCTTACTCTTGATTGCCATGTCCACACCTTTCCTCTGTTAATATTATTCAACAACCTCTCCTTTGAGGTCCACTGCATCAATCTATATCAACCTTTTCAGATCCTAGTAGAAGTCATCTGCCAGCTTCTATTTAGGTCATTTCCCTTCCTTTCTTAAGGAGTTCAATACCTGGACTATATATCTTCTCCCTTTCCCAGTCAGTCTCCCAGAAAAAAAGTTCTTTATACTGATTTGCTCCATTTTACATCACATTCATATCTCAATCCCTTATGATCTGGCTCAATTGAAATTGTTTTCCCAAGATTACCAGTAATCTCTTCATTGATAAATTCAATGGCCTTTTAGAAATTACTCAATTCTTCTTGGCCTTTCTGCAGCTTTTGATGCTATGAACCGTATCTTCTTCCTCTGTGCTCTTCTCCACCTACCCCACCCCTTTCAGTTTCTGTGATGTTGCTCTCCTGGTTTGTTTTTCTACTTGTCTGGTTGTTCTTTCTCAGTCTTCTTTTTCAGGTCATCATCCATGTCTTCCCCCTAAGTGTAGATGCCCCTCCAGGCTCTACCTTGAGTGCTCTACTTTTCTCTCCCAATGCTCTCTGAAGGTCATTATAGAAATGGGTCCCAAATCTATATATCTAGTCCTAATTTGTCTCCTAAACTCTACTTCCAGCTGTACATATCCAGAAGTTTCTCAAAATCAATATGTCTAGAATCAAGATGACTACTTTCTCCCCCCAAACCTACCCTTTCTTTAAATTTCTCTACATCTTAAAAATTTTGTTATTTTTTTGTTTTAATATCACCTTCATTTCTACATATGATTTTCTCACTTTTTCTCCCCCCACCCCAGGCAATCCTTCATAACAAAGAATATCAAAGAAAGAGGAAAAAAGAAAACTGTTCAGCAAAACTAACCAACTCATTAATCAACTCTAACAGAATATTTATTTCCTGGAGTCATACTTTGTCATAATCATTGAGCATTCTTTTTTAATTGCTTCCATTTACAGTGTTATAGTCATTAGTATATACATGTAAATACATATATATATATATATATACACACACACACACACACACACATACACACACACATATATATTCCTGGTTCTGCTTACTTCATTCTGTATCAGTTCATATGTCTTCCTATGCATCTCTAATTCTTCCTATTGGTTTTATCTTTTAGTACAGTCATGTATTACACATGTGTACCATGATTTCAAGTTTCTCTATTTCTACTAAGGGAACCACAACTGTGAAGGTCACTATTTCAGAGTCATCCTTAATTCTTTACCTTTGCTCCATTCCCATATTCATTTTGCCTTTAGTCTATATCGTCTCTCACATCTATCTGCTTCTTTGCATTGACATGACCACTGGAGTTTTAGGCTTCATCAACTGCTGCATAGACTGTTACAATAGTTTCCTAACTAGTTTCCATGCTTTCAACCTGTCCTCTTGCCAATCTCTTCTTCATATAACTGCCAAAATACTCTTCCTAAGGCACAAGTATGATCATATCACTCTACCATTTCTGTTCAAGAATCTTCAGTGGCTCCCCACTATCTCTGGGATAAAAAAGAAATTCCTCTGACATTTAAAATTATTCACAATTGGACTCCTGCCAACCTTCCCAGACTTATTCCATTTAGCTCCCTCTCACAATCTCTATATTTCAGGCAAATCAGTTGATTAGCTATTTTCTGAACTCATCTGTCTTTATTCCACCCTATCAATAGGCTGCTTCCCATGCCTGGGAGGCAATCTGTTCTTAGCTACCCTTAGAATCCTTATTCATCTCTGGTGCTACTTCTTACTCAAAGCCTTTCTCAATCCTTACTAAATGCTTACTAGCTCTTTGGATTATATTATACTTATTTATCTTTTTAAGTGTTATATTTCTTCAGCAAAATGTAAGCTTCTTGTGGGCAGGGACTTTTTTTTGTTTTGTCTTTATAACCTTAGCAATTAACATAGGACCTTGCACACAGTAGGCACTTAATAAATGCTTAATGAAATAAAGTGAACTATTGAACAATTTGAAAAAAAAATTACACCTGGAAGAAAACTCGAGATCTCTACAAAGCAAAGCAATGGAATTATTAACTTGTGCTTAGTAAAATAATCTGGGGATTTGAGGTCTGCTAGTAAAATATAAACAAATAGTCTGAATATTATTTTCCATTAAGTTACATAAGAAAATTATATTGAAAAGCATGTACAAAGTACAGATTAATAGAATCCAAAGGACACTCAAAGAAGAGCAAGATTAACTTACCTAGAAATATAGTGACCAAACTCTGATAGTGTTAATGTTATAGTATTATAGTGTTGCAACGGAAAGAGAATTTGGATCAGGGCTTTATCATCTATGTAGTCTTGGGAAAATCATTCCACTTTTCTAGGTCTCAGTTTTCTTCTCTGGAATATGAGGGTTTGGACTAGATGATCTGATTTCTAAGATAGCTTCAAAGAAAGAATTTCATTAGCTTCCAAGTGAAAGCAACCCCCAAATTAAAATGCACCAATTCAAATGGTGCAAGATTATTCAATGAGTAGAAAAAATAAAAGATCATATGATATTCTAACGGTATAAGAAATTTAGCACTAACCTAAAATTGTCTATTTTGCAAAACTTCTTTATAAGAAAAGAGTCTTTAATTCAATCAGAGACTTCTATATTTTTCTTTGCCAAAAAAAGAAAAAGGAAAGAAAAAAAAAGGCTGGGTAGATTTTTTTTAAGCAATTGGGGTTAAGTAACTTGCTCAAGGTTACACAGCCCCTTATTTCTGGGTGTGGTGCTGAGTATCTGAGCCCAGATTTGATACCCAGGTCATCCCGACACTGCAGCTGGTGCTCTTACTCGCTGAGCCACCTGGCTACCCCTTGGATAGATGTTTTGACCTAGAAATCAACCTCAAACAGAAAGAACCTTAACAAGGTAAACAAAGTTTATGGCTTAGAGTAAGTAAGTGAACATTCAAACTTCACCTAAACACACTAGACTTGACCTATATGGGTTATCTTATTACAGAAAGAAATCAGGATATTTTTCATGATTCTTAATATACATTATACCCCACACATATATGATTATAGCCTTTTTGAGGGCAGAAACTGTCTTTTATTTCTTTGTATAGTAACTGCTCAAGAAATAGTTGACTGATTTGAACATACATAGATTCAAGCTTTTAAAATTCCAAATTAAACTGTTCTCCTGTGCTCTCTCTCCTTCTGTCTCTTTTCCCTCCATTTCATCTTCACATCTTATCTTTACATTCTCTTCTAGACATTCAAAATCATAAATATGTTCTGGTTTCAGTTCTCTAAAATTTCTGCCTTTTTTCTCCCCTCTTGCTCCTTAATCACCTACACCATTCATACAGGACAGCATATATGACCTTATTTTTTATTTATTTCCCATTAAGTATCTACCAATGTGCAAGGTACTACATTAGATACTATATTGCTTAACAATTATGTCACAATTAGTGGCAAATGATAGTCAACTATTAGTAAAAAGTGTTAGATACCAGCAAGGTTGTGCATGAACAAAGATTTGGAAGAACTGTAGGGAAGGATTAAGAACTTATGGAATTCCCCAATTGATAAATGGTCAAAGGATATTAACAGGCAATTTTCAGAGAAAGAAATTAAAGATATCTATAAGCACATGAAGAAATGCTCTAAATCACTATTGATTAGAGAAATGCAAATCAAAACAACTCTGAGGTACCATATCTCACCAGTCGGATTGGCTAAGATGACAAAACAGGAAAATGACAAATGCTGGAGAGGATGTGGGCAAATTAGAACACTAATGCATTGCTGGTGGAGTTGTGAACTGATCCAGCCTTTCTGGAGAGCAATCTGGAATTATGCCCAAAGGGCTATAAATAATTTCATATCCTTTGACCCAGCAATACCACTCCTAGGGTTATATCCCAAAGAGATCATAGAAGTGGGAGGAAGACCCATATGTACAAAAATGTTTATAGCAGCTCTTTTTGTGGTGGCAAAGAATTGGAAATTAAGGGGATGCCCATCAATTGGGGAATGGCTGAACAAGTTGTGGTATATGAATGTTATGGAATACTATTGTGCTATAAGAAACGAGGAGCAGATGGACTTCATATTTATCTGGAGAGGCTTATATGAACTGATGCTAAGTGAGAAGAGTAGAACCAGGAGAAATTTGTACACAATTACAGACACAGCCTACGTGTGATGACCAACTTTGATAGATTGGACTCTTCTCAGCAATGCAATGATATAAGTCAACCCCAAAAGACTCATGATGGAGAGAAATGTGTGCATCCAGAGAAAGAACTAGAAAGAACTGAGTTTATATCCAGATGGAAGCAAAATACCTGATCTTTTTCTTTTTCTTGTTTGGTTTTATGTCCTCTTTACCATTTTTCATTCCATCTGATACAATCCGTCTTTATAACCTGACTAATGTATAATGTGAAAATATTATAGATCCTATACTTGATTATATGCCGTCATGGGGGGGAAGGGGAGTGAGGGGGACAAAATGTGAAACTCAAGGAATTGTGGGATTGAATCCCGTAAACTAAAAGTAAACAAACAAATTTTTAAAAAATAAATAAAAAGAAAAATGGAAAAAAAAGAACTTATGGAAAAATATTAAAATCTTTACTTAAAAGAAACAAAAGGGGAAAAGCCATATTTTCTGGACTTCCAGCAGCTAAAAATATATGTGCATAGACAAGAATAGGTGTATAATCCACATATACAAACCCAAATTCCCTCCTACCCCCTCACTGCAATATACACCAGGTTAGCTCTCGAAGGATTACATCACAGACATCACTTGTCCTCTTGGAGCTGTGAAAAATAATTGCCTAGAGGGTTCTGATAGTATTAAAGGTTGTTCCTTTTTCACCCTGAGTTAGATTTCAGTGGTCCCTGATGACCTCAATACTTTCCAGCTATTGAGGTATTATTTCACCTATTTGGATGTGAATCTTGTCTTTTTTATATCTCTTTGGTTGTACTTTAATACTTTTTTCTGTATCATATAATTCCCTACCTCATAATTTAAAGGAAGAAATATAAGATGCTCTCCTTCCTCTCCCCTCCCCCCCAACTTTACTGCTGCCAATCATAGCAATCTGTAATCTCTGAAGGCACAGTAAGACCCAGTGGTTGCAAACTTAAGGTAAAATTTATAGCACTTTGTCTGGTGAGGTTTACCCCTGGGTATTATCCAGAGGCTTGCTATTTACTGTTTTGCTGCCTTAGAGGGGAAAAAAATTAGATCTTGGTCTCACAGAGTTTTAGCAAACAATGGTGATGTACATTTGGCCATGGGGTACTGTTCTTCTGACATTCCTGACAGTTTGAATTCATCCCAATGGTACAGCGGAAATAGGTTTCTTAGTGCTTTTTTGTTTGTTTTTGCAAAAAGATCAATACATGTGGGCTCTGCCCCCAAATTTTAAAATTTATTTTTGAATTTACTGTAGCAATAGAAAGTTGTGGGTTCTAGACCTATAATTTAGTTGGTGTGGGAGTGCCCAGTGTGGAAACTCCCTTCATATCCCACTCATAGAGAAATGCATTTTATCTGTTTAGTCTTGGAGAATGGTCTAAAGCACGGGGAAGTTTAGTAACTTGCTTGAGGTCACACAGCTAGTATGTGTCAGAAATAGGATTTGAACTCAGGCTGTACTAACTCTTAAGATCAGTACGCTATCCATAATGCAGATTGTCCCTCAGAAATGGAAATAAAACCTAGAAAAACTAAGTGTAAGCTGAGCCCCAAAGTTCATTGGCATGGAACTATTTTCTCTTTGGTGGAGACCTCGAGGGAGGGACAGAGTGGGAGAGGGGAGAGATCTCTTTAGTCTCTTTGCTCTAGTCAGTCTTTGGGGGTCTCTTGACTTTCATCTTCAAGAGACAAACAATTCCAACATCGGTTTAGGTTGATAAAGGGAGAAAAAGATTCTGGGAAAGCAGACATGAGAGGAGCTGACAGTCTCCATCATGAACTTATCCACAGCTTGCTGCTATAGAGACTTTGGAGAATTTCCCTACTGATAAAATCTGGGACTCTGTCGTGGGTGAGCAGAGATACCTCACTCCAAAAGGAGAACTTTTTCAATTTGCATTATCTGATGTATATTCTCACATTTATACTTTCTCTGATTTCTGTTTTGCTCTCTGCTGAGATAAATGAGTTTCTTTGCTTTTTGTTATTTGCTATGTGTGTTCTTTGGGGAACTGGTATTTCATGGGAAGGAATTCACATCTTGGATATAAAGCTTGGGTTTCCTCCTTCCTCATTAAGAAATAACTTGAACCTGAAAACTACTTCCCCTAGACCAAAAATATTTCAGAGATCATATAGATATAATTCTAACCCGCTACCTCCTTTCTGAGGAATGCCGAGCAGCCTCTGTCCCCAACTTCCTTCTTTCCTTCCTGGCAAGAGCCAAAGAGAAGATGCTAGTGATGAATCTGTTCCAGTCTCCTTTTGAACTGTATACAACACCCCATAGTATACTAGTTATCTTAATAATAATTTGGGCTAGAATCTACCTCGAGACCATATGTGACCTTGTAGGTCCTTGGGTGCAGCCTTTTGACTGAGTCCAAGTTTTACAGAACAAATCCTTTTATTAAGGGGATTTTTTCTATGAAGCTGGATCCAGTCAAAAGGCTGCACTTGAGGACCTAGAGGGTCACATGTAGCTTGAAGGCTGCAGGTTCCCCACCCCTGGGCAATCTAGATTGTTAAAGTAACTAGTATTTCTGGATTTGATTTAGCATTTCTTTTTTTTTTTTTTTTTTTTTACTTTTTGGAGGGCAATTGGGGTTAAGTGACTTGCCCAAAGTCACATGGCTAGTGTGTCAAGTGTCTGAGGCTGAATTTGAACTCAGGTCTTCCTGACTCCAGGGCCAGTGCTCTATTCACTATGCCACCTAACCTTAACATTTCTTTAAGAAAACATTCATTCAACAACTATATGCCAGCTGATAACTCATATACATCTGGTCCTTTACAAAGTACTTTCCTCATGAAAGGAGGAAAACTATGCTGAAAGAGGTTAAATGACCAAACCACAGTCTTATAGCTGGTAACTGTCACAAAGGGGTCTTAGACTAAGTCTTCTAGTGTACTTTCACTCCTTTTCACAGGAGAATAGCCTGAGTATCTTTACGTAGAGAAATAGGCAAATTTTCATTACTATACATTCAAATGGTGATAAGTGCCTTTAAAATGCATATCAACAGATAAGCTAATATGGTCATTTGCCAGGAGAGAATTACGGTTTCAAGGATGCTTGGGTTCACACAGTATCCATCCCTCTCCTCTTTTTTTTTTTTAATCAGTATGTCTATAGAGGAAAGAAAAAGAGGAAAAATTATATGAGTAAACATGGTACTATAATATGCAAGAATCACTATTGAGAGTTAAAGTCTAAATTTTGTTTTGAAAGAAGGATTTAAACAAAATGATTTTTTTAAAAAGAAAATTGATGGATTTAAAGATCCACTGCATCAGCCATGAAAATAATCACTGGCCATATGCCCAGGATCTAAAAGAAATCAGCATGGGCCTAATGAAAACCAAGCAGTAGGTCTAAAGGAAATTCAATATACTTTCACTCTTTTCTTTTCATTTTTTGATTGGTTTCCATGGGAATCTGTGCTGGTGAAGAACTCTGAATCTATTTGTAGCAGACAGATATTTGTATTCTTAGCTTAGTGAATGTATAATAATTATTACTACTAGTAATAAAAATTCACATTTACTTAGGACTTTACACTTTACAAAGTGCTTTTCTTACAACAATCCTATGTTAGGAAGAGAAAGTCAAAGTGAGGAAGACAGAAAGATGGTAGCTTTTTTTGTAAGTAGGGTTGATTTAAAATTCTAAAGACCCTATATGTTTTTGAAAGTTAGGGTATATCCCACATAACCGTTCTAATCAATATGATTTTATATACAGAATAACCAACATCATTTGAATGTCTTAAAACTCAACCAATATCAGTTTGCCACTTATCCTTCTATAACATAGTTCAGGTGGAATCAACTGACCTTGTGGTATATGGTGGAATACTACTGTGCTATAAGAAATGATAAGCAGAAAGTTTTCAGAAAAACCTGGGAAGATTTATATGAACTGAGCAAAGTGAAATGAGCAGAGCCATTGTACACAATAACAATATTGTATGATGATCAATTGTGAAAGACAATACAATGACATAATTCTTTTAAAAATTTTTGTTCAATATTTTTAATTTTTTCCCAATTACATAAAAATAATTTTTAACATTCATTTTTAAAATGAATGATTTTGACAATCTCAGCAATACAATGACATAATTCTTTTAAAAAATTTTTGTTCAGTATTTTTAATTTTTTCCCAATTACATAAAAATAATTTTTAACTTTCATTTTTTTAAAATGTGCTCTAAATTCTCTCCTTTATTTCCTTCCTTCCTCCTCATTGGGAAAGCAAGCAATTTAATGTGGATTATATATACACAGTTATGCAAAACTTATTTCCATATCAGTCATGTTATAAAAGAAGATTAAAAAATCCCCAAAAGTAAAGTTTAAAAAAGCATGCTTCAAATTGCATTGAGTCTTTCAGTTCTGTGGAAATGGATAGCATTTTTTATCAAAAATCCTTTGGAACTATCTGGGATCATTGTACAATATTGTTGTTACTGCTTAAAAATTTTAATTGAATTCATAAGAGCTCACAAGAACACCAAGTGAAAAACTGTAGAAAGAGAAAAGAAGAGGGCCCAGAACAGATCCCTGATGGACATCCATGGTCATTAAGTATAATATAGATGATATTGACAAAGATCCAGCAAAGGAAACAGAGAAAGGGTGGTAAAATAGGTAGCAGGAAGACCAGGACAGAGTAGGGTCATGAAGACCTAGAGAGAAGAGAGTATGAAGGAGAAGAAAGTGATCAACAGTGTCAAAGGCTGCAGAGAAGTCAAGAAGGATGATTCTTCAGTTAGATTTATTCAGGAAGAGATTATTGATCATTTTGAACAGAGCAGTTTTGGTTAAATGACAAAAATCAGAAGCCAAAGAGTTAACCTAGAGAGTTAAGGGAAAGGAAAGGAAGTGTTCACATAGATTACAGACAACATTCTCAAGCAGTTCAGCCACAAAGGAAAAATAAAAAGCTATCTATCTAGTGAGATGATAGCTGGTGGAGATGGACCCACCAAGTGAGTATTTTTTGAAGACAGGGCATATATGATCATATTTGTAGGCCATAGGGAAGCACTCAGGGAGAAATTGAAGATAAGTGTAAGAATGAGAATGATAGAGGAAGCAAAATGATACCATTCTTAAGGATGAAAAATGCTATCCATCTCTAGAGAAAGGACTGATGGAGCCTGAATGCAGATCAAAGCATACTTTTTTTGCTTTTAAAATTTTTCTTGGAGTTTTTTTTTTTGATTGTGTTCTCTTTTGCAACATGGCTAATATGGAAATATGGTTTCTATGACTGAACACATATAATTTATATCAAAGTGCTTGCCTTTTCAAAGAGGGAGAAAAAGAGGGGGAAGAGGGAATTTGAAATTCAAAAAATATTTTTAAAATGAATATTAAAATTGCTTTTGTAATTGAGAAAAAATAAAATAAAAACACTCTAAAAATAATTAACTAACCTTTATAATATTTTTTCATCTAATGTCTTTATTAACATTAGGTAGGTTAAGTTTGGATTTGAAAGTCTGCTATACTGTGTTTCCAATATAAATGTTAAATTCTAAATAAATGTCAAAATGACTAGTTCATTTTAAAAGTTTATTTATAAAGACTTTATAATAAATGTAATATTAAATATCAGTATAGTTGATATTTTATATTTACTTACATTTAAATAAATGAATTTCAGTGACAAAATGTCATGAAAATTGTTCAGTCACTCTGTCTCAATCATGATCTTTTGGTCCATTCTTTTCCATTTTGATGAAATCACAGAGAAGAAGTTGAGAGACAAATGACCCAATGTTAGTGGGTGAGACATGGATGATAGATTAGAAAAGGAAACTGAGAAGATATATATGTCAAAAAATAATAAAGAGAGAGTAGTGTGATGGAATTCCAGGGAGGAGAGAATGACAAGTGCAGCCCTTTTGACTGAATCCAAACTTCACAGAACAAATCCCCTTAATAAAAGGATTTGTTCTATAAAACTTGGACTCAGTCAAAGGGCCATACCCAAGGATCTAGAAGGCCACAGGTTTCCCACCTCTGGAGGAGAAGGAAGTGGTCAAGAGTGTCAAAAACTGCCGAGAGGCAGACCATTTGGTAATGAGTTTTCTGGCATAGTAATACATGAAACAAAGAAAAATACAAATGGCCCTGGATCCTGGGCAGCCCCTATCCACTTCTACATAGAAAGTGCCAGTAGAAAAGGGAGCAGAAAGTACGAAGGATGACATACCTTTTGAACTGTCTAGAAACACTGACTTAGCTGTTGGTACTATAGTTGTGAGATCACTCATTGCCCAATGAGCAACAAAGGGACAGGCTCCTGGAAGAACCAAATTATAGACGTCTTGACATCTTTTGCTTTAACCAGAAGCAGAAATGACAGGAAGTTGAAGCTAAATGAAGGATGAATCAAAGGTTCTCCTTGAACAAGAAAGTAAAGCAGTCAGTAAGGCTGACTTTCTAGGACATATAAAGTCAACAAGACACATTAATTCTTGGGGCTTTTGTTCAAATTGCAGTCCTCATGATAAGGGTGTGCAAAAGGTCTAGCATGAACATCTTTGCAGTTTATAATGATGATAACAATCATAATAGCCAGCATTTATGTGGTGCTTTAAGTTTTGCAAAGCACTTTACCAGTATCTCATTTTATCCTCACAACAGCCCTGGGAGATGCTATTACTATCACCATTTTACAGATGAAGAAATTGAGGCAGATGGAGGTTAAGTGACTTGCCTAGGGTCACACAGCCAATAAGTCTCTGAATTTGAATTCAGGTCTTTCTGACCCTGGCCTGGTACTCAACCCACTGTGCCAGTACCTTATAATCAAAATACTCTTATTAGCAATGTATTAATTTATTGGCTTATATTGTCTTCCAGATGATGAAGAAGTAGGGAAATTCTATGAAGAATTTGATGAAAGTCTCAAAATTTAATCGACATTGACTATTATAATGGGGACTGGCACATATAGAATGCCTCTGATGAAGTTCTGCATGTGGAAGAGTCTGAGGAGCATGATTTTGCGAGAGTTATGTGTCCAGTGGAAGTTCCCTGGAGAAACTTTGGAACATGAATAATAATTCTGTAACTGGCAGCTGGCATCACAGTGAATAGAGTGCTGGGCCTGGAGTCAGGAAGACCTGAATTCAAATTTGCCCTCAGACACTTACTAGCTGTGTGACCCTGATCAAGTCATTCAACCCTTTTGCCTCAGTTTCCTAATCTGTAAAAAGAGCTGGAGAAGGAAATAGCAAACAACTCTAGTATCTCTGCCAAGAAAACCCCAAATGGGTCACAAAATCAAATACGACTAAAAACGACTGAACAAAATGAACAATATTTTAAAATGTGCGGATGTAAGGCCAATTCCATCGATCTCCTCCTGCACCATCCATGTGCCCTGGATTTCCCTCCCATTATTTATATCTTCCTTTACTTTAGTTTCCTCAGTACTCTCAGTCTGACCCTGCCAGTTCAGAGTACAACAGAATCTCCTCTGGCTTTTGGATAGATATGACCACTTATACCCCTGAGATGATGAGGAAATCATTAGGTCATATCTGCCCTGCCTCGACATCCTAGTCATAAGAACTATTGGACTTTTTTAAACTTGCTCTCCTACCCTCTGGACCCAACCATTTATCCTGTCACTGTACCCTAAGGACCACTAAGTCTTTTTGTACACTCTGAAGAATTCTCATGCTTTGCCTCCCCTGAATTAGAAATGTGAGCTCTTTGGGAGCAGGGGCTATCTCAATTTTCCATGTGTATTCCTAATGCTTGGCACATGAAAAGCTCTTCATAAATGCATTTCCATTCCATCCCATAGTTGTCCTTATACAAATCAGACATAGGAAAGCTAATATTAAAATATTTTATGCCTTTTGCTATTATAAAGGTTTTCTATTTTTTACATGATATTTTCTTGATTTTTATTACTAATAAGAATATGAATGGGCCTTCGTAGTTTAATCTAGTATCCTATATCTTTGTTGAGTCCACTTGTCTTAATTTTTTCATTGAATAAGACCTTTTGAATTTACTACCATGCCACCTGCAATTAGTGAGATCCTGATTTCTTTATTTCTAATTATAATTGGGCAAATATATATTTTTTTTGTTTTCTTGTGACCATTAGAATCCCAATACTGCATCAAAGAAATAGTGAAAGTAAACACAGTGGACACTATCAGATTTGCTTTTAGTGGAAATGCTTTTAATGTTACTCCCTTTCACATTATGTTAACTCAGTTTATGGTCAATACTTTTGATTATGTTGAGGAAAAATCTTTCTATTCCTGTCATTTTTAATGTGTTTTTAAAAAATAAAATATTAATCAATGTTGGATTTTTCCAAAGGCTTTTTTCCCCTGCATTTGTTATAATCATGTTTCAAGGGAAATATTATTTGTTGTATTAGACTGACAGTTATTCTAATGTTGAACTAACTTTGTACACTTGATAAAAATCTTGTTTGGATAGGGTAAATAATTTTAATATATGTTAATGTATTCTCATAGCTAATGTTTATATAGTATTTTCGCATCTACAGTTATTAGGGAAATGGGCATATTAGTTTCCTTTTGGTATTACCTTTGTTAGGCTTAAAAATCTAATACCATATTTGCCCCATAAAAGTGATTAAGCATTATTCCATTTTTCTCTGCATTTATCAATAATTAATAGGATCTAGAGAAGGGGTGGAGAACCTGTGACCTCAAGGCCACATATGGCCCTCTAGGTCCTCAAATGCAGGTCTTTGACTGAATCCAAAATTCGAAGAACAAATTTCCTTAATAAAAGGATTTGTTCTGTAAAACTTGGACAATCTAAAGGCCAAAACCAAGGAACTAGAATATGTGGTCTTGAGGCTGCAGGTAGCCTATCCTGGAGATTATTTCTTCTTAGAAAATTTTAACAAATTCACCTGTTAAACTATTGAGGTGAATTTTTGATGATTTGTCTTAGCTTTTCTGATATTGGTTTAGCTAAAAAATTAATTTTTGTCATGTCAATTTTGATAATTGACATTTTTGTATATAATTTTCTATTTCCTTTCAATTATCTAATTTATTAGCATACAGCTCTGTATTATAATTTCCTAATGCTATTACTTTTACTCCATTGGGTTCACAAGGAATGTAAAAAGTAAGAAGTGAATAGTACAAATGTAAGGAAGAAATACATTTTAAGTGAATGGCAAGAATCGGGAAACAGAAAAAGAGACTTTTTTGCATTTCTTCCAGTTCTGTCTGGGAAACCAGTCAGGGTAATTGTCACAGTAAAGACACAGCAGCTGTGATAAGAAACCTGAGACCAAAAAAAAAAATCTTCAAAGCAGTTTACAGCAGATGGAATGGAAACAAAACCAGCCCTGGAATCAAAGGACTTGAGTTCAAATCCCTCTGCCACTTAATAATTGTTTGACCTTGGACAATTCACAAACTCTGGGTTTCCTCAATTTTAAAACAAGCACATTGGACAAGGGTACCTCTGTAATCCCTCCTAGTTTTCTATAATCCTAATTCTCTCTGAGTGAAGTTTAGTCAAGGAATTGTGCTGCTGTATTAAAGGCTTGGAGAGTCCTGAATTTGTAATCAGAAGACCTGAGTTTGAGTTCTACTTCAAATATTTACTAGTTATATGCCCCAGGGAAAGTCATTTAACTTCTCCAGACTCAGTTTCCTCATCTGTTAGGGAGTTGGACTCAAAGGTCTCTAAGCTCCCTTCCAGCTCCATAATTTATGATTCTAAGTGTCTTCTGGACATCTCTTTCTGGATGCCTCATAGACTTCTCAAACTCAATGAATCTAAAGTGGAAATAATTTAAACTTTTCCTTCCACCCTCTTCCCTCTAAACTTCCCTATTTCGTTGGAAAGAATCATCATCTTTATGGTCACTCAAGTTCAAAACTAGGTAATTTTTTATTCTTTCCTTTCTCTTAGTCCCTCCATCCAATTCCTTGTCAAGTGCATCTATTTTCACATTTTCTCACATTTACCTCTTCTCTCCGTTCATCTACTGCTTTAGTTCATTACTTCTTTTCTGAACTATTGAGATAGTTTCCTAACTGGTCTCTTGGCTTCCAATTTCATTTAGCTTTAATCCATTTTCACTCAGGTTATAATTTTTTTCTATAATAATTTATAAAAATAAATATCCTAGGGCACAAATTTGACTACAAATCATTTCCCTGCTCAAAAACCTTCAATGGGTGGGATAAAATATAATCTCTTAAACCTGGCACTTAAGGATTTCCACAATCTTACTTGGCTCTTCTTTCATTCTAATCCTGTGCTATACAACCCCAGCAAGCTGGATCACTGAATTCCTCACTTTGAGTTACTCTGTCTTTACCGAGTTACTCTTTTTATTGCTAATAAGAATATGATTCTTTGTAGTTTAATCTATTATCTTGCAACTTGATTGAATTCACTTGTCTTACCTTTATTTTAAGTTAAATCAGATGTTTTGGATACACTCTCATGTCACCTGTAACTAGTGAAATCTGGATCTCTTTATTTCTAATTTTAATTTTGCCAATATAGTTTTCTTGCTTTAATGAAACCACTAAAATTCCCAATACTATGTCAAAGAAGTAGTGAAAATCTCTGACCCTTTGCCTGAAAAGCACTTCCTTCACATTTCTGCCTTTCAGAAACTTTGTCTTCCCCTTCAAGGCTTAGCTCAGCTGCTACCTCCTCCATAAAATCTGCCCTTATGCCTTCCCTCCCCTCTCCCTTTATTAGTCAAGCCTCTGCCAGGATTACCTGTGTTAGGAAAATCACACTTTTGAAGTCCGGGAGTAAAGAGGCAGGGAGTCAATTCAGGAGTATGGGCAGTTGTGAGCCTTTGATCCTGAGTTGTGACCACTCTTAACTTTATTAAGGGACCCAATTTCAAACATATTAGCATCAATGGCCCTTGGGAAGCTCCAGAAGTTTGCCAACAACTTTTACTTTCTCCCCTCATGGCTGTTTGTTCTTTTGGGAGGTATATGACTTTTGGCACAGCCAGTGATCACATTGCCTTTCTGCTTCCATACGAATTCTCCTGGACAATTGTTCTTCCTGGATGGTGAAACCTCTGAAAAGTGCAGGCCATCTGTCACATACAAGTGTGCCCACATTTGGGGACTGGGAGGAGGGAGTGACACTTGATAAATTCAGAGAGGTGCTTTTGAATAGAGATTTGAAATTTAGATGTACCAGCTTGCATGGTACTTACATGAGTATACATTTTAGCCAGGCCACTAGGCTAAGGAAATCACCACGGTAATTAAAAACAAAAATTCAAATTGAGCACAGAGCAAGTTATGTATGATTTCATAATATATTTCACTCCCTCCTCAATTCGCTCTCCAGATTATTTCATCCTTTGGATGGCTCTGCCCTGAAGTCTGCTCACAGATTGGTGAGTCCTGGTCTGATATAACTATTTCTTTTTTATAATAAAATATATTTTTATTTATTTAGCTAAATATTTTCTAGTTACATGTAAAAAATTAACATTTGGGGCTTTTTTGGTTGTTGTTTTTTTTGGAGGGGGAAATTGGGGTCAAGTGACTTGCCCACGGTCATACGGCTAGTAAGTGTTAAGCGTCTGTGGCAACATTCGCTTTTTAACAATTTGAGTTCCAAATTCTCTCCTTTCCACCCCTTGAGAAGGCAAGCAATATGATATTAATTATACCTATGCAGTTATGCAAAACATATTTATATTAGCTATGTTGCAAAAAAAAAAAACCCACGCACACAAAGCAAGAAAAATGAAGGAAGCAAAAAGAGCATGCTTCAATTTGCACTCAGAGTTCATTAGTTCTTTCTCTGGAGGAGGAGAACATTTTTCATCATGGGTCCTTTGGAATTGGAGATGACCATTTCTTGAAGAGCCCCAGTCATATTGCTGACTTAATGCTTATCTCATTCTCTGAACCATTCCACTTCCCCATCAACTGCTTTGCCCCTACATGGGCACTCCCTTCCCCTCCAATATTTACTTTTCTAGCTTCCATTTATGCTTTATCTTCCCCAGTTAGAATGTACGCTCCTTGAGGGTAGGGACCATCTTGTTTTCTTGTATTTGCATCCTCAATGCTTAGCGTGGTGCCTGGTGCACAGTAAAATGCTTAAAAGATGCTTCATATATTTAAATTCTATCACACATCCCAAAGCAGACTAGATTTAGGTTTGGCTGGTTCACCTCCTGTGGGAATCATCCCTTGAGAACAGAGAGAAGAAAGCCAGGATCACACTGTCAGGAAGTAGATAACAGGTTAGTGAGGTTTCAGTGAGGGCTTCTCCCTTTCTTAGGAACAAGAGGATGTATCACTTCTTGCTTTTGCTAGTCCCACATGGCCTGTGCAGAGGAAGGCACAAAAACTCATCCAACGGGTTAGTTGAGGAAGGGTTTCCAGAAACTGAAGGAGAATTCCCCGATGTATATGGTTTACTATGAGTGTTCCTCCTATGAAACTGCAGAGTTTCTGTTTTTCAATAACCTCTCAAGGCAAGGTTGAGAAAAATAGAGATCAAAGTTTGCTATCACCAGTAGTGAAAGCTGCTAATAAGAATCTTGGTCCAGCTGGGCTTCCAGCAATGTTTTTCTCCCACTGCATGTCTCTGGCCTTCCTCTCTTTCCAGGGTAACAACAAAGTCACTCTCAGCAAAGCTGATACTTAAACAAATAAGCAGTTGCCTAGGGTGCAATGCAGGGTGGTACAACAAGAAATACTTTTTAGAAGAAAAAGCTTTTGTGGGTATTTTTCATTTTTTTTCTAACTCCAAAGTCCCCAAATATCCCTTCCCTTCCACTCACTCATAGAGCTATCCCTTATAATAAAGATTTAAAAGGAAAGAGATTTAAAAGCAGAATAGCACAAATAATCAATACATCAATCAAATCCAATAGTCTATTACCTCTGTAATTGTAAAATTCTGCCAATATCGTTGTAAAAATAGTATTTTACCTCTGTAAAGATAGAAGAGTCTGTTGTGTGGTACAGTAGATAGAGGATTGAGTCTAGAAATCAGGAAGACTGGTTTCAAGCCTCAGACACTTACTAGTTGTGAGACCCTGGGCAGGTCACTCAACCTCTGTCTGCCTCAGTTTCCTTATTTGGAAAATGGAGATAATCATAGCATCTACCTCCCCAGGTTGTTATTAATATTTTTGTATGAACAGGTCCTTCCTCCCCACCTGTTATTTTTTAAATATCTTTAGGATATGGACCTAGTAGTGGTACTACTGGATCAAAGAATATGCCCAGTTGTCTAGCCCTTTGGCTAGTTCCAGAGTGCTCTCCAAAATGACTGGATCAGTTCACAGCTCTGTTGAGAGTGCATTAGTGTCCCAGTGTCTCCAATAGCCATCATTTTCCTTTTTTGTCATATTAGCCAATCTGATAGGTGTGAGGTTGTTTGAATTTGCATTTCTCCTATCAACAGTGATTTATTCCTTAATACTGCTCCATAAGAAATGGTGAGCAGGTGAATTTCAGAAAAACCTGGAAAGACTTGCATGAACTGATGTTGAGTGAAGTGAGCAGAACCAGGAGAACATTGTACATAGTAACAGTTACAGTGTGTGACGACTGATTTTGATAGACTCAGCTCTTCTCAGTAATGCAATAATCTAAGACAATTCCAAAAGACTCATGATGGAAAATGCTATCCACATCCAGAGAAAGATCTATGGAGTCTGAATGCAGATCAAAGCACACTATTTTCTCTTTTTTTCTTTCTTGTGGTTTTCCCCTTTTGCTCTGATTCTGCTTTCATAGCATGACTAATGTGGAAATATGTTTAACATGATTGTACATGTATAGCCTATATCAGATTGCATGCTATCTTGGGGAGGGGGGAGTAAAAAGGAGGGGAGAAAATTCAGAACTCAAAATCTTATGAAAGTGAATGTTGAAAACTAAAAATTACTCATTACCATTCTTCTGTATCCTTGAGTCATAAACTTAACAGTGGGACCTCTAGGCCAAAGGGTACTGACATTTTAGTCACTGTCTTAGCATAATTAACAAGGAACAATAGTAATGCTACTTTCTATAAGTATAAATTTTAATGGCAGAAAGTTGTGCACTTTGTGGCATAGAGATAATTATTTTGAGATGAGACAAGTTTCAGTGTTTCAGTGAAAGCTCAAAACTACTCATGGAGAAAAGGAAAGAAAGGAGAGGGAACAAATATTTTTGAAGTACCAGGCACTTATGTGCTAAGCACCCAAAAGTAGGGGATTGAGGGTTGAGAGTACAAATACCACATCTCAGTTCTGATAATCAGCCCTTAAATTGGTGATTGAATGGTAGATATAACTGTCACTACACATAGGTTTTTAATTTTTGCTGGGTAGCATTCAGCACCCCAGAGCCCAGGATACTTCCTTGTCACTTAGGGTAAATTTGTAGCATTGACATACTCACTTGAAAGAATAGAAGCCCAGAATCCTGAACCAGACTCTAAGCTGTGGTGAGTCAGAGAGAGGTGTGTACAATCAGTTAGAAAGGCTTTATATCTTCCCATGGCTTGATGGGTGTGACTACTGGAAAACTTGACACAATCTGCTTATGACCAATTCAGTGCTCAGCAGGGGTGGGAAACATGAGTAGCCACAAGTCATAAGTCAGCTTCTCCAGAGCTCCCTGTATCCTGCCTGTGGATCTGGTATGAATTGCCTGGCCTGAATATCTGTTCTCATAAATGGTTTTCCAGCTTATTTCAGCCCTTTAGATTTTGACAATCCTGTTATACTCTGCTACCAACCTAATTCTACTTTTATCTCATTATTGGTCATCTCCCCATTTGGAACCTTGCCCCTAGAACTTTGTGGTATCCTCCTTACTTGTTCCCAGCCTCATTCAAAAGAGCCCTCTATCCTACAGGAAAATAGGGGGGTAGGAGATAAGAAGGGGAATGATAGAAGGGAGGGCAGATTGGGGAGAGGGTAGTTAGAAGTAAACATTTTTGAAAAGGGACAGGGTCAAAGGAAAAAATAGAATAAATGGGGGGTGGGATAAGATGGAGGGAAATGTAGTTAGTCTTTCACAATATAACTACTATGGGAATGATTTGGGTAACTACACATGTACAAACCTATATTGAATTGCTTATCTTCCCAGTGGGAGTGGGTGAGAAGGGAAGAAGGGAAAAAATCTGGAACTCAAAGTTTTGAAAACAAATGTTTAGGGGCGGCCAGGTAGCACAGCAAGTAAGAGCACCGGCTCCAGTGTTGAGAAGACCTGGAGATCGAATCCGAATCCCGGGCTCAGACACTTAGCACCCACCCAGAAACACCTGGCCGTGTAACCTTGAGCAAGTTACTTAACCCCAATTGCTTAGGGAAGGCCAGGTGGCTCAGCGAGTAAGAGTACTGGCTCCAGTGTTGGGACGACCTGGAGATCGAATCCCGGGCTCAGACACTCAGCACCACACCCAGAAATAACTGGCCGTGTAACCTTGAGCAAGTTACTTAACCCTGATTGCTTAAAAAAAAAAAAAAAAGTTTAAAAATTTGTTTTTTTACATGCAACTGGGAAATAAGATATACAAGTATTGGGGTATAGAAACCCATCTTGCCCTACTAGAAAGTTAGGGGGATAATGGGAAAGGATATGAGAGGACCGACTGGAGGAAGGGATATTCAGTAGGCTTGCTATTTTGGGGGGTAGGAGAAAGACAGGGAGAAAAAAATTGTAACTCAAAACCTTGTGGAAATGAATGTTGAAAACTAAAAATAAATTAATTAAATTTAAAATATGCCCTCTATTAAAAAAATTCTGAAAGAATGAAAAAAAAGAGCCCTTTATGAGACAACATAGATAGCTGTTAACATCCTCCTTAGAGGTGAAATTGATAGAATATTTGATGGCTCCATTCATCCTGAGAAGCAGTAGGACACTGGTTCTGTTCTAAAAGTGAAATCTACATTTGTCTTTGAAGTGGCACCATCTGATCTTCCACAGCTTCCCACAGTCATGAGCGTGGAAAAAGTCACCCTCATTAATTGGTGCCTCCATTAATCAGCCTCCAAGCTTGACTATGGCTTTCTAGCAGAGGTCTCAGCAGCTAAGCTGAATGTCTCCAGGATATACATGCCTCCAGGAGAACTCAAGTCATTTTTGAACATAAGGAAGAAAGCTGCACTTCCCCCAGCTTGTCCTCTGAGACGATCTCCAGTTTATTCCCCATCTCTTGTTCACACACAGGTGTGCAATCATTGTCCTCCCCCTAGAAGGGGAATTGAGAGCAGGTACACTTTTTGCCTTTCTTTGTGTCCCCAACTTTAAGCACGATGCCTAACACACAGTAGGTGCTTAATGGATGCTGCTGAGAGGGGCGGAGTGAACTCCCCCTCCCCAAACATGTCCTACATGATGACTGAAGAAAGTGCCAAATCAAATTCTGAGCAGAAAAGCCAACAGAAAGTCCCAGTGAGTTATATTCCAGCCCATGGCAGCTCAGAAAGATAGACAGAGAGCGCTATAGACATTGGGCATAGGTGCAAGGAGTACAGCACCAGTTGTAGGTTTTGGGGACAACAGTAGCAAGAATGCCAGGTATTCCCAATACGCAGGGATGGTAATGAGACTGAATACCTGGTCAAAAAGAGATTCTAGGGTATTGTTGTACTAGCACTGGTTGCAGAATTGGGTGCTATTTGGCAGCTTCATAGCCTGGAAGAATGGTTATAGTCCGGAAGTAGTAACTGGGCCCTACCTGGGAAAGGACCAGAGTGCAGACCAAGAAGGCAGTGACCAGACTTCTCCTTGGATCACAATATCTTTCAAGAACCAAAAACCTACAGGCCCCCAAAAGGAGCTACAGAAGCTCAGGCCAGATATCCATTCCCACCCCTAGGTGAGCAAAGCCCAACTCTAACAAAAATTTCAAAGTCAAGAAATAGGCTGGAAAAATAAGCAAAAATACAAGAAAAGAGAACCTATTATAAAAAGCTACTACAGTGACTGGGAAGTACAAGATACAAAATCAGAAAAAGGCAATAATTAAAAAACAACTACAAGCAAAGCCTCAAAGAAAAATGCAGATTGGACACAAGCCCAACAACAGTTTCTAGAAGGGCAAAAAAAGAGATTTTTTAAAAAAGAGTGAAAAACTGATTTAAAAATCAAATAAGAGAGGTGGAGGAAAAAATAGGAAAAGAAATGAGAGCTATGCAAGAAAATTATGAACAGATAACTAATAGAATAGTGAAAGAAGCACTTATTTAAAAGAGCCTGAAGAAAATTACTCCTTAAAAACCAGAATTTATCAAATGATAAAAAGGTATAAAACCTCAATGAAGAAAATAACTCCTTAAAAATTGGAATTGGTCAACTGGAAACTAATGACTCCATGAGGCATCAAGAAACAATATAACAGACAAGAATATCAAGGTAAATCAATGGGAAAAAATGTGAAGGAAGGTGGCTTAGCTTTATCAGATATCAAACTGTATTACAAAGTAGTAATCATCAAAAAAAATCTGATACTAGCTAAGAAATAGAATGGTGGATTAGTGGAATAGATTAGATACACAATACACAGTAGCAAATGACCATAGTAATCTAGTGCTTGTTAAACAGCAGAGATCAAAACTTTTGGGTCAAGAACACACTATTTAACAAAAACTGTTAGGAAAACTGGAAAGCAGTTCAACAGAAACTAGGCATAGATCGATATCTCATACTGTCTACTAATATAAGGTCAAAACGGGTACATGATTTAAACATGAAGGATGATACAAGCAAATTAGGGGAACATGGAATAGTCAGATCCATGAATAAAGGAAGAATTTATGACCAAATAAGAGATAAAGAGCATTTGTGGAATGCAAAATGGATAATTTGGTTACAGTAAATTAAAAAGGGTTTTGAATGAACAAAACCAATGCAATTAAGATTAGAAGAAAAGCAGAAAAAGGGGGGAATTTTTTTCACAGGAAGTCTGATAAAGGCTTCATTTTTTAAATATATAGTGAACTTAGTCAAAGAGTACAAGACATTCTCCAATAGATAAATGGTCAAAGAATTATTTATACAGGAAGTTTTGAGAAGAAAAAATCAAAGCTATGTGTACTAGCACTGAAATCAAGAAATCTAAGTTATGTGAAAATAATGTCCTAAATTTACTATTAGAAAAATGCAAGTTAAAACAACTCTGAGGTACCACCTCACACCCATCAGATTGGGTAACATGACAGAAAAAGAAAATGACAAATGCTAGAGGTGATATGGACAAACAGGTACAATAAAGCACTCTTTGTGAATTGTGCATTGATCCAAACATTCTGGAGAACAATTTGCAACTATGCCCAATGGCCTATAAAACTATGCATACCCTTTTACCTAGGAATATCACTACTAGTTCTAGACCCTGAAGAAATCAAAAGAAAAGGATCAATATGTACAAAAATATCTAGAGCATCTCTTTTTTTTGTGATGGCAAGAAATTGGAAACTGGGGAGATACCCATCAGTTGGGGAATGGCTGAACAAGTTGTGGTATATGATTTTAATGGAATATTATTGTGCTGTAAGAAATAATGAAGGAGATGGTTTCAGTAAAACCTAGGAAGATGTACATGAACTGGTATGAAGTGAAATGAGCAGAATCAGGAGAACACTGTACACAGTAACAGCAATATTGTGGCAAGAATTAATTGTGAAAGACTTAGCTACTTTGATCAATACAATGATCCATGACAATCTCAATGGACACATGATGAAAAAAAGCTATCTGCCACTAGATAGAGAACTGAGGGAATTCTGAGCATAGGTTGAAGCATCTTTCTCTCACTCTCTCTCTGTTTTCTGCTTCCCTGCCCCTCCCACAGCTAATGTGGAAATATGTTTTGCATGACCTCATATGTAAAATAGATATATTTCTTGCTTTCTCAATGAATGGGGTGGGGGGAGAGGAAGGGAATTTCAAAATGTAACTAAAAATTTAAAAGAAAATTTAAAACCCCCAACAAGAATGAAAGGGATAGGGGCGGCCAGATAGCACAGCGAGTAAAAGCACCGGCTCCAGTGTTGAGAAAACCTGGAGATCGAATCCCGGGCTCAGATACTCAGCACCACACCCAGAAATACCTGGCCATGTAACCTTGAGCAAGTTAATTAACCCCGATTGCTTACAAAAAAAGAATGAAAGGGATAGTTTCAACCAGGGAAATGTGTATGATCTGATTTGGAGTAAAGTGAGCAAAACCAGGAGAATAATTTATATAGTACAATATTATTAAGAAAAATAATTTTGAAAGACTTAAGAAGTTCAAATGGCACAGCAACCAAACATGATTCTGGATAATTGATGAAGAATGTTACCAGTCTTCTGAAAGAGATGTGATAGACTGAACATGAAGAATAGGAGACATATTTTTGGACTTTGACAGAACAAGAATTTATTTTGCTTAACTATGCACATTTAATACAGGGTTGTGTGTGTGTGTGTGTGTGTGTGTGTGTGTGTTTGTGAGGGTAGTGGAGAGAAGAATCATAGGGAGAGAAAATAAGCACTTGTTGGGTGATGAAAATAAAATATTAATTAAAAAAAGAAAAAATGCTCATTAACTTGATTTAAATAGAGTCTTTGTTGTACTTAGTCCCTTGGCATTTTCAAAGGAATCACAGTCTCTGATAAGTGTTGACCTATGCGTCAGTCCATAGTGTGGACAGAAGACTGTGAACTACAAATCAAAGTCCTTGAGAAGGATTTATGGAAAAGCTTGGACAAATTGTGGACAGTGATTGGCCATAGAGAGTTTGTGCTATCAGTGTGTGGAGGGAATTAATTCCCCACACTGTTGAAATCACTGTGAAAATTAGGGAAGTATTTCAATTTCCTGAATTTGGTTCTAATATACTTCAGTACTCTAGGGATTAACTAAACAATGTAATGATCTGCTACTGAATTTAAAATGTGCTAGTTATGTGACCAGGTTT
The DNA here is from genome assembly GCF_028583685.1 of Petaurus breviceps papuanus. Classification (NCBI taxonomy): domain Eukaryota; kingdom Metazoa; phylum Chordata; class Mammalia; order Diprotodontia; family Petauridae; genus Petaurus; species Petaurus breviceps. The sequence continues at coordinate 13,191,660 of NW_027185694.1, read as the reverse complement.
CTATATATAGAATCACTTCAGTTCATGCAAGTGTATACTGAAACTTCAAGATCTGAAGATGTTTTCCTGTTTCATTTGGACACATGGGACCACCTCTTTTGCTGAGATGATAAAAGGCTTTAGTTTTCATAGGCAAATGACTTATATTTAACATCTGGAGGTAGAAGTTAAACTTTTGAAATATATAAAAATTAATACTTTATTATTATAACTTTTAAAAATAACTTGAAATGTTAGTATTTAATGTAGTGTACTTTAAAAAATCTTATCAATATATCCAATCATATATTTTCCTTCTTACCTTTTGTTTCAGCCTCTTAAACGTTGCTTCAGGGCCAAAGCTACTTTCCTTTGCACTAGGATTATTATTTTTTTACTGTTTCTAAAACTTAATATCACACCCTTTGTAAGCTTATGGCTACATCCTCTCTCTTTTTCCCCTGGAATTTTTGCCCCTGGGAGATGAAAAACTCTTAGTTTTTTCAACTGACACCCTGGTACTCTCTTAAATCTTCCCATATCTTATTTTCCTCCAGCTTAAACATGCCTTTTTTCTCTTAATCTTTTCTTCCTGGTCTAATTCTTGAACTTTTTTTTTATTACTTCTGTTAATCTCTTCTGATATATTCCCAATTTAACTCTCTGCTTCAAAATGTCATGCCCAAAGGAGATGTACACAGCCTTGAATCCTTACCAGATGTTGTTGGCCAAGATGTCTCTCTTCTTTTGGAGGGTTTTTCTTTGACAGACTACGTTGTCTGTTACTTATCTCCTCAGAGTCTATTCTGAATTAATCCAACATCTGCAAAGATGTCTTTTTATTCCAAATTATAACCTTTTATTTCTATAATAATAATTTCAATTAACTTCCTTTTCCATTATCATTCCTTAGGATCATTTAAATCCTAGATTTAGAGACCTTATAGGTCACCCCTTCATTGCTATTGTAGGATTCTGATTTACATACATATTATTTGGACTGTATAGAAAACCAGAAAGTACATTACATATTGAAATTAGACCACAGGAACAATATATAGCTACAGTAGGTTGTATTTTTAAAAATTATAATTAGATCCTCAAGGAAAAATTGACCAAAAGTAAGCAAAAAAATAGAAATAATCAGGTTTCTGAGAAACTACAGGTGGTATAGGAATCCCTATACAACAGGAATATGAACAAAAAAATTCCAGAAATTTTTATGAGCAAATAAAAAAGATGGTGATTAAAGCGAAGTGCTGGCAAAAAAAAAATTTTTTTAATGCACTAAAGGACACAAGAGAAAAAGCACTAAAAATGCATACTGAAAAATTATCAGAAATTATATCAAATATAATGCCTTCAAATCATGGGAAATGATGATATCATTAAATAAAATGTTATAGAGGGAGAAGAGGACCCAGGTCAGAGTCTTGGGGGACCTTTACTGTTAGCAGACATGATGTAGATGAAGATATAGCAAAGGAGACAAAAGAACATTCAGGCAATTGGAAGAGAAACAAGAGACCAGTGCCATGAAAATCTAGAGAGAAGAGCTTATCAAGGAGAAGAGGATGATCAGCATTAACAAAGGCTGCAAAAATGTCAAGGATAATTAGAATTGAGAAAAAACCATTAGATTTGACAACTAAAAGGTTATTAGTAATTCTGGAGTGGGGAGTTTTGGGTGAGTGTTGAGGTCAGGAGCCAAACTGGAAAAGGTACTATGATAATGGATACATATAAACATGTTAATTTTTCATTTATAAAAAGCAATAAATGTATATATGGTGGTCATCTCTGATATTTAATGGTAGTCAAGACAGTTTTCTTCTACAATTTGGGGAGCGGAACAGGTTAGGTTTCTTTATGGGTTAAAAAATAAAAATAAATGTAAATGAATAGTATAATCTAGTCCTTCATTTTCCATGAAACATTTCAGAAGCATTATGCTCCTTTCAATGATTTTTTTCCCAAACCTTTAAGATGAAAATATGGTCCCATGAAAATTGAAAATTCTGCTTTCACAGAAGTAATGGCTGAATCTAGTCTGGAATTTTATCTATAGAGAATGTTAGGTTAAAATTCACCATAGCCTAAAGCTTCTTTAATTTTTATGTCCAATATGAGATAAATTTTCTAATTGAGTTGCATTAATCTTCTTGAAACTAAATGAATAAACTCCTGGGAGATTAAAGTCCTATTGAAGATTAAAATGCACTTAGTAAGACCAGTGAAGTTTTTTGTCCTCATTAATGAAGAAACACATTTGCGGAATTCATAGAAGTTGATTGGCCTTACCTAGGGCAAAAACATTGATAATTTAGTATCTTCTGTGAAAAGACATGAAAGAAGTATGACTGATTGCTTTTTTGGATTAAATTAGGAGTGGTAAGTGAAAAAAAAAAACCAGGTAACTCATTGAATAAACTAAGATTAATTTAGTTTTCATAGGTACCATTTTCATAGGTGCTTATACAAATAAGTCTGATGCAAGAGAAGTAAACCTCTATTACAATAATTACAGTCAAAACTCTAATAAACATACTTGAGAGTGTTTTTTTACATAAGCAAGCTTTAAAATGGATATACTTGATTTGTTCATTTCTAACATAATAATGCTCATTTCTCTTTAAATGACATAAAATTCAGTGTCTTTTAATAAACCCTTAAGAGGCAAAATGTAACAGACAAAAATTGTGCTGGGATAGATACTGACTCTATCATCTATTATTTTCACCTTAAACTTGGATAAAAGTATAAAGAACATATACACTAAGGTCACAGACACCTAATTAAATGGGATGGCTAATATGTTGAAAGATAAATTTGATTGTAAGTGACCAGGAAGAAAAAGAACAATCAGAGGGGCACATAATGAAAAGTGTAGACCTAAAGAAGAAAAAGAAAAAGAAATGAAGATATGGAATAGCTACTTAAAGAGAAAAGAACTTAAGTTTTTACTCAGAAAATAAGAATGATATGTAGCAGGTGATGTAGTGAGGATGCTACTGTGCACACGTAGATGGTGTATTTTGTATCATATATAAAAAGATTTAGGAATTGGTTTTATGCAAATGATTTTCACTTTTTCTAGTTTTATAGAAAAAACTAGAGATAATGGTATCTTCAGTAGGTAGTCATTGTGTTAATTCCAGCGACAGCAATAGTTTAATATACTTCTAAAGAGCAAAAAACTTGGATTTAGTATCAATAAATATTGAATTTATCATTCCTTTTCTATTCCAATTGCAGCCTTCTAGTGTCGGTCCTGATTGACTCTCAAATGAAATTTTAAATTAGCCTTCCAACTGGTCTATCTGTACTTTTTGTCTATTCTAAACATAGATTAAGCTTCCTGGTGTACAAGATTCATCATGTCACCTGTCTGCTCACATTTCAAAGACTTACTATTAATTACTGGATAAAATCCAAAACTTTTACATTGGCATTCAAGGTCTTCTATAATCTGATGCCAATGTACCTTTTCCTTGTTATCACACCATATTCCCCTCAGGGCTCTAAGCCAACCTGAATTTATTACGCTGAACTTCCCCATTTCCAACACTTTCCCACCAGTAAGTTTTTATTCATGGTCTCTCTTATCTTTGGAATGTTCCCTTCCAAGCCCCCTTCATCTTAGCATTAGATCTGTTAAAATGCTTCTAGAACCTATTCAAATGCCCTCTTTTCCATCAAGCCTTCCTGAATTCCCTCACTCAGAAGATTCTCCTCTTGTAGAAATTAGACCGTACATAGACTTTTGTTTGTACATATTTTAACTTACCAGGATCTATTTTGTCTGATGTTACTAATAACAATTATACCACCAACTCACAATCAAATAGCAAGTTGACAAGTTCACGAGTTCACAAAGAACTCTCTCCACAACCACCCTAGATAATGCAGGTATTATTTCCAAGTTACAGATGAAGAAATTAAGTCTCACCAACTTGCCTCTGGTCAAATAGCTAGTAAATGTAGGAGCCGGGGTTTGGACCTAGGTTTCCTAACTACAAGTCCTTTGCTCTTTCCACTAGGCTGCTGCCTATTTATGCATATGTTTTGTCTCCCCACTAGATTTATAAACTCCACAACTTCCTTGGTTTTGTATCTTATCCTAGTGCCTAGTTTAGAGCTTTGAAATAATAGACTCATGGGAAACATTAAATTGATGTAAATGCTGTCCAAATTCATTTCTCCATAATTTCAGTTTTGTAAAATAAAATTATGGTACTTAGTTTTATGTCAGTTTCTGACCTCTTGGACAGAATTGAGGGGGTCAAAGTTTGACTGGATTTGAGAAAAACAGAACAAAGGTTTTTTTTAAAAACTATGGTTTTTACAACTAGTTTCATTCTTCTCTTATGGCAAGATAAAATGTAGGGGCTTGGATGAGGATGATGATGATGATGATGATGATGATGATGATGATGATGATGATGATGATGATG
>NW_027185694.1:13142760-13187217 GCF_028583685.1 Petaurus breviceps papuanus | reverse complement strand
TGATGATGATGATGATGATGATGATGATGATGATGATGATGATGATGGAGCATTTACATGGGTCTTAAATTCTGCAAAGTGCTTTACCTATGTTTTCTCTTTTGGTCCTCATCATAAATCTGTGAGCTAAGTGCTTATTATGTTCTCCATTTTACAGATGAGGAAAGTGAGCCTGGGAGAGGTCAAATGCCTGAGGTATTATTTGCACTCTGATCTTCCTGTCAGCAAGTCCAACACTGCAAACACTGTGCCGCCCAAAGCCACCACTGATACAGTGGCACTGACTCCAAGCATTTCCATGTCTTATTTGTGGAACTCTGACAATATATCTCCTTCAGGTAGGCACACTGCATTAATAACAGAGGAATTCTGATTAAGAAACTAGGAGATTTGTATTTTCTTTTAAAATATATGAATTATAATATAACCAATAGTATGTCTAACAGTGAAGTTACAGAATTACAATCTTAGAATTTCAAAGATCATAGATGTTTTCTAATTTAGTTCCCCACCCATGTAGGCATCTCCCATACAACCTGACTGATAGTCATTCTGATACTTCTGGAACATTCCTAGTTACAGGTAGCACACTGCCCCCCAAAGCAAGAACATCCCATTTTTAAAGAGCTCTTTTGAAAGTTCCATTTTTTATAGTGAGCCAAAATCTATATTAGTTTCTTCTGTGTTATCATTCTGCCCCTGGAAACACACAAAGATAGTGTCCTTCAAACACTTGAAGCTATAGTATCTAGGTTTCCCCCTGATATTTTTCATCTAAGATAAATTCCTAGTTCTTTTAACTGTTCGTCATAGGATTGTCCCTCCAGATGATTCATGATGTCTGTCATATCCTCTTAACATGCTGCAGTTTGCCAATGCCTGTTTTAAAATGCAGTGCCCAGAATTGGACACAATACTCCAGAAGTGATCGTACTAGTTCAAAATACATTAATGCAGTCCAAAAATACATTAGCTTCCCTCCCCTCCACCCCCAGTCACTATACACTGCTGGTTCTTATCGAACTCACAGTTCACTAAAACCCCTAGGTCTTTTTAAAATGGACTTTTATTAGGCCCAGGCTCCCCACTCCCAAGGACCTCCCCCAACTCTCTCTCGTTCTCTCCCATCAAATGCAGTACTTGCAAATGAGCTTTTGAACCTGAGGGAATTATGCCTCATTGAAAAGCAAAATGGTGTCATCTTTTAGTTGATGGAGGTGTCTTCCCAATAAATGTTTATTTTCTGTGAAAACTAGCTAACTGAAGCAAATGAAGTTACACTTACTCATGTGCAATTTTAACTGCTGACAAGCTCAGGTTAGAGGTGAGAAAATCTGATCAGTAGTTAAAATATAACAATGAGGAAAATTTTGAAAATTACTATAATGAAAAATAAATTCAAAAGGAATAACTCTTTGGAAGTGACCTAACAGACATAGCTGATTATAACATATAACTAGTAAATTCAGTAGTATAATATTTTAATGCCAGTTTCCTTTCATGTAGTCAACTAATGAAAAAGACTTTTTATAACCCTTCAATTAATCAGGTATATCTGGTTCAGATTCTATTATGTACAATCAATCTAATATTCCTATTGAATTTGCTAACTCATTTTAATGTTATTTTCAATCCTTTTGATTCCCCAAATCTAAGAACAAGAAGGAGTAAAATGACAGGCATTTGAAAAATCTTTTAAAAATTGAAACTTTTTTTTCAAAGAGATTTTTAGGTGAATGTCTTTAATTTAAATACATTTAGATATTTATAATTATAAGATTTGTTAAATCTCAGGGAAAAAACCACAACATTAATCTTTTGAAACTTGGACACAATAATGTTGGCAAGATGACTTTAGATTTTTTAAAAGCATATAGAAAACAACCTATACATCTAACAGTGAAGAATACCTGGATTATGTTATCTCAATTTAATATAACATATTTATTATAACATAAAAGTTAACATATTAATATAATTAGTTTAATATAATGGTACTATAAAAATATAAAGCATACAAAGAAACATGAATAGACTTGCAGTATGGAGCAAAATCATCAAAAGTAGAACTGTATTTAAAAGAAACTACAGTTACATAAAAAAGGAAAGAAAAAAAACAGGGTTGATGATGACGGGACTTCAGGCATGCCTGGAAGTAGACACAGAATATTTTCGTGGGCCATTTAATTCTTTTGGTTCAAAACCTTTTTAATTTACTGTTCTCTTAACATAAGAGTTAACTAATGGAGGGCCAAAGCACTGCCCATATCTCTCTCTACCCTCAAGATACTAGGAGGATCAGAGGAAAGCCTTCAGCATTTTGGATGAATCCCCTAAGCTGGAAATCCATGAATAAGAATCTCATAGCATGAGCAAGTGTAGAAAGGTTGTAATCTGTGTCTGCGGACAGAGTACACATACTAAATTAAAGCACGGAGCCATTGCAAGGAGATGAAATTTGGAGGGCCAGAAAATTGTTTAGAAGAGTGGTTTACAACTCAAATGGAAACAGATTCTTCTAGGCTACATATTAACTTAAAAAACCTCAAATTAACATTGTCTATGTTGTATAGTATTTATATTTATTTTTAACATTACCAAATTACATTTTAATCTGATTCAGGCTGCACTCAGAAACTTTGCTGTGGCCACAAGTTTGACACCTTTGGTTTAGAATGATTACTGAGGGGGATATAAATGACTAAATTAGAAATGCCAAGGTAAGCTATTTGCTTAACTATATTGTCTATTTTTTCTACTTCAGCAAGATGGTGAGACCACCTTCTAGAATACTGAAACAATCCCACATTTCAAGTTTATGTCTAGAGAAAAAAACATGTCACATGACTTGCAAATCCAGTCGGTGATTTTTTTTCTCATTTGTCCAGACCTTGATTTCAATGGCCCAAGAAAATCCCCATAAAGAAAATCCTTTGTATAAATGCAGATCTGCATGATGTTCAGTTGTGTCTGCCTCTTCATGAGCCCCGTTGGGGTTTTCTTGGCAAAGATATGGAGTGATTTGCCATTTCCTTCTCATTTTACAGAGGAGGAAATTGAGGCAAACAGGGGTAAGTGACTTGCCCAGAAAGTGTCTGAGGCCAGATTTAAACTCAAGAAAATGAAACTTCCTGACTTCAGTCCTGGCACTTTTCCCACTGAGCCACCTAGCTTCCCCTGCAATTGCTTTTTGATTGAGTCTCAGGGCACTCACTGCCTGAGGTCACTAAGAAGTCAGGTGACTTGCCCAAGTTTAGGCAGCCAGTATGTGCCACAGGTAGAACTTGAGCCCATGCCTTCCTGATGCTGAGGCCTGCTCTCTATATACTCTACCTTGTGGTGTCTCCTTGATGAAATATTTCTACATGCTATTAGGGTGATTCTCATATATAGAAATCCTTCTGAAGATGTTAAGATTTCTTCATTGAGAAAAACAAGGACGAAGAACACTCTTTTTTTGTTTTGCTTTTGGAGGGCAACTGGGGTTAAGTGACTTGCCCAAGGTCACATGGCTAGTAAGTGTAAAGTGTTTGAGTCTGGATTTGAACTCAGGTCCTCCTGACTCCAGGGCCCGTGCTCTATTCACTGCACCAACTAGCTGCCCCTAAGAATACTCTTTTTAATGTGCTTGCTCTAGAAGTTCTCTTGAGCACAAAAATGTGCTCATCTTCAAGCAAACAGATTTTGCAGTTATACACCAAAAATTCTTAATGATCTCATTTTTAGATAAGATGATACCTGAAGATTGGGAAACAAATGAACCAGCTCTTATAAGAGCTATTGATTCTCCTGGAACAACACTGGTAGCAAATGAAGATAACTGCTGTCAGGGAGTTTTTACATTACCAAGATTATCCTACTGTTCACCCAGCAGACATTGTTTGAATAAGTCTCTTTAGGAGTCAGGTAATGGAATCTATGCAAGGAATAAATCAATGAGGCACTTACATATGGATAGACACGTCTGGGGGGAAAGGGATCATAAACTCCACGACAACTTCAGTATGTTCTTTACAGAAGCACTGGAACAGCAGAATACAGATTTGCTGGGGATAATCTGTATTGTCAAGCATCAAGGAACACCAACCCTATGTTTCCATCTGAGAAGAGGTCTGGGCCAAATCCTAGTACCCATGTGAAGCTTGACTCACATTTGCTTGATATTTTTCTGATCTCAATAATACTAGTTAAGCACCCTAGGGATAGAGTTTCTCTCTCTTCTTGGGGACACTCATCCCTACACTGTCACCAAAATTTACTTAAATATGTGCTTGTCTTTCCCTCCCCCTCCCCACAAAGTCCTTGAGTTTTGATTGTATTTTTTTAAACTCTAAAGGCAAGAAGTCAAATAAACAATTTTCATGCTCTTCCTGAAAGGAAAGAGAACTATCTTGTATAGAATCCTTGGAACCTGATTTATTTAAAAGATCACCCCAAATGACCAAATTCACAATGGAGACTAAGTTTTCTAGTCTACACTACAGTCCTACACACTGCTTAAGAGGAAGGCTTCAGGCTGCATGTGGCATAGCTGCCGTCTTAATGGAGAAAAACAAGACCTTCACTTCTATCTTAAGTATCAAATTTCAACTGCCGTTCTGCATTCCAAGAACTGTTCCCGGTACCTGGCTTATTTAACAATTCCAAGTGATAATTATGTTAATAATAACCATTATTCACTTGCCCCTATAATGTAGTTACACATATGCTGCATGTACATGGTTGATTACATATGAATGTTCATCACTAAATCACCTCAAGATGGTCATTTCATTGCATGAAGTCCTACAGATCATAAAGAGTGATCAAGTATTTACTTTGTGGTCTGATAGGGCACATATCAGGAAAGTAGTATTACCAGGAAGAGGTTCTATATCACATGATGCATTAGACCAGGAGTTTTTAACCTTTTTTTTTTTTTTTGGTGTTACATACCCATTCCTAGAATAATGTTCTTAAATACACAAAATAAAATGCACAGGATTGCAAAAGGAACCAATCATATTGAAATAAAATGAACATATTTGTTAAAAAATCCAAGTTTAAGGACCATAGGCTAAGAACTCCTAGGATTGGGTTTAAACAAGGAACACAGGTGCCCTAAGTGATTATAAAGCAGGAAAAATGAACCGAGATATTTTAGAATATTAAGAACAAAGTTGACTGTTTACTGAGGGAGTTATATCCATCTGGTAGACCTGATGTCTAGCTGTCCTAATGGATCTCAATTAGTAACACCAAGAATGACAGCAGGAATTAGCATTGATGAGGAATACAACCAAATTTAAAGGCACATTTCCCCAAAATTGCTGCATGCAGGAGCCCCCAGCAAAGAGACATTGAAACACATAGTTTACCACGGCAGTTTCCACGGGGACCCAAGCATGATATTTCAAACTTGAAACTCAGGAAGAATGGGAGCAGAGAATCACTGCAGTGATTTATAGGACACATCCTGTTTTCTGGCTTGCCATGGTAATCAATGTTTGTATATACTGTAAATTTAAGCTAATCTATTTGCTAGAAAAGAAAGTGTCTGAGCCTAAGAAATGTCTTTTTATGCACCAGCTTATCTGGGAGGATATAAGTGAAAAGAAATAATCCAGGAAGAAAGCCATAAATAAAAATATTCCAAGGAAGTAGAGAAGAGAAAAAAAACCTGTGTTGAAAAGATTAGTGAGTAGAAGAATTTGTCACAAGAAGAAAGAATAAATTTTACTAATAAGGTATATAATGGGAGTATTATTACATAGGAATTTTCTCTATAGGGGGTGAATCAATATCTTTTGAAGAAATAGCACCCCATGGACCAAGAAACAAATAAAAATATTCACAGGTACAGGTGAGAATGAAGATTCCTGCTAAAACTAGAATCAAGGATATTCACATTGTTACTTGGTGACTCCTTGTTCAAGGGGACAGGGATGGGTTGTATATGAACCTAATGTGCAGAAATGTTTTCTTTTTGGAGTGTGTAACCAAATATGATAGAACTGTGTCAAGATTTGCCTAACCCAAAGACTATTACTCACTCCTGAGTCATATGGGAATGATACCATGTGAAGTTTGGAATGTATCTCTAGTGCCTTTTTAGGTTCTGAGTAGGAAACTGAAAATTTAGAGGCCAGGGGTCATTTTCTTCTTCCTCTTGAACTCTATATCTTTGAAAGGTAAACAGTGACAGTATTCAAGGATAGTATTTATGGTGTTGGGGTTTTCTTTCTTTGTACCATATTTAACAGTATCCAAATGATGAATTCTTGATAAAAGATCAGATGCATCTTATATTGATAATTTAGGTGAAAATCGGCCTACTTGTTAATCTAAGAATTTATGATAGTGAAAGGAGCTAATGATATATATATAACCATACATGCACCTTAAACTTTCAGTAGATTTCAAAAAGTTCACAGATATGGTAGAAATGATTCCATGGTGAGATGGCCACAGGCATTTAGAGATGGCCATCTTCCTGGAGGATACTCCTCCTTGAGAGTAGTGGGGAGCTGTCCCATGAGGTTAATATAAAGAAAGCAAGAAGTAGGCAAATCTCTTATGCCTAGACATAAGAGTAACTATGTACCCAGAAAATTGAGACAGTTACAAATTATCTCAGGCTCTTACTCAAAAATCAGATTTCTCCCTTTCTCACTCTTCCCCTCCCCATTCCACCAGGATCTGCTATTTTCTGCTTAACCTAGATCCTGTCTGTTTATCTTTCCCTTTAACACTATAATCCTTTGGTATGAACTCACATTTCTAATTTGGACCTTACCCCCCGACTGATTGCTTATTTGCTAAGCAAACTACATCTTATGGTAATCAAATGGCTGACCCATGCTTCTCCCAGCTGTTGTCTCCAGCTTGAGGATATCGTACTATATTATGACAATTTCTGAGCTTTAGTCCACTATATGTCCTCGTTCCATCAAAAGTGGTTCATTATTACAGAGATTATAAAAAGGAATATGGTGCCAGAGGAATGGCTGATCAAAAAATCAATGAAATTTTGATAAAATGAAAAATAAGGGAGAAAAAGGGAGGGGGAATATCTGAGGGGGAAAAAAAACCAGTTCAGGTTGGAAAATAACATGTACAAAAGATAGGAAGAATAAGACATAACAAGGGACTGATAAAAAAAGAGTAGGCTAAACCTATAAGAGAGACATTAGGAAGGCTGTCAAGAATGAGTAGAGATTTAACCAAAAAAAAAAAAAACCAACAAAGCTAAAAAAGGGACCCTTTTAAAAAGCAATTTAAGATAAGAATAAGTAATGTTAGTGTTGATAAAGAGAAGGCAGAGCTACGCAACTTGTATTATCTTTTCCAATTAAGAGACTGATATTCAAACTGGAAAGGGTAGAATAAGCATAAAACCCAAGAGAAGTAAAGACACAGAAAGAAAGACCATAGCCACAAGAAATATTCAAATCTCTTGATCAAACGAATTACATTGCATGATACTGAAAACCTTTTTTATATATCACCATAGAACTACTATTAGTGATCTTTGAGAAATGGTGGCTTGGGAGGAATTTCAGAAAATAAGGCCAGACTGCAGGGATCAGGAAGAGTAGGTGGGTAACAATGTAAAAGATGTATTAGATGTGATGATTTGTTTTTCTAATCTGTACTTAATTAAAAGAGGATTCTACTGAAGGGGACAAGAGTAATTAAGAAGTGAAAATTACATTTTAAAAAGAAGAGTGTGAATAAAGCATTTAAAAAAGGAATAGATTAGAGCGTACCATTGTGCCAGTTCTGAAATTGGTGCCAGTTGTCTGAAATTTGAAAGTCTAATAATTAGATTTAATACAACTTAATGGAAAGGCAGTATGGCATAGATGATAGGGAGCTGATTTCAGAGTCAAGTTCTGAGTCTGATACATATTGATTATATGACCCTGGATGAACCATTAAGCCTTTTAGTTACCAGCAACACTTTAAGACTATAACTTACATGACGGGTGCCAAGCTACGTTTATAAGTGGAGTTTCCCCACAAGGCAACCCCAATATCAGTGAAATTATGGTTCCAGTTTAAAAAAACCTCAATATTACCAATTAATTTTTAAAAAATCACAACTTATTTTCATTAGTCAGTAGAATTTGGGGCAATTAAAAAAAATCTTTAAACAAAAACAAGACTAGATTAAATGAACTCCAAAGTTGATTTCTGCCCTAAAATCCTGTGATTCTATGACCACTGAGAAAATGCCATTAAACAATGTTAATATTCCCAGTTTAAAAAGGTTTTCTAATTCCATTGAATTACTTTTCTTTAGTCCATCCTAGTAAAGGGAATTTAGTCTATGGAATGAACACTTTACAAATACATACTTAATTAACAAAACACATCTTAGCATGAGTTTACAATTATGATTATTATTTCTAAATTTCTAAGCAGGACAGCTATGAATGTAAGGTGGTTGAATGAAGTCAGTAATAAGTACCACATGAACTATTTAAGCTTTAATGGGATGTTTCTCCTCACCTTTTGTGCTGCAAGATGGAGTGCTGTTCTCTGGCTGTGATCAGCTTTATTAACATCTGCTCCTGCCTTCAGGAGGGCATCTGCACAGTCGACCCGGTCAGCCAACACACAGTACATGAGAGGGGTTCTCCCAAACTGATCTTCTTTGTCTTTCAGGTCACGGTTTCCTAAAGAGGATAAGGAGTGGATTGTAATGAACTGACTGTTCTCAAGAAAGCATATGATTTTTCAATACCTTTAACTTATCAAATTTATCACATTGGTCAAACAGCAAGACAATGAAAGGTAATTTGTGAAAACCTCTTTCACCCAGAACTTTCACAAAAAAATGGTGTGCCAGCTCTAGAGTAATTACAGAGAATTCCACAAGACAATATAGGCTGCCTTTCCCTTCCCAACCTAGGATAAAAATCTCATAAGATCACAGGGGATAACTTTAATTCTCAGAGTGATCACTCATCATCCTAATCCCAACTGATCATTTATGTGACAGTAAATGCAAAAAAATGTTCAGTTCTGACTGAAAGTTTTTGGACTGGGTTAGGTCTTTGCAAGCAATAAGGCTAGTAGAAACCTAGGAAAACTTTATAAAATAACAGTTTGTTAAAACTGTGTAACCATGAATTTGTGGATGTTACCTCCAGGCCTACTAGCTATGATGGGTGTATATTCTGGTGGAAGAATGATAATTTCCAGATTGTGAATGTGCCATATGAGCTTTGCTTAAAAGTACCTTGGTTGATCTAATAAATGTAATTTACAGTAATTTAATATTATATATAACATATTTGTGATTAATAAATTAATTTAATTAAAATTTAATATTAAATTTAATAACTGAAACAAGTCTTTAACTTGTGAGAGAGGAAGGTGAAGTGTAGAGGAACAGGAATTTATTTCTCCCGCCTACTCTATGTAAATCGTCTGCATATCTACACATTACCAACAAAACTAAGCAAGAAGAGATAGAAAGAGAAATTCCCCATTTAAAGAAATTACAGAATTTATAAAATACATGGGAATATACCTACCAAGATACAGAGGAACATACAAATATTACTGTAACTGCAAGTAACAGTAACAAGTCTTTACAGTAATAAGAATAGCCTTAAATAATTGGAGAGATTAATTCCTCATGGGCAGGCTGAGTTAATATAATAAAAACCACACTATTTAATATATTTGTATTTTATCTAACTAGAAACAATGATCAAAATTCATCTGGAGAAATAAGTCTTTAAGGAAATAATAAAAAAACAATTGGGAAGTAATGGGACATAGCAGTAACAGATCTCAAACCAGATTATAAGGCAGTAACCATCAAAATGATTTGGTGCTGATAAAAATGTCATTCAGTGGAACTGAACACATAGAAGCAAAAGAACACAGTACCAACAAATCCAAAGACCACATTTACTGAGGTAAAAATTCATCATTTGATAAAAACTTCTGGAAAGTTGTTTGGCAGAAATTGGGTATTGACTAACATAGTACTATATGCTAAAATAAACTCCATATGACATATGTGTGATATCATAAAACAAATTGGAAAACCAAGGAAGAAACCACCTTTTAAGATCTAGAATGGGGAAGAGTTCATAAATAAACAAGATCTAGAGAGGATCCCCGAAGATAACACTGATAATTTTCATTATATAGAATTTTTAAAGTTTTTTGAACAGGTAGACCAAAACCGAATTTTGAAGCAAAACAAGTTGTTAGAAATAAAGATCTTTGGGGTGGCTAGGTGGTGCAATGAATAGAGCACCAGCCCCGGAGTCAGGAGGACCTGAGTTCAAATCTGACCTCAGACACTAAACACAAAAAACTAGCTGTGTGACCTTGGGCAAGTCACTTAACCCCAATTGCCCCTCCCAAAAAAAGGCAGTAAAAAAAAGATACAGCAATAAATTTTCATTAAAAAAAAAGAAATTAAGATCTTCTTGGGCAAGTTACTTAACCCTAATTGCCCTCCAAAAAGAAAAAAGGAAAAAAAAGAAATAAAGATCTTTTCATCCAAGATATATTAAGGAGCTGATTCAAATTTAGGAAATTTAAAGCCATGTCCCTATAGATAAATTGTCAAAAGACATGAACACTAGTCATATTTCAAAGGAAAAAGTCTAAGCTACCAACAATCACATGAAAAAAAAATGTTCCAAATCACTAATAATTAGAGAAATAAAAATCAAAGCCACTCTGAGGCCCAGTTCACATCCACTAGACTGGCAAAATGACAAAAAAGAATAATGATAAATGTTTCAAGGATTATGGAAAAATAGGCCCATTACTTAACTACAATGTTGGTGGAGTTGTGAATTGGTCTAGTCATATTAAAAATCATTTTAAAATTATTTCCTCCAAATTACTCAGCTGTGTATACTCTTTGACCCAGTGACACCATTATTAGTCCTATACCCCCAAAGAAATCTAAGAAAGAGGAACAGGCCTGATACACAGGTGTCCTAAAAGTCTTAGTGCAGTTTCCAGCTATTCAAGCTTTTGTATGCAGTGTCTACAGAGGTACACAAAAACATAGGTGAGCATTCTATGGAAGTCAAGAATAGGGAACTAATAGGGGCCCAACAGCTGGGGCAATGGCAAAAAGAATTATGGTATACAAATATAATTGAATATTTTGTGCTGTAAGAAATGATGAAAGGAATGGTTTTGGAAGAACCTAAAATTTGTAAGAACTGATGAAGAATGAAGCGAGCAGTACCAAGAGAATAATTTAATACTATTACAACACTATTATAAAAACAATTTTGAAAGACTTCAGAAATCTTATCAGCACAATTATCACCCATGTTTCTAGAAGACCATTGCTGAAGAATACTACCCAGATCCTGAGAGAGAGTTCTTTCTTTACTTTCAAGGAACTCACACTCTAGTTGGGTTGATAAATAAAAGTGTTAAATTGCTGGACAGATGGAAAAGTTCAGAAGTCATGAGGTTCATCAGCAAGGTAGATGGCAAGGCACAAGGATACTAAGATCACATCAATTAAGCAGATGAGAGAGGGATCTACAAAGCATAGAGGTAGGACAAATGTTAAGGTTTGATGGTTCTCCATCTCACCAAAACTTATTAACTTTCATCTCATTGAAGTTCTTTGAGGAAGTCAGTATCTCAGAGGGGTTCTGGGGAGGGCCAGGATGGGAAAAAGGGAGGGGAACAGTAAAAGGAGAAGGTAAGAAAAGAGAAAGGTGTCCTCGGTGGTATTATATACTATTTTCAAGGCACTAGGGATACAATGACAAAATTTAAAACAGTTCTGCTCTCAAGGAGTTTACATTCTATTTCTTATGTAGACTGTATCTCCCCACTAGACTACATACATTCTACACGAGTAAGGACCATATCTTAGACTTTGTATCTTTCTTAGTGTTTGGTAAAATGATGCTCATGTTATTGGTGCATAATAAATCTTGTATTTGAACTTTGTTCTAAAAATCATTTAAAGTTTCTGGTGATTTGTTTATAGTGATTAAAATGACTAGTGACTTCTACCATTCTTTCAGAGGAAAAAACATGAAATTTTAGGTGTCTAAGTCATGTAGTGGATAAGTCCATGAACTGGACTTTGATTTAGGAAAACCTGGATTTAAATTCTGCCTTACACCATCACTAGCTATATGAACCTGGCTAAATCAACCTCTCTCAGCTTTAGCAGCTCTCACCTATAAAATGGAAACAATAACCATGTCTATCTCACCTGGTTGTAAAGGATCAAGCAAGATAATGTATAAGTACAATCGGCTTCTGAAGAGGGATTGGACAATGGGGTCCCAGTCCTTTTTATGGTGTGCAATTTGCTCTGCCTGCTGCTAATGCATATGGAGGCTTAATGTATTCCATATAGACACTAGGGGTCCTTATTCCAACTTCCACTTGTACTGGCAAGTTGTGTCTCTGTATTATAGCTGGCCACATCTTCCCTTTGAGAATCTGGGATGTCCTGAGGAGATAAATATCTATGCAATTTCATGACTTCAGAGTGTGGGTAGATATTCTATGAATTGGTGGCAAATGAAGAAAGACTTTGTTAAATCTTCACAACTATTTTTGAGCACGCATGGTCCATTCTTTCTTGTTTGTATGTGAATTGAAAATCCTGCATGGACAGTCAATATTAAGAGGAAAGTCTATCTTTCCTGATGGCAGTGGAGGAAAGACATGCTGTGAACCTCTGGATGGAGAAAGCCTTTATCTCCTCACCTGGATCAATATGCAAATTTGAACACATAACACTGTTTTTCCTAATTTGTAGGGATGAGTTTGCTGGTAGCAGAACCATTTCCACTGGCAAGTCAGCACCCCAGATTGTGGCTAGTCATAAATTTTCCTCATGGTTCTGGGGATACTCTGAGGGGCAATGGGCTTTTAGAGAGGAAGGCAGGGCTCTTCATCATCCATGACTGCAAGTAAAGGATTTGGATAGTTTGGCACCAGGCAGAGATTATCCCTGCTTGAAAGATGGGACCCTCACTGGTCAGTCCCTGCCTTAAGATGCAAATCAGTTTGTCAGCCTTAAAGTAGTATATAAATGATTACTGCTGTTGCTGTGGCTACTACTAATGTTAATATTATTATTAATGATGATTGTGGACATGAAAAATAATCTGATCAAATGAGGTTAGGTTCCTAATTCCCACCTACAAGCAATCCACAGAGACAATAAACATGATGCCAACTTGTGGATCCCTGCTGTTTTAGGAAACAGTCAACAGTCAGGAAGACTACCAAGTGACAGGGCACAAAGTTCCCCAAATCCTAGGATCTGGCAAACTTCCTACCCAGAGTCCACTATCATTCTCACTGCTAATTTGATGCAGTGAACAAAACAAGCAGTTAGATCATCAAATCATCACTGATAGGATTTAATTGTTCTTTCTTTTGATAGGTATCACTTCTTTTAAAGGAGTCAAAAGTTCCCATCCTTTTTCAGTTCTATAATTCCTGCTACTCCTCTTTTATACATCCCTCAATGCCTTGGTATGTTGCCAGCTTCCTGCCCAGCAAGCTTTAGTTAAGAGGTGTGGCTTCTGCCAGGCATAAAATCACTATTTGCCTGCTGCCCAAGAGTCTGCAAAAGCAGTTGCATTAGCATTAAGTCCCTGAAAAATTCACATGTGTTGTAGGTGCAGAAATTCAAATGAATACAATAAAGGAGCTTCTAAGGATAATTATATTGAAGTTAAATAAGAAGTTAACAGAATTTTAATTAATAGAAATTAAGAGTTCAGACTCTTAAATTAATTCTTTCATTAATGATAGGACATCAGTTACTAAAAATCTTATGCTCTTGGTATAAACCAACTTGTAATGGAGTTAACCTAGATTGTTTTAAATATACCATATATAGCAGATGTCGTTCAGTTGTGTTCAATTCTCTGTGGTCTCATTTTAGAGTTTACTTGGCAAAGAGGCTGAAGTGGTTTACTGTCTCCTTCTCCAGCTCATTTTTACATGTAAGGAGCTGAAGTAAGTAGAATTAAATGACTTGTCCAGGGTCACACAGCTAGTAAGGGTCTGAGGCCAGATTGAAACTCATGACCCAGCCTCATTTGATTAGATTCTTTTTCATATCGGCACTCATCATTAATAATATTAACAGCATTAATAATATTAACAGTAGTAGTCATAGCAATAGCAGCCATCATTTATATTCTGCTTTAATCAGGAGTCTTCCTGATTCCAAGCCCAATGCTCTGTTCACTGTGTCATGTAACTACCCCATACATAGCTTCATGAAAACAGGTATTTTATATAACATTCTATGTTGTTGACTTTCTGGCATGGTGCTGTGTGCTCACTTGATGTTTGTTTAGCATTTATACCAATATTTACTTTTATTGTTCAACTGTTTCCAGTTCTGTCACTCTTTGTGACCCCATTTGGGGTTTTCTTGGCAGATACTGGAGTGATTTGCCATTTCTTTCTCCAGCTCCTTTTACACGTGAGGAACGGAGGTAAATAGGGTTAAATGATTTACCTAGGGTCACACAGCAAGTATGTTTCTGAGCCTTCCCAATTCCAAGCCCACTGCTCTATCCACTGCACCATCTAGCTGTCCCATCAATATTTATACCTATATTGTTAAGTGCTTTTGTGTCCTTATAATTCACAACCTTCATTACTTAAGAACAATTTATAGGGAAGTTTTCTGACAAAAATCTGTTCAATTAACAAGGTAAAGCCCCAGACTCCTTAGAAAGGGAGTGGAATGAAAAGGGAGATAGGCTAATGAAAGTTCCAGTGGACACAGCCACAAAAGAAGAAAAGTAAGAGTAACTATTGTTAAATTGTTACACTATTGCTCATTGAAGGACTGGAAAACATTTTAGATTAGGTAAAAACAAATTGTAAGACACCATATGTAAAAAGTGGTGTGGAATCATGGAGACTCACATTCATATTCCATTTCAGGCAGAGGAGAACCTAGAGTTATTCTTCATCAAGCCAATGATACTAAGGTGCATTGGGAACAAGGTGAAATCTGAGTTCTTTGAAGGGAGGGATTATTTTGTTTTTTCTTTGCATCCCCAGCACCTTATACATAGTAAGTACTTAAATGTTTGGTGCATTGAATTTCAGTGCAGATGGAATACATAGACAAATGATTCTGAATTTTAAAAAAATAAAAGGTACCAATATTTGCTAGTCATTGTAGCCTAATTTCCTATTACCCTTCTTGGTTGCAACAACTAAATTTATTCTACTCCAAAAATGTTGCTTAAAAAATTATACCCTGGGGCAGCTAGGTGGCGTAGTGAATAGAGCACCAGCGCTGGAGTCAGGAGAACCTGAATTCAAATATGGTCTCAGATACTTAACACTTACTAGCCATGTGACCTTGGGCAAGTCACTTAACCCCCAATTGCCTTGCCTTCCCCCCTACAAAAAGAAAAAAAATATTATACACCACTTGGGCACTCTAGAGACACTTGTTTGGTCTGTGATATTATACAGGTTGACTATGTCCCTATGTCTTTGTTGACCATTCTAGTTATGAAGCAACAGTTTGTATATTTTCCACTATCCTGGAACATTAAAATCAATCTATCACAAGCGCTCTGAAGAAAACAATTTATCAATTTCCCATGCAATGAATAGACAAATTGCTCTTTATCATTCTTTCAATTAGGTAAAATAATAATATGACCTAACATTTGTATAGTGCTATTTTGAAAAGCATTTTACATGTTAATTATATTCATGCATATTTACACATACACATTATATTTTCTTATTTGATCCCCACAACCTTATAAGATAGGTGCTATTAATAATAACATCCCCATTTTTTCCCCAGAAGAGGGAACTGAAATAGAGAGGTAACTGACCCAAGGTCACATAGCTAGGGAGTACTTGAGGTAGGATTTGAATTCAGGTTTTCCTAGTTCTAAGTCTGACACTATCCACTATACCACATACTAGATTGAAAGTTGACATCTAACTAGGTTTTATGTGGATGGAAGATATCCCAGAATCCCCTACTAGTGACTAGAAATAATGGATAATGAAGTATAATCTTGGGTTAAAGTTAACACAACTTGAAGTTTAAATAATTTGGAGTTAGATAGCAAAATTCCAGACCCAAGTTTAGAAATCTCTCTCTAAGGGAAGATCTCTAGTCTATCCAAGTTGAAGACCAGTTTTGAACTTGAAAGGGGGAGAATAAGCACCATTTCACACAAATGGAAGGTCTCAATTCTAACCAATTCAATATTAAATTGACACATTCAAGATTTTTTTTAAGGAAACAAAATGTGTACACTATTCTTAGTTTAAATTGATATTATCTTTTTGTTTATATATTTCAGAATTACAAGTACAGCCTCCAGGTTTTGGATATTCCTACAATATTAGAATTTTATAGCTTTTGTTTTAGATTTTTGTATTTCTGTTATGTGCACTGGATGTGAAAATTAGTGGCATTTGTAATTTTCAGGCTCCTTAGAAATGTATCTCTTTTAGGTGACAATTTAGACCTAATAAATCTACCTACAGGATATACTGCATCCAAGTTTTCATCAATTCCCCTGGATGGGCACATGCTGTATTTCCCATTAGACTGAGCTCCTTGAGAGTAGGGACTGCTTTTGCTTTTCTTTGTATACCTGATGCTCAGCACAATGACTGGAACATAGGAGGCACATGACAAATGCTTGTTGATTTCTTAACCTTGTGAATACGGAGGTAAATGTTAAGGGACAACAGGGTACCAAAGAGCTCACTTTATATGATTATGGTGTGTGTTAACCAAATTCTTGTCATGGCATTTGGAATACGTCACTGGGAAGCTGGTTTTGCCAGCTTCAGTACTGTCACAGGAAACAAATTTGGTGGTAAAAAAAATAATGCCCACATTTCATATGCATTTCCACAGGATAGTGTTAGGTTAAAGAAACAATTTAGTTTTGATGAAGAACTCATGATGTATTTAGGAGGAAAGGATTTGCTTTCCTCTCCCTGGTGGTGTGTGTTTGTCTACCTGTATCTATCTATATACACCTAGGAGTGTAATGTCTATCTAAATATAGACATAGTCTATAAATATACACACCGATGGGTGTGTGTATGCCTATCTACACACACACACACACACACACACATATATATATATATATAGACTCATACATGTGATAGATCTATTTACATATGTACATATACATTCCCCCCCTCCCCATGACAATGATACTGCTCATATGTATGTTAGATGTTGTTAAAAAGGTTGTTGTAGAATTTGATTCTGAGTTTTCCAATAACTATGATGTTATAACAAAAACCAGAATAATATGGGAACCATGAGCTAAAAAAAATACAATAAAGTGATTTCTCATATACAAAATAAGTATTACATGAATTACAATTAAAAAAAAATCCAGGTACAACCATATGTAAACCATGTTATTGTGGCCTCAGTTTCCTAATCCATAAAATGGTGATCAGAATACCTGCAATACCCTCCTCACAGAATTCTCATGAGAAAAGTTTTCTATAACATGGAATGTGTCATATAAATGGAGTTATAAATCCCATATCCCCAAAGACAAGAGTTACAGCTAGAGTTACTAAAGTTGAAGAGGTTATGAAAGATGATACTTGGCTGAAAATAAGAGAATAATAATGTCACTCCATTCTGTGCAGCTTCCAAGGCTATGGATGTCTTGGTAGCCCTTGACTAACAAAGATCTGACATAAGATTCCTTGCATAGGAGTAGTTGTCTCAGTAGAGGATTTATTCCCTAGCTGGTTTAATCTCAGAATCTTCCCTAAAGCAACTGGTGAGGATTTCCTATGGCAGTGCACTGGAAAAAGTATCAAATTTAGAGTCAGAATAACACAGTTCAAATCCTGACTTTGAGATTTACCATTACCACCTATGTGATCTCAGGCAATACGTAATCTCCAGTTTCAGGTTTTGTCTTTTTTTAATCTTGAAAACGAAGGGGCTTAGGGGCAGCTAGGTGGTGCAGTGAATAGAGCACCAGCCCTGGAGTTAGGAGGACCTGAGTTCAAATCTGAACTCAGCCACTTAACACTTAGTAACTGTGTGACCTTGGGCAAGTCGTTTAACCCCAATTGCCCTGCAAAAAGCAAAATAAAACAAAATAAAATGAAGTGGCTGAACTAAAAAGATTATTTCTACTTCTGAAGTTGTATGTCCATGGTTCCTAATTTTTTCCCTGGATATTGCCATAGATACTGCCCTGTTTCCAGAGTTGACCCATTCATTCTTACCCATTCAGCTATCTACTACCCGAGTTCATCCTGTCCTGTTACCGGTAAATGTTCCAATTCCTCCGTTACTGGAACAGATAAATCTCACAGCCTCTCTTGCTTCCTCACTCCCAGAACCTATTTCCCTCCCCTCAAAGATGTGCTGGGATTGTATGTATGTCATGCCATGGACTGTAGAACTTTAGAGCTGGAAGGGAACTTTATTTCCTGCAGAGTTCCAGTCAAGTGACACCTCCTCTAGAAAGCCTCTCCCTCTTCAAATTTTCTTCTGCTTCTCTATGTAAATGCTGGTTTTTGACCTTCGTATCCCTAGCACCTAGCACAGGAGTTTGCACATAGCTCATTGTCAATAAATGCTTACGTTAGAAGTGTCTTGAAGTCTTGAAGCTGGGAAAGAACTTCAAGAGGGAATCTAGTTTAACTCATACTTCAACAGGAATCCTTTCTGTAACATCCTAAACATGATCATCCAGCTTCCACTTGAGGGCAGTTAGGCGACAGGGGTCTGGAGTCAGGAAGAATCATCTTCCTGAGTTGAAATCTGGCCTAACACTTAATAGCTGTGTGACCCTGGGTAAATTGCTTGACCCCATTTGCCTCAGTTTCCTTATCTACAAAATGGGCCAGAGAAGGAAATGGCAAACCACTCCAATATCTTTGCCAAGAAAACTCCAAAATGGGGTAGAGAGAATCAGACATGACTAGGGGAAAAAAGACTGAAAAGCTTCTGCATGGAGATCTCCAGAAAAAACAAAAGGCTCATTCCATGAAGCTTTTCTTTACATCCCCGTTAGTTATTTCCTATTTATTTAGAGCATGTACTACTTTGTATATACTTCTCTGCATGTTATTCCTTCCATTAGATTATAAACACCTTGAGGGCAGAGACTGTCTTTTGGCTTCTTTTTTTATCTTTAGCACAGTGCCTGGTACATAAGTTCATCCTGTCCTGTCACTGGTAAATGTTCCAGTTCCTCTATTACCTAAACAGATAGATCTCACAGCCTCTGTTTCCTCACTCCCAGAACCTATTTCCCTCCCTTCACCTGAAGCATGTTTAATAAGTGTTTATTGATTAATTTAAAAGCAACAAGAAACCCATCACAAGTTAAAATTTTTTATGACAAATAACTACTTTCCAAAAGAAAAAATTATTAGTGAGTGATTCTGTTTTATATGTTTAATGTCTGGTTTAACAGAAGACAGCTAGATTCTTATATCTGCTGAAGCACAGGAATAAAATCTGGCCTTTCATATATGGTAGTTGGAAAAGGGAGGAGTGTCTTAGTAGGCAAATAACATTTCAGTATTATGAAAACCATTTGGGCCTTGTGGACCCCTTGAAAGAGTCTTGGAGACCTTCAGAGGTTCATGAACCACACAGAACAGCTGGTTTAAGGCATCTTTCATGAAGATTGCTTGCTACCAATGCAGATGTGCCACATTTCTATAACATTGTAGTTTGAGAGACTTGCCCAAGGTTACACAGACAGAATGTATCATTGGTAGGGCTTGAATCTAGGTTTGGTTTTTTTTGGGGGGGGGGCAGGGGAGGGTGGGATGTATTCAGGATTAAGTAGTTTGCTCAGGGTCACACAGCTAGTGTCTGAGGTTGCATCTGAACTCAGGTTCTCCTGACTACAGGGATAGTGCTGTCCACTGTGCTACCTAGATGCTCTGAATCTAGGTCTTTTTTATTCTAAGGGCACCCACCTCTTAGCTCACTACCATGCCATCTGCCTTTGTAGTACCTATGAAAATAACATTATGTAGTTCCTCAAGTTTTGCAAAGCACTTTATATGCTTTCTCATTTGATCCTCATAACAACCTTGTGTGGTACAGTCTACAGATGAAGAAACTAAGCGTGAGAAAAATTGATTGATGTGCCCAAGGTCACACAGCCAGTGAGATTGAGGCAAAAATCATGCTTAGGTTTTCCTCACTCCAGCACCCATCCACTACATAGCAACCTCAGGTCACTGAATCACTTAACTTCTCCTTGCCCAGGCAAATATGGAAGACTAGGTTGCAGGTAGGTGCCCACCTGCATTGGTAGCAGGAGTTTCTTTACCTAGAATCCTCTATACAATGAAACCATAGTCTGAAAAGAGTATACTATGAGTTAAATAGGTTTTGGGGGCACTATCTGGTAAATGTTACTACCATTTTTATCTTCATTTCTATTGGGAACTTTCAAGTCTCAAACAACTTACAAATAAACTTCTTACATTGGGCGCTGCTTATGGTATTTTAAAAGTGTCTGAAACAAAGGCCTGAAAGTATGTATTCATGTCTAAATTTAAAGTTACTTTAGCTTTGGTTTAATTTCTTTAAGCTCTTGTATCACACTATATATAGGGGATAAGGACTAGAGATGGACTGGAAGAATGAGGCGAAGGGAGTCTTCAACAGTTTGGCAGAAATCTGGACACCAAGACCAGGTGGAAAAGGATGGTTGGAGCAGGATACAGTCTGGATTTGTGACAGAAAAAAGAATGGAAGGGGTGGCCAGGTAGCACAGTGAGTAAGAGCACTGGCTCCAGTGTTGAGAAGACCTGGAGATCGAATCCCGGGCTCAGACACTTAGCACCCACCCAGAAACACCTGGCTGTGTAACCTTGAGCAAGTTACTTAACCCCAATTGCTTAGGGGTAGCCAGGTGGCTCAGCGAGTAAGAGCACCGGCTCCAGTGTCAGGATGACCTGGATCAAATCCGGGCTCAGATGCTCAGCACTACACCCAGAAATATCTGGCCGTGTAACCTTGAGAAAGTTACTTAACCCCGATTGCTTACCAAAAAAAAAAAAAAAAAAAAAGAATGGAAACCCCAAATCAAAGAGCAGGGAGTGACAGGGCCTATGCTAAGCTTAGGCAAAAGGCAAAAAAAACCCATCACTTACCTGTTTGTCAAAAAACTTGGGAAGGACCAAAGCAAAAAAAGGCTGGGTCTTCATATTGTGTGGTAACTGGATGAGCCACAGTGAGTCATAGGCTCAGAGAAAATGGGCAGGATCAAAAGTCCAAGGTCAGGATAAGGGTCAGCAAAACCAGAACAATAAACTAAAGAAATGGCTTGAACTCAAAGCAAAAAGTCACAATTTCTCGTACTCTCTGAGTGGGGCATACCTACACAGCCTTTATGCATACCTCCGATTTCCAAGGAAGCAGACAGTAGCTGTGTCTTGACATCTTGATCCTTTCTCTGCCATTCTATTGAACTTTTCACACCCCTCCTATCTGTAGTGTTATCCAATGATAAACTCCTTAAAAGGAAGGACTGTGTGTGTGTCCTTGGTGCTTAACACAGTGCCTGGTACCCAGTAATCACTTAATCTGACAGGACAATGAAATCACTTTAAATTTTGAATGGATTTGCATAGTAAATTCTATAAACACTCTTAGAGTTGCATATTCCACTCTAACAGTGTTTAAGATGGTTAAAAATTTTCAAGATTAACTTAAATCTCTCATAGATTAGAGTGAAGGCTTATTTCTTTTTGGGGGACTCAATGGCAAAAAATACTTGATGACTACTCAGTTAACAGCTTTCCAGGTGTCTGTTGTCTATTATCAAGTTCCTTTCTCAAAGTCAGTGCCAGTTGGGACATCTTAAACTCTGTGTGGCCAAAGAGGTTTTGAAAAGCAGGTGGTTTCAAGTAATCCTGGGGTAAATAGTTATTTAAAAAAACTATAGCATTTTAGGGTTTTCCTTAGATGCTACTGTATCCCATATAGCTTCACCCCTCCTATGTTGTACCTGGATTTTCCTTTCTCAGGCCATAGATTATAATTCTAATAAAGGAGCCTGATTTGGCGTGATAGCTCAACTGTTTTTTCTCCCAGCTTTCCAGCCACTGCATTAACTTTGAGGAAAACTTCCAGGTCAAACTCAGATCCAGGCTTCAGCCACCTTGTTTACCTACCTCTTCTCTCCTCCTGCAGCTCCATTTCACGAGATGGAGTAACTGAAGCTTAACAAAGTAAACTACCAGTGAAACAGCAGGATGGAAGTTTGGAGTAACCTCATAGAGACTAATGGGCAGCCTGGCTAGTGGGGCAAGAGGAAGAGCAGCTGGAAAAATGGCACCCCTGTATCACCTAATGTTTTTTTTAAATACAAAGTATTAGAAAGATATACACACAGAGGTGAGGTACATAGCAAATACATTTAAACAATCTGATAAAAATAAATTGCTAGGGATAATCTTCTTTTATTATTAACTTTAAATTTTATTTTATTTTCAGTTCAAAATTCTCTCCTTCCCTCCTCCCCCTTCCCAAACCTATTGAGAAGAAAAACAAAATCCATTGCAAATATGTATAGTCATGTAAAACAAAGTTTTGCATTAGTCACTTACAAAAAAAAAAGAAAGAAAAGAAAATATGCTTCAATTAGTACTCTGAGTCCCTCAGTTTTTTTAACTGGGGGTATATAGCATGTTTCATCATGAGTTCTTTGGAGCTGCAGTTGATCACTGGGTTAATCAGAGATAAGAAGTTTTTCAAAACTCATTATCTTTATGATATTGTTACTATTGGATAAATTGTTCTCCTGAATCTGCTCACTTCACTTTACATCCATTCATACAAGTTTTCCCAGTTTGTTTGTTTTTTTTGGAAGTTATCTCCTTTATCATTTCTTACAATGTAATAGTATTCCATCACATTCATACAGCATAATTGGTTCAGCCATTCCCCAAATAACGGGCATCCCCATTTCTTGTTCTTTGCCACCACAAAAAGAGCTGCTATAAATATTTTAGTACATAAGGATATTTCTTCTCTTTTTAAAATCTCTTCAGGGTATAGACCTCACAGCACATTGCTGGGTCAAACACTATGCAGTTTAGTAGCTTTTTGGTGATAGTTCAAATTGCTTTTCAGAATAAGCTGGTTTTCTTTTTTTGTCATCTTAACCAATTTGATGGGTGTAAAGTGGTAGTTCAGAATGTTTTATTGGCATTTCTCTAGTTATTAGTGATTTAGAGCATTTTTTTTTACCCATATGACTGTCAATAGTTTAGATCTAAAAGCTGCCTATTCCTATCTTTGACCATTTATTAACTGGGGAATGGCTCTTATTCTAAATTTGACTCAATTCCCTATACATCTTGGAAATGAGACCTAATCACAGAAACTTGCCCCAAAGATTCCCCACCCCCTATGTCTTACTTTTCTTCTAATTTTAGTTGCATTGGTTTTGCTTGTGCAAAAACCTTGTAATTTTATATAATCACAATCATTCATTTTGCCTCCTATGAACCTCTCATCTCTTGTTTGGTCATAAACAATTCTCCTATCCATAGATGACAGGTAACTTCTTCCTTGTTCCACAAATTTGCCTATGATGTCACCTTTATGTTTAAATCATGTGCAATAGGGGTAATCTTCCCAGGAGAAACCAGCTGGCCTTGTAGACAGGATCAGTCCTCTTTAGTTTTTCAGTCAACTTTTGGGCCCTCACCCCTACTCCCACCCTCGAGCTGAAAGTCTTTGAATAGACACTTTTAAATTATAGTGCTGAAGAAGCCTTAAGAGTCTCTTGGATAGCAAGGAGGCCAAATTAATTCAGACTGTTCTTTGGAAGCACAAATAATAAAGCTTAAATACTTTGGCCACATAATGAGAAGATAGGACCCATTAGAAAAGACCCTGATGTTGGGAAAAAAGGTAAAAGAAGGGCATGGCAGAGGAAGAGATGGATAGTGTCATGGAAGCAACAAACATGAGCTTGGACAGACTTTGAGAGATAGAAGGATCTGGTGTGCTATAGTCCATGGGGTCACAGAGTGGGACATGACTGAATGACAGAACAACCATGTTCACTCTCATCTCTTGATTTGACTAGAGAACTTGGCTATTATGTCCTCTAGATACACTGATAAATTCTGGAACACCTGACTTCACAGACTCAGCAGGAGGATCCATTAAAGCAGGGGCTATATATGTATAATATTACATTTCATCTGCATATATATATTTCTCCTGTTTTATTTTTGTCTTTGTAAACCCAAAGTCTTACCTCTGTGCCCAGCACACAGTAAACAGCTTAATAAATGCTTATCAAACTCGGTCCTAAGTGAATTCATGGCAAGCAATTTAAATTTAAAAGACAACACATACAGGAGAGTGATAGTTTTTTGGCAAGGAAGTTAGAATGAATGGTAATTGGAGCAAAAGAAATTGACATGTCTTTACCAGGACTGGTAGTATTGATTGGATTACCTTTCTCAGAGTTAAGAGTTCAAAAAGGGAGGAGGGAAAGGAAGGATCCAGACTGAGTTGGAGGCTGAAGTGTGTGTGTGTGTGTGTGTGTGTGTGTGTGCCACAACAGTCCTGAGACCAGGCAGAGCTGGGGTCATAGGGTGAGCTATTCAGTTCTAGATGAAGGTGGAGGCCAAGAGAAGTTACACAGCATGGATGTGGTAGGAGATTGGTATAAGTATCTGGCAATGCCTTTGAGTCTATGCAATATTTCAGTCACATTCTGACATTTCATGAAGTTTTTAAATTTGGAGTCCATGGATCTTTGAGGAGTCTGGGAACAGATTTTAGGGGTCCATAAACTTCATTTTCATAAATCTCTAACTGAAATTTGATTATTTCCTTCAATTACTTAAAGACATTATTCTGAGAAGGGATCCATAGGCTTTGTCAGATAACCAGAGGGATCCATGACACAAAAAAGGTTAAGAATTCCTGTTTCTAAGACTTATTTGACTAAGGAGTGATAATTTACATGAATGATAGTTTGATCTTTTCTGATTCAGCTAACATGAACGTTGTTGGTGCAACTTTGGACACAGCAATTATATGCTAAGCTAGAGAAGTGCCAATTAGGCCAGAAGGAACAGAGACTTTGGGGTCAACACAGGACTAGGATAGTGTCTCAGGACAGAACTTATGGTCTAGTCTCCTAGCACCTGAGTTTAGGCATTCCGTGACATTGCTCTTTTCTCTCAGTTCTCCTCCTGCCTCCCTGTCCAGTCTCCTTTGCTAGACTGTTAACCATATCTCAGCCCATAATTATGAATATATCCTAAAACTCTTTTTGACACCAGAAGGGTCAAACTTGCAGTGAGAGTACAGTTGGAACCAGATAAAATGCAACTGGGAAATGTTTAACAAAATAAGTAAAAGTTCAACATAACATTACATTAATTTGTGGTTTTCTAAGTCAATATGCCACATTATAAGAGATTTGTTTCTATTTGAGTTTGAAACTACTGCTATACACTTTCTCTCTTGGCAATCTCATGGGCTCAATAATCTCTGTGCAGAGAATTTGAAAATCTCTATACAGATATAGCCAGTCTTAGTCTTTCTCCTTAACTACCCAATACCTAATTTCAAACTGGAGAGCCTAAAAACATCTCAAATTCAACACTCCTCAAACTCCTTTCTTCTGAACTTCCCTATATATATCAAGGGTACCACCAGCCTTCTAGTCATTCAGATTCAAAAGTGGAGTTAGCATTCTTGACTCTTCTCTCCTTCACCCCACAAAGACAACAGTTGCTACACCTTATTTATTAGTTCTACTTCTAGAGCATGTCTTGCACCCTTTCCTTTCCTTACAAAGACACTGCCCTCATTCAGGTGTTTGTTACCCCTCAGCTTGACTACAGCAGTAGTTAACTAAGTGGTCCCCTTGACTCATCTCTTCTTGCCAATCATCTTCTACCCAGCTGCAAGTGATTTTCTTTAAGCATAAGTCTGATTATGTCACTCACCTGGTTCAAAAAAATTCCAATGGCTCCTTCTTGTCTATAGTCTAGGGTCAAATACAAATTCTACTATTAGGTCAACTCAGGTCCCACAAAATTTTCCATACTTTTTTCATTATTCCAATTCAAACACTCCACCACAAATTGACATTCTTGCTGTCATTCACAAAGAGCTCTTATCTTTCTCTATGCCTTTAGACCGGTTGTCCCCGATGCATATACTCCATTGCCACCTCTCTTGGGATCCCTAGCTTCCTTCAAAGTTCACATCTGAATTTTCTCATTCCCTCCCAGGTGTAACTTGGACACACCTTAGATTTCACTATTTCATGGAATTCTACTACCTTGAACATCCAGGGAGGCCCATAACCTCTTTATTCATAACTAATCATGTTTTGCCTTCATCATGATCTCAGGTTCCTTGACCCATTCCTATTCTCCAATCCACTTCCTTCATTCTGCCTTCACTTGTGTCAGTATCCAGTCTTGACCATATAGTCTGATACTGCAATTTTCATAGCTACTATCTTAGAGTCTTTTGTTCTCCTGATGTATATTTATCCCTGGAAACTCCCCACCACTTGGTTCCTTTGCTTCTGGCTCCAGAGCTGCTGAGCACCACTAAAGAAAGTCACAAAAAATGAGCTGATTTCATGCATTACAAATTCACAGTGATTTATAATAAATTAATAATTATTTGCCTTAAGCTTGGCACTGATACTGTGCGTCAGTTCTTCTACTCTGACCTTATCAATTTCTTATTTCATTCTCCAAGGTAAATTTTCCACATTTATAGCCCCATCTTCCTACATGTAATAGATGACCTAGCCTCCAAAATCACTAACAATATGGAGGATGTGACATGAGTTCCTCAGCTATCTCCCTTCACCTTCCTAATTTCTTAGTCTCCTCACTCACTTCTACTCCTTTCCTCTGGTCACAAAAGATGTATCCTAATGCTTATAACCTTTCACATATTAGTTATTCCTTCCCCCCCTTGCATATTTGTACAAGTCCTTCCTTACCTTTAGCTTGGATGAAAGTTAATTTTTGTTATTACTACTGTAGTTGGTGCCAATGAAGACTTGAACCAATAAACAACACAAAAAAAGTTTTGCATTGCTTAAGTAGCAGCAAAGCATTCGAGTCAGGGGGTACAGCAGGCACAAGAGTAGAAGAAAACTATACCTGCAATTTTTGGGGGGTGGGGAAGAGGAAATCTTGGTTAAGTAACTTGCCCAGGGTCATTCAGCTACTAAGTGTCTGAGGCTGGATTTGAACTCCAGTCTTTCTGACTCCAGGCTGCTCTATCCACTGCCCCACCTGCATTTGTTTTAATGCCTTATTACTTAGATGTCCGTGAGTTTTTGAAAGTGATGCAGACACAAGTTCTAGCAGGTTCTACCAAGCTGGAAAGGGTTCAAGTGCTATCAGGATAATGGGATCTGTGACAACTGTCTGAGGATCAGGCTAGCAAAGCTTAGAGAAATTCCTCACAAAAAGGCTGGGCCCTGGCAGATGAATACATTTGGTAAAGGCAACCCATAAAATACTGACAAAAAATTCAGTTCCCAAATCGTAGACAGAAATCCAAAAAAAAAAAAAAACCAGACATTTATGAAGTTACCACTTAAAAGTATTGTGAAACAGTAAGACAAAGGCACTACTCTTGAAATGCTTACCAATAAGATTCAGCATTTATCTTATAGAAGATCTTACAGATCTTCTCTGTGAGGTCAAGGATAAAATGTAGATCTATATCTACTTATAGATTTATATGGCAGTCCTGAAGCAGATATAAAATGGGGAGAGCTTTAGAAACTCTCATTGTCTGGATTTATAACCCTGATATATTCATAATGTATTACTAGTTGGGCCTAACTGGTAGATTTCTCAGCTTCTAGGTAAGTGTAATCTTTGTAGCCTGTGAGTATTCATGAAGATCATCTGGACAATCACTTACCTTATCATCCAAGAGTTTAGACTGAATTATTTTTTTTCTAAGTAAGACACTGTTTCTTCTTTCCTTTACAGTGTATATACTGTGAGTCTCAGAATTTATAAATCACTTAATAATCTTTGTATTTTTCGAGTAGGCTTTTAGATAAAGAGGAAAAAGAACTGAAATGAATAACCCATTTTCTGCTTCTGCTGATCACTCCCTTATTTATTCACCAAATTTAGGGGATGGGCTAAAATGCTACAGAGCATTTTATGCATGTTGACAAAAGGGACATTAGGAGCTAATACCACAAAAGAGGAAAAAGATACTGATTTTTAGTCCCCACTCTACAAAGAACAACCACCACCAAGGATATTAGTAATATAGTATGATTGAGTACACAACAAATGGATTTATTGCTTTTTATTATTTTTGTAAAATGATTTAGAGAAATTATTCATGTATTTAGCATTATAGATGTGACTATAAATTGAAATTCTACCTAAGTGATAAATTTCCAACAATTCACTGGAGTAAAATTCCTACAATGGGCTATTCATAGAACGTCTCTAGCTGTCAATAGAAATGTAAGGAAAGGGCAAACAGCATAGTCAAGAAAACATGGTTAGGTAAGATTTATTCATCAGAGCAAAGGATTTCATGCAAACATAATTCTGAAAAAGAGTTAATGAAATCTCAAGTTTTTTTTTTCCCAAGATAAAGATATTTAACAAACTGGCACTATTTAATGGTATATACAACTGATGATAAAATTGAAACAAAAGTATATCCTAAAAAATCACATCCTTTCTATTAAGATATTTCTAAAATTAAGAAATGACTTTTGCCAGTAGACTGTTCTATACCATAGACAGCATTAGACTATATCATTTAAACTAAAGTATGTTCCCAATTATGTTTATGGCACACACTCAAACTTTGCATCTCAGTGTCATCATTTTCCAAGTACAAAAATAAACACTGATTGATTTCATAATGAGCGTGGCAGGATTAACTTGATAGTAAAGCATCTTGAAAATATTAAGTGGGGCCCATTACATTGATGATGTTGAGATAAAGAACTAATATCTCATTTAATGGATCACTGTATTACATCAGGATTGACTGGATGAAGTTTTAGAGAACATAATCTAGAATATAGCAGACCTAAATCTGTTTAAAAAGGAATCTACCATATTATATTAAATACTCAGAGTTGCCCCTACTACATGTCTTATTCAAGGAATACTTCTTCAGTCCTCTTCCATGATAATGTGGAACACAGAAGGTATTTGATTTAATCAGTCAGGTCTGTAGAAATGGACATGTCTGTTTCCATGGAGTCACATACCACACTATCATTGACATACTTCTCCATGGAGACAGAGCAGGGGAGTCAGGAGATACTAAAACGAATGAATTCACTGAGTGGTTAGTGAGCAAAGCTGAATCCAGACAAAATGCTTCATCCGTTGTGACATGCCACAGTCTAGAAAAGTGAAACACAGCATACATTTTGAGATAAAACATAAAGGCCAAATAAAAGTATGGTTAAAATACATGCAAGTTTAGGAAGAAATAGGAGTTAATTACAGAAGAATACAAAATTTGGGAACGATGACAGCAAAAGTATTATTGACAACCAAAGTGGAAAAATTTTTATTAAAAATAAGGTATCAGAACAAATCAAGGTAAGAAGTTTAAAAACCAAGGAGAACAGTTTAAAATTACCACCAATTTATATCATGATTTGAATGTTTTATGTTTTCTATTTTTAAGGGTCTTGTTTAAAAATAATTGGTCTAATAACAGGATTTATACTTTTCCCTTGCAGAATTACAAGTATAAGGTAGTTTAAGTTCCATGTAAAAAAGTTAATTATCAAATAAACTACTTATATGAATGACTGAACCTGTACTGTACTTGACTTCATCAGTGGAGACCAAAACAGACCACAGCCCATTCTTTGCTTGAATGGGGGGAAAGGGGAGAGAAGAAATCACATGGTGATCAGCCTCCAAACTTAACGAGCCTGTTTCTTTGGCTACAGATGAGTTTCTCTACATACATGAAGGTTTTACAGCTAATAAGCCTTGCTTGTGTTACTGTTACACTGGAATAGGGTGCTAGTGTAGGAGCCTGGATTACTGGCTGCAAATTCAAATCTTGCCATACTCAATTCCAAGAATATATTCATCTCTAAAATAATAAGTCCCTTGATCTATGGATTACCCTTTCTTACAATATTAAAAGCTTTTTCACTTATTATCTCACACATAAAGAATTTCAGAAAACAATATCCTTAAGTGTTAAGGCACCAAGATCTACTCTGATGCTTCATTGTGGTGTGGAGTTCTTAAAGACTATGCCAGCAGAATGAAAGCTATTGTAGAGCCTTTTTAGAAAGGTTTCAGCCAGAGATTGTCTGCTTTTTGAGGACCACATTAGGTATGGAGGAACCACATGGATGGGATGGTCAGCTGGCAATGGATTTTTTGTCCATAGCAATCTAAGAAACAATCTTAAACAACCCCCTTTTATTTCTGTAATAATGGTAGCAGAATGATGAAAAACAGGGTAGGGGTAGTTAAAAATCACATGGTTTTAAGATCATCTTTAAACATTAATTATTGGTGCTCTAAATGTGAGAGCCTAGTCTAGTAACCAGCAAGTTGATATACTGATGAAGGAACAAAATTATATCACTCTTGATAGTCTTGCAATAAATGAAATGGATAGATGAAAGGAAGTTATAGTTAAATGGTGAGATGAATCACAGGGTTCACCTTGGAAAGGCAAATAGAAGACCTAATGAAGTTAATTTTATTTTACATCTATAATAGCAGAAAAAACATCATTACTACATTTCATGAAACATTTACACTCAATACTCATAAGCATATGCAAAAAACCCCCAAAAACCACACCATGAAGAAAATTGTAACTTATACACCAACATCCATTGGTAAGCAGAGAAATAAAAATGTTAAGGCAATCTAAATGAAATCGACATATCCAATACTTGGTAACTTCAATGCAAAGGATGGCAAAAATATGTTGGAAAACAAGGTTCAAGAGTGAGGCACAAGAAAGGTCAAAGGCTGTCACTCATTTGAAATCTTGCACTTATATATCACAAATATTTGTCTTTAAGAAGGGAGTTGGGAGATTAGGCAAGCACCAGATAAAATCACAGAGGATGAAACTGATAATATTTTAACAGACGGGAAATGACAGATTATTGGTGTTAATTACAAATCATTTATCTTATATAATCAATTTGTTAAAATAAAGATCAACATTAATACAAAACTAGAAGAATAAAAATTAGAAGAAAATATGGTGAATGATTCAAATGCAAAGAAATTAGATAAGCTGTTGACATAATAAAAGAGGAATGGATAAAAGAATAAATACTGACATAGACTGTCACCATTTTTGTTACTGTTTCAGACACATTTTCATCAAAGTATGGAATTTCTGGTAACAAAATTCTTATCAGCAACTCTTCTGCATTTTGGTCTTAGAGAATTGCTTGAGGTGCTGAAAGGTTAAGTGATTTGCCCAGGTATCAACATTTTTAAAGGAATCTAATAGAGGTAAAGGAATTGCTTCAGTGAAGAGATCAATGATCTCCACACCAAGCAAAGATAGATGGCATCTAGGATCATTACCATTTGGAATAGAGATGCATTTGAAAAATCTTATGGAGAGGGATGGTAGAAAATAATTATTATCAGTATTATTTCATGAAACAGTGGAAAGCATGGAGGAAAAAATAAGCTTATAAAAAGCATGGCATGAGATCCAATTAAGTCGGGCATCCCAGACATTTTAAGATACAAATGGAAGGACAAGGATGAATTAACAAATGGTGTATCAAGATTTCTATAATATACTCTTCTTCCATGATTGATAACAGACCCACCACAACTGGATTTTAACGTCAAAATCTATTCTAAAGAAAACAGATGGGAAGAGCAGAAAAACTAAAGTCCAGGTGTCAGTAAATTATATCTTGCCAGCCAAACCTAACCCACTGCCTACTATAAGGCCTGAAGGGCAAAAATGGCTTTTACATTTTCAAATAAAGTTTTATTGTATTTAAGAATGTAAAAGCCATTCTTAGCTCACACGCCATACAAAAACAGGTAGTGGGTCAGATATGGTAGTAAACCATCGTTTGCTCACCCCTGGACTAGACAGTGAGGAGGTTCCTGATGGAAACAAAATTCTTAAGTGAGTTGAAGGATCAAGTTTCAAGAGATCTGAAAGAGAGATGAGTAATCAAATCAAATCATAGATCTTACTATCATCCCAAAACGCAACTGAGAAAATAAACAAAAATTACTGATCTAGATGGTTATTTTCCCATTTCTAAAACTATTACAGTAATCTACACATGTTTTAGGGCATCCTTGATGAAAGTATAAGAAGGGAACAGAAGGAATTTTAAGTGATATTCTATAGCATACCAAATCTTTACAGTCAGACAATTGAAAGATTTAGAGAATATAAGATCTCATTGTGCTTATTGTTGACTATAAAAAAAGACCTTTGATTTGGCAAAGCAAAACACCACTTTACAGGTTCTCATTTAACAAAGTGTATCCATGAATATGTCAGATTTTTACAAAATTCTTTGAAGGATGTAATAATAAAGATAAATTTGTTTTGTGACCTATGCTTTTTTTTTGGGAGGGCAATTGGGGTTAAGTGACTTGCCCAAGGTCACACAGCTAGGTTTTTGTGTTAAGTGTCAGAGGCCGAATTTGAACTCAGGTCCTCCTGACTCCAGGGATGGTGCTCTATTCACTGAACCACCTAGCCGCCCTGTGACTTATGATTATTAATGTCAAACAAAGAATAACACAAGGAAACAAGCACTACCATGCCACTATCATAGGGGATGTCTGATGCTCCTATTTGTAGATGACACTGCTGATTCCATGAAGCCCTATATTGTTTCAACATGTCCTAAATAAGATCTATAAATCACTCAACAATTTGGTCTAATCATCCAATAGTTGAAAAACCAAGTGGGTAAAGAATGCCTATTGTCCAAGCTATGAGATACAGCTGTATAGACTGGAGCATAAGTACACAAAGCTTGGATGGACACCATGAATGGACAATGAATTGGGACAAGGACTGAATAAGAAGAAGGTAGGCTACACTATCTTTGAGAAACTCAGCAGTATTTTTTTTACCCTAATATTGTCTCTGAAATTTATCTTCTTAAGATCAATATTTCTTCTGGTAATTCTACCTGCATAACTTCAGGTCATGGAACATTACAGTTTACAAATAATTAAAGTTTCAGGTGACTCAAAGGGGCAATAAGGTAGAGTGCTGTCAGCTTGATCCAGAGTACCAACCAATAATTGTACAAAAGAAGTATTTTAAAAGATTATCATTGGACAGAAGTATTACTTGAAAAGAAGGTGATCCCATCCTGTATCATGATTTCTTAGTTTTTATGCAATGTCAAGTTATCTAGAGGAAGGCCTTCTAGATCTAGAAGGAAGTTCTGTGGAAGATTTAAGGGAGGACATGAACAAGGATTGTGCAAGACAGGGCATAAATGGGTTTTGATTTGCACCTATGGGTTAAATTTCACATTGATGAGTTCATAGATCCACCGAAGTATCAAAGTTTAAGTGTTAGAGAGAACTTTTCCCTCTTGCCTGAATCCAATTCCTTCAAATCAAGGACATAAATTAAAAAATAAATTAAGCTAAGTTCCTCCTATCATTAATGAAACTAAACATGAAAGCATTTTTTTATACATACTGCCCACTCAATAGCCAGGACTGTTATAATGTTTATTTTCATATGCTTCCACATGATTTTGTGGAGGGTAATATTGACTTTAATCTCCATTGGTACTGCTATAAAAAGGGTTATCACCAGTACATCATCTCTGAATAGATGCCATAGTGTAGGAATAAAAATTAACTCTGGTTAGTATCAAAGTGGAGGTCTAGTACAAAAATCTATTCACAAAAATTATATTAGAAAATGTGTAATTCATAAAATAAGGTTTACAGAAAGACAATCCTATTAATAAAAGTAAAGCTCAAAAAGTTTAATAGTTGGGAGAAAATTTGAAACTCAAGGGATTGTGGAACTGAATTTAGTAAACTAAAAGTAAATAAATGAATTTAAATTAAAAAAAAAGTTTTATAGTTGAATGCTGTTAGATTTGTGCATTCTTCACAAGTAGCCTGGCATTTAAGACTCCGACAGCTTTATTTCACGCATAGTCCTCCCTTTCTTCATTCTCTGACCCAGAGAGTTTTTTTGTTTTTTGTTCCCTAGTCTTGGCATGCCTTCATCTTTTTAAAAAAATTTAATATTTTATTTTTCCCCAATCACATGTAAATCTTCTTAGCTTTTACATATGAAACCCCTTCTTCCTGGAAAAGACCCTATACCTATAGAAATCCTCCTTCTCCAAGGCTAAGTTCAGCTATTTCCTCATCCATGAAATCTTCTATAACCTCTCCAGACAAAAGGAATAATGTCTTTTACCTTTATAATGAGGAATATAATGAGGAATCTGGGCTTCTCTAAGGGTCTCTTCCAGCTTGGAATCTTAACATGTGATCTCTACTGGCTGGGAACAATTCCTTACATAGAGCATGTATTTAATTATTTATATTGAATTGTTGGATTTTAATTGATTCAGTTATTTCAGTTTTCACATTTATATCTCAGAAATGAGAGGTGTCATACTTGCTAACAGCTTATGAAACAATTTTCATTTGTTTAAATTTTTTCTTAAAGTATTCCTTTAAAAAATACAACTGATGTTAATGTGAAAAAACATAAGTAACTGTGGATGATTAATGATGTTGCTTGAAGTACTTATGTTTCCTTAAAATTCTCTAAGAGGGTCATAATGAAAATTACAGAAAAAAGTAAGAATTTGACATGGTTTTTGTTCCTTATTCAGAAGCATTAATGTTAACTCGATTTTCTATACTTATACAGTTTATCAACAATATTAGGTATATAAACTATAAAATTATATAAAGCAATGATTTCTAATTATTTTAGTTTATACCACCATCATTTAAAAAATTAACATATCACATATGTGCTCTTTCAAGTGCACAAATCAGCACAGGAGATTACATATTTATTTTCTTAAAGGCTTCTAGGTCTAGGATAATTTTCCACTGATGCTCAAGGTAACAAATCAAGGTTCAACAGACAGACTTGCTGGTAAAAAGTATTTTATAACTGGATTTCATGTGGTCATTAATTTTAGGTTTCACTTAAATATATATGCTAATAACAAACAATATAACCTAATTTTTGGCACCTTTCTTCTTGGATTCTTAGAATTCTGAATTTCTTTTTACTTTGGATTACTGTACAACACAACAATTACCAGACAACAAAAATGATTAAGAATTATGAATAAGTATATATTTTAAAAATCACATTCACTACATATCTCACTGAAACATGAAAATAAAAAGTCTGAAAAGGGCTGAATCCCTCTGAAGATACTGTTGAAGACTAAATGATCATTATAACATATGGATGTTTAATCTTATTATGTTGGTGTATTTATATATCTCTTTCAGATTTACCAAATTACTTTCCTCACAACAGCCTTTTGAGGTTGCAAGTATTACAGTTACAGTGGAGGTAAGAAGTGTGACATTCATAATTCAACCCTAGTTCCAATGCTTTTTTTTACTACATTCCTGCTTTCCATTACCAGGGATTAAAGTTAAAAGCAACCAGGGAATAATTATCAGAACCACTACAACGAACTTGTGAAAGCAGTAATTATACCTTTTATTTTTTTCTTCTTAATTTTCTGGTTCATTTTGAGTGCTCTCATTTTCAAAGATGAGATACTTTAAAACTTAAGGTGTGTGACCAAGTTCAATAAGGCATGTATATTCCCTGTGACTGACTCATTTTCATGCAGGACCTGCTAGGAAAAAACACCTTCCTATCCTGCTCAGTGGGTACTGCTGTAATCTTCCTCCACAAATTACTTTGCATTTTTACTAACCTGTGTGTTTAGTGTAGTTAATACCAAAATAGAAACATAAATCATCACTCCAGAAATGGAAGAGACCACAGAAGTCAGCTGGTTTAGCACCCTCCCTCTGTTCCCACCACAATTTATAGGTGAGAAAACAGGCCCAGGAAGGCTAAGAGATTGTCCATGGTTCCAAAGTATTAAGTGGAAAAGTCAGAGTTAAAACTCAGGTTCTTAAAACTAGCCTTATGACCTTGGGCAAGTCACTTAACCCCAACTGCCCTCCAAAAAAAAAAAAAGCAAACAAAAACCCCCAGAACCTCAAGTTCTTTAACTTTAAGTTCAGCACTCTGTCCATCTACCCACACTGCCCAATAGAATGTAAATTCCTGGAGAATAGGGTCTATTTTGTGTGTCTCCGTATCCCTAGTGACTAACATAGTGACTTAGATAACGTAGATGCCTAATATTTATTGAAATGAATTTTTAGCCACATTTCATTTTATCTGTAATTTTGGTTATTGGGCATTAACCTTTATCTTCTACGTTTTTCTAGTTTTCTTATTAAATTAGACTCTGGAAAGTGGTTCATAATAGCAAGCATTTATATAGCTCTGTGTAATGGTAAGGGAATTTAAGTATCTTCCCTGCTCCTCAATAGGCCTAGGGAATTTGAAGATCTTAATGGGCTTCACTTGGAGCCCAACAAGAGAAGCTTGCTTAGGGAAAGCTTGTTTTTCAGGAAGACCCACATCTTTTGTTAATTTGTAATTAGGCAGTGGGTCATGAAGGTTGTGATGTCCTCTGTCCCTGGAGAAGGCAATATATACTCCAAAGTGAGGTTTTGCTTTGGGGCTCACTTAGAGGAAGAGTTGTGTGATCTGGTCAGATGAGACTCTGGGTAGCTGTTGAGACCCCTGGCTTTGAAAACCCAGATGTTGATGCTTCTCTCTCTGGTAACTATGTATATATGTAATGGTCAGACAGAGGTCCTGTCGGTGTGTTGAATTGTGTTATTTTCTCTGTCTGTATATTTTGTCTGCTTGTAATTTCTGTTTGTATTTTCTGAAGTTCAGAATGCTGACTTTTCCCCCTGAACTAAGTGAATGATACATATGTTTGATTAAAATAAGATTGTTAACCCCTTTTGAGTTGCTTTCCTTTAGAAAAGCAGATCAAAGAACCTGTGCTAACAGCCATCCTGGGTATACTAGGGTGCTTGCTGTTACATTCTATAAGATTTGTAAAATGCTTTACAAATGTTATCTCATTTTATCCTCATAATGGCCCTAGGAGATAGGTGCTATAATTATCCCCATTTTAAAGATGAGGAAGCTGAGGCAGAAGTTAAATGAGTTAGCCAGGGTCACATAGCTAATAAGTGTCTGAGACTGGAACTGAATTCATATAACTCTCATCTACTATGATTTTACTAACATTCCTTTTGCTTCATAAATACTCTATTTTTAAAAATCCTTTCTGTTTATTTCATCTCCTTTGTGGGCATTTATTCATTCTATTTTCATTCTAATTTTAAAGAGCAATCTTATAGAAATGACTTTCAAAATGACCTATTTTAGGTATTCTTCCTACTTTTTCATTTTGAAAAGTTTTAGACTTTGAAAAAAATATAATTTGTTAAAAGGACAATTCCCACTAAAATGAGTAATTCCTTGCAAATCAAATTGAGATTAAAAAAAACCATGCACTCTCTAAAACAAGGAAGTAAATGCTCCCCCAAACTATTTAAGTTTTCTGACTTTAAAAAGCATGCTTACCTGCTATCAGCTTTTGGAGAGCACCCTTATCTCCATTAACAGCAGCAGCATGAACTTGGGATGCTAATGAGGAACCACTAAGGACCCAGCTCTCTGAAGTGTTCATAGTTTTGTGAGCCTATGCAACCTGAATCAATTGATAAAATACAATTAATGTAATACAAAAGAATTTCTCACATCACTTACTCTTTCATTCTTATCATCTCTATGAAATGGATAGATTACACATAATATGTCATCATAAGTCATTCTTTTAGTTTTACCAGAAAGTTATCCTTTCCATTTAAAAAAATTGTCATATTAAAAAAATTTTTACCCTAGTTATGAAATCCTACCTTGTGGGTATGGAGATTACATTGGACTCTTGAAAGATATGCATGTGTAACATAAGCTTGGGCATAAGGTTTCAAGCACAGTTTCAGTGAAAGATCAAATCTGATGTCCCATAACCAATTTAGCTAAGTATGTGGACATTCTTCACCAATAAGTTGGCTGTTAAGTAATGAATTCTTTGACTATGGCAACCCATGAAACAAAGAAAAGATACATTTAAAAGGGTCTTGAATCTGGGGGGAAGATTGGTGAGGGGGAGGGCAGAGTGGTGGTTGGACAGAGGCAGTGGGAGAAGGCTCTACTGGAGTAATAGAAAAGGGGACAGACCATACTAGGAATGAGTTTTTAGACTAGACCCCTAGAAATATCGGACTATACAAAGAGTAACTGTAGTTAG
Organism: Petaurus breviceps papuanus; assembly: GCF_028583685.1. Lineage (NCBI taxonomy): Eukaryota > Metazoa > Chordata > Mammalia > Diprotodontia > Petauridae > Petaurus > Petaurus breviceps. Next base: position 13,148,788 of record NW_027185694.1, on the reverse strand, counting down.
AGTTTTGTATTAAGAATGATGAATTGATTTACTGATGGAAAAATTGAATTGCAACAAATGACCAGAAGACAAAAGGAAGCTGTAGTTAAATAACAGATTACCGGTTTTCCTGGCCAAGGCAAACAAAGGAGTTGCAAGAGTTGGTTTAATTATATACCTAAAGGCATTAAGTAACATAATTTCATGGGCTACTTGGTATTCTTATCTTGCAGTGCTCTTAATAAGCATAAACAAAAAGATGACCTGACCTATGAGGATAACTGTAGTTAATGCACCAACAGCTGTTAGAACAGGTGTTCTTAAACTTGTCTTGTTATGGACCCCTTAGGGTAGTCTGGCAAAGCCTCTGGACCCCTTCTCAGAATACTGTTAGTAAATATATACCATAAACCACATTTAGACTATCACAAAGGAAATCATTACATTAAAATGAACTCAGTAGATAAACAAGCAGAAATATTCTATTAAGAACTTGACAAGCCCTCCAAATAAAGTCAACATATACCTTTTATACTCAGTGACATCAATGGCAGGGTGCGCACGGAGAAAGTAGGTTAACAAATATAGCTCAGATTTCAGAAAAGGCAGAGGCCAAAGACCTGTAGAAAACCCAGAAGACTATGCCTACACTTTATTCCAGGAGAAAGCAAAGGCATTAAATATGATGAACACAGGAAAAAATAATTATACACAAAATGAAATTAAATCTCGATAGGAAACATCTGCTTTCTACTGTGGAAGCCATACTAGAATCAGTTTGACTCCAATGAACTTAACTACAGTTGGACTGCAAGTTTAGTTTGAGCAAAGGTAAAAAAAAATCAAATTATTAAAAAACAAAGAAAAATGTAAGAAAAAAAGGAAGATACTGCCTACAATTTCAATAAATTCAACCTAGTCTATTCAAAGTAGCTATAAAGTGGGAAATGGAAAAAGTTAAAGATATCGGTCTTATCACCACTAAAGTTTAATTGATACAACGAAATGACCATAATAATGTCAAAAGAGTTCAGAAACTGCCTTAATCAGTGAATACTTTATCTCTTTGCCAAATGGGGAGACATGATAGCCAAGGAAGGGTAATACTGGTTTGAAAAATAAACTTATTTATAAAACCTACAGGAGAATGGCAAAAGACTACCATTATCACTTTATAAAATCATGAAAAGCAGTAGAAATGAAATCAAGTCTGCAGAAAGCTTGAGGTTCCCCCTAATAGAGCCAAATCACACCAAGGGCATTCATTGGTGAAAATGGTAAGGAGACAACAAATGGGTAGAAAATGGAATGAATTTATCAGTATTTTTACAATAATCTATTTTCATATTAGTAACAGAGGAGCTATCAAATTGGGATCCCAACTTTTCAATTTCCAATGTGCTACACAAAGAAGTTACTAAAGCAATTAAATAGATGAATTTAGGAAAAGCAGCTACACAAGAGAAGAACTTTATACCAAAAAAATTAGTGCTGGACGTAATACTGTTTTGAAAGCCTTGAATTACTATTATTATGTATTTATTTTTCAGAAAATATCTCAGGAAGAAAATACTGTTCCTCCCCTACCAAAAAAAAAATGGAGGGAGAAGAAAATTAGAAATACTACTACTAATTCAAAGAAGGTGATAGAGAGAGCATCAATAATTAAGGACTTCTATCACCTTTACAAATCTTTGTGAGAATGATCAATACCCATATATGGAGTAAATTTTTTGAAAAAGTAAAAGAGAATAAACAGGCTTTCAGAAATGATTCTTTACAGAAGACTACAATTTTATAGTCACATAATTAACTGAAAGGCACAAAGAATGCAAGATCTCCCTATAATTACTGTTTGCTGATAACAAAAAAGTATTTGACTCAATAGAGCAAAAACACTTAATGGGTCTTACAATAAACAGTCTTTCATGAGATCATACAGGATTTCTTCATAAATGCAATTGTATATAACCTTGCTCCAAGATCCTCTGATTATCAATTTCAAAGGAGGTATCGGAGAGGTATGACACATTAGTGTAACTGTGGTCCAATTGAAAGAGGAATCTCCTACAATGAGGCCCTCAAGATGTCCCTATTTGGGGACATTGTCCTGATTTTAAACCCCAGAACACTATTAATGCTCCTCAACGAAATCTATGAAGCAGAAGTTGTACAGTAGAAAGCTATGGATTTGGAGAAAGGGGACCTATGTTTGAATCCTACTACTGGTATTCCCAGTATAACTTTGGGTAAGTGACTTCTCAGAAATCAATTCTCTCATTGGTAAAAATAATAGGGCTGGATTATCAGATCTCTTCCAGCTGTAAATCCTAATAATATTAAAAAGAAATTGGCATAACAATTTATACAGGAATAAATATGATGAACATTACTTAATGAACAGGATGAAAATTATTTAATGTCCAGAAGACAACAGGCAGTTAAATGTTACCTAGGTACACAAAGTTTGGTAAGGCACTGCAATGAATGAGACCCAGAATTGAAATGAGAAGAGAGGAGCAGATTGAATTTGAGAAATTAAGCAGTCATTTTTAACTATCCCAAGCTGATCCTCTGCAACAAGGTCCACCTTTTAAAAAACAAACTATTTTTATTCCATTAGCTATTTCCCAATTACATGTAAAAATTTTAAAACAATTTTTAAAAAAAATTTTGAGTTCCAAATTCTTTCCCTTCCTGCTCTTCCCCCCTCCCTGAAAAGGACAAGCCGTTTGATTTTGATTATATATGTAAGGTCAAGTAAAACATATTTCCTTATCACAAAGTACATCTATTTTTTTAAACAAAAATGTTTCCCCAACAATACTACATTGTTGCAAATATTGGATTCTACAAAGACTTCAAAGTGCAAGTGACTCAAAAGATAATGGAGAGATCTACTGTTTCCCTGATAATAAGACCTATCCCGAAAATAAGCCCTCCCCTTACTGTGTAAGATTCCTCTAAAATAAGCCCTCCCCCGAAAATAAGCCCTGTTGAGATTGCTACTGTAAGTGAAGGTGATCCCCTGCGCTACCTCTGTATGCACCCCCCCCCCCTGTGAAACGCACAGCCGCGCTCCTAGCTGCATCCAATCAGAGCTGCAACAGTGAGCGCGTCATCCTGTTCTTCCCCAGTGATTTGCTTATTGAATAAAGGAACATTTTTTTGTTCACATTTACCTGTTTATTAAAATTGCTGTCAATGTTCATTAAAATAAGCCCTCCCCTGAAAATAAGCCCTCTGGTGTTTTTCTGGCCAAAAAAAATAATAAGACAGTGTCTTATTATTGGGGAAACACGGTAGTAACCCAAGGAGGTTGTAATTTATTTCCAAAGAAGACCTATAAGCAAGATGCAGTAAAGCTGAAAAATTGTATGATTAGAAGAAAAGGTGGACTATTTTAGGAAGCTAGGTAGCACAGTGGATAGAGCGTTTGACTTGGGAGTCAGGAATACCTGCGTTTAAATCCAGCCTCAGACATTTAGTAGCTCTGTGAACCTAGGCAAGTCACTTAACCTCTCTCAGCCTGTTTCCTCATCTGTAAACTGGAGAGAAAAATAACACCCAGCTCTCAGGGTTGTGAAAACATTTTGTAAATTGTAGAGCAGTTTAATTGCTCCTTATTATGAGACTGGACACTTAGTATAACAGCTCAAGTACTCTATCAGTATTCATGAAATGTAAGCTTCCCAGTATATTTCTAATATTTTAGACACACTCATTGGAGAAACCATGGAAGAAAACAAACTAGACTTTTACAGGTTTAAAAAGCATGAAGGGTTTGCAAACTGCACCAATGGATAGAATGCTCCTATCAAAGAAATCACAGATTCATTTAGTAAAACTTTCTTCTCTCCTCTCCTGACATTACCTAGGAAAATGCGGACTGGTAGATGCAGGGTGTCCCATGGTTCACATAGCCTAGGACTATGCTGCCAACAGAGGGCCCAAGGCATGCTTGGTGGGTGGGCAAAATTGCTGCCCATCCCAAAATCCTTCCTGAAAGGTTAAAAACAGCATAGTGTAGTGGAAAAATCACTGACCTGGGAGTCTGGTCACTTAATAGGGCCACTGTAGAAGGTGCACCATAGGAGTAAAAGACTAGAAATCTTACCTCTAAGAGGCCTTCCAACTAGAAGTCTATGATTTGGGAATCGGTAAGTAATTCAGTGACTTGAGTCAGGAAATTTTGGCTAACCCCTGCTCTGCCCCTAAATACTTATACAAATTTCAGCCCCTTTGGGTTTTAATTTCCACATCTGCAAAATGAGAGGACAGAGTAATCTCTAAGATCCCTTCAGGTCTAACCCTCTTTTATTATCCCATGACTGATTTCATGACTGCACATGTAAATTCACAAGTGGATTTTCTCTGAAATGAAAATCTTCCTAAATGCATTGCTATCTGGAATAAATTAGGATTAAGCCATGGATAAAATAATTGTGGAAATTAAATCCCTGTCCTATGCTTTTATATGGCCAGTCCAGACAGACTAGGTCTATGTGGAAAGAATACTTTATATTTGAAATAAGGAGGTAACATTGGCAGCAAATGTAGTTGCTAATTTAGTGAAAGCAAGCAGTTAAAGGAAATGCAATGTTATTCATATACTACTATTCAAATAGTTGAAGGGCTTTGTTTTATACAATTGGCCTCCTTAGGCTAAAAGGTAAGGTTCCTAAAGGGACTGTTTTCACTTTTGTCTTAGTGTCCCTACCACTTAACACTTAAATGTTTTTCAATTGGTTTATTGTAAAAGCCTCCTGAGAGAGGGCAAATCAGAGAATTTCAATTTAGTCTCTGATCTACCCAGGGCCAATGAATATATTTCTGTTCTGGACATTCAAGGTCCTTCACAATCTGGATCCAATTATGTCTTACTACAAACTACTCCCCTTTCAATTATCTACATTCTAGCCTTACTAGACTACTGTTGTCGATCCTTATCCTATATCTATGCCCAGAATGGATTTTCTTCTCCTACACTTTCAGGTCTGCCAATTTCTGTTGAAGTACTTTTCAGGCCCAACTGAGGTACTGCTTTCTTCACAAAACCTTACCTGTTATCTCTCAAGTGATTTCTCATAGTACTCTACCTGGAGAGGCCCTTTTGCTCATATCACAATCTCCTTTTTTATCAGTTATTTGTGTTCTACTTCACAGACTCTCACTCCCATTTGATTGTAAACTCCTTAAGACCAAAGTACTTGTCATATCTGTCTATGTATTCCCAGCAACTGAACTGAATTTTCTTTCTGGTGCTATAACATAAGTATTTGGAGACAGAAAATCCAAACTGGCCGACCAGTTTTCAAGGAGTAGCTAGTACCCTTGGGCTACTGCTTGGAAAGATACTATTCTTCAGCTCCAAAAAACATTTATCAACCTGACTTAGGTCAGTCTGACTGGTTCCAAATAAGTGTCCAGCACCAAGAATAAAAAAATACAGTTTCCCCCGAAAGCATGCCACTACAACCTCAGAGACTCAAGATCTGGCAGAGTTGCGAGATAGATCTCTTCAGTCAACCTAGATCATGTTCCTCCTTGTCAGTGAAAAGGATTACTGGATCAGTCTCTGCTCTGGAGGAAGGCGGGTTTCCTAATGATGCTCACGTTGTACTGGTCGGGAAAACTTGGGCTGATACTCTGGCAGGAAAGATCCCGGAGGCATCCCCATCACTCAGGGTTATGTTTCTGAAGGCATTTTACAGAACCTGAAAACTTTCTTCAGGCTTCAGGCACGTCAGCTGTACCCATACTGGAAAGAATCGTGTCACTAACGGGGGTTACCGAGATCAGCACAAGTCGGACACTACGGTAAGAAGCAAGTGTTCTTAGGCGCTAGTAAGAATGACCCGGCTGCCCTAGGTCTCCAGGGCTGGGTCACTCTTTTTGGCGGGGGGGGGGGGGGGGGGGGGGGGGGGGGGGGGGATGAGATGCCCCGGGGGGGGGGGGGGGAGGTGTTCTTATCGCCCAGCCACCCCCCCCCCCTCAAAAACCAATGTCTGACCGCCGGGGCTGAAACCCCTCGCGGGGACGGGGGAGG
>NW_027185694.1:12980111-13142660 GCF_028583685.1 Petaurus breviceps papuanus | reverse complement strand
AGATTCAGATTTCCTGCCTGGGCTAGCAGGGATTGATGTTATCTCCCAGTTCCTCCCTCCTCCTTCCTAAATACAGGTTTGACCACGTCTGTGTACAGTTCCCGAGGAGCAGAAGGATGTATTTATGAAGCCCCTACTAGGTGCCGGGCACAGGGCTAAGTGCCAAGGATACTTAAAAAGGAGCAAAAGACAGTTCCTGCCCTCTTGGAGCTTGCCATCCACCGGTGGAAGTCTTGGCACCTCCCCCACCCTCCAGCCAAGAGAGGAATGGAGTTGTACTGACAGTCCCTTACTGGGGGGAGGGAAGAGTGTTCTCCTTAATTTGTCACCGTGGGACCCCCAGAAACAGGGAGGGTGGGGATTTGTTCCCTCCACGGTCGGTGATGCCTCGAGCTCCCCTCAAGGTGATTCCCAGTCCCCCTCGTGCCCGACTCACCCTCACCTCCTCCAGCACCGACATCCCAAAGGCAGTTTCGCCGAAGTAGGTAAAAGCCCCCCAAAACCCTCCAGGCCCCAGAGGAATACTTCCGCTCCGAAGCCGCCGCGGGTCTCCGCAGAGTTTGGGAAAGCGGGGCGTTAACAGGACCCCCAACCCCACCCCCGAGTGCTTTTCCGGTGCATTCTGGGAATTGTAGTTGTGGCTCAGGCGGCCAGGCGCTCTCTCCTAAGGGTCTCCTTTCCTATTCCAAACTGCTAGGCCGGAAAAGTGGAGGTAGGGGGCGGGGCGGGGCGGGGCCGGCAGGGAGTAGAATCAGGCGGGCCCTTCAAGTGCCGCGGTGCCTGTTGGGAAAGCGAGTTCTTGACTCCCTTACCGATCCTTACGGGCTTCGGGACTACAGTTCCCGGCGAGCTCCGGCGTGACCAGGACCTGGAAGTGAGGGCGTGCGGGCCCTCTTTGGAAGTTGTCCCGGGTGTTAGTTGCTGGAGCCCCGGGTCGAGAGGACGAGGCGCTGCAGTCGCCCAAGGAGCAGCCGCCGCCGCCGCCACCTCTCTCCTTCTCCTCTTCCTCCCCCGGAGCTCGGTCACCGCCTCCGCCTCTCCCTGCCCGAGACCCCTCCGCTACAATGAAAGCTGCCATCTTCTTGCCCTCCCCCGACCTCCGATGCTCCCTGCTGCTTTTGGTGAGTGGCTGACACCTCACTCCTCCTCCCGCCGCTGGCCGGGCCGGGGGCTGCGCGGAGCCGCGACTCCGCGGGAGGTGCAGTAGCCCGAGCCTCCAGAGGGGAGCCGGCCTGGACCCACCCCCGCCGGCTCTCCGCGCTGCTCCCTCCCCCGGCCAGGGTCTCGCTCCCCCGCGGCCTGTTCCCGCCGGCTGGGCTGGGCCGGGCTAGGGAGGGTGGGGTGGGCCGGGGCTGGGGGTCTGGGGTGGGGGGCGGGGGGCAGGGACCGAGCCCTCTGAGGCGTGGTGGTGGGGGGGAGGCCTGACCACCGGACCCTGGGATGGGAGGGAATCCCCCTGCGGCCTCGGCGGCTCACTGGCGGTGGGCTTGAGACATCTGCGGGGAAGGGAAGACTGAGGGTCTAGAGTCTGAGTGAAACCCTGCAGGCCGCCCCTTCCCCTCCCCACGACAGGGGGGCGGGCTGGGCAGAGGCGGAGGCCCCCTCGGTGCGGCCGGGGAGGCGGGGGAGCCGGACCCGGGGGGGCGTGGCCTTGCTTCCTGCGGGGTGGGGGTGCTTGGGGTAGGTCGGTCCTGCAAGAAGATGTGGGGGAAGCCCTGGGTGTGAAGCTGACAGGTGCGGCGGCTGGTTCTTCTCCCTCTCTGCCCCTTAAACCATGCCCCTTTGGTGGAGCCCTCTGTTGTGGCTACACGTGATTGGTTGGAAACACGGAACTTGTCTGGCTGACACTCTGCCCAGGGGGTGGGGGGACGCGGTGGCGGTGCTACTCCTAGACCACTTGAACCTCCAAACCCACCTGAGCCCTTTCTTTCTTCCCGGGGCACTGAGGTGGAGAGAATGTACCAGGTCTTCTTCATGCACTCATCCCCACTACCTTTCGATCTGCTGGGACACCCAGAGTTTTAAACTCTTCTTGTATTGAGGGTTAGGGTAGGTTTCCCCCATTAATCCGTGTTCCCCAAACACACCTTGGGTATGGTGACACCCTAGGTGACCTCTCCTAGACCAGCTTAACTTGGGAAAAGGGCCAAAGCTTGCCTGGCCTTTTGTGACACTGGGCAGGCATACTGGATATTTACCAGAATACTGGGTTAGAAAGTGTTCTAACCTTAATGGAACTGTAGAATGTTAGAGCCGGAAAGGGCTCTAGAGACCATTTTACCCATTTTCTCATTTTTGCAGATGGGAAAAAGGGGCTGAGGTTAAAGAATTTAGTCAGGTTTACAGTGAGTGTCACTGCTGAAAGTAGACAGTTTCAGTACAACAGTAGGAGACCAGGTCATCCATCTCTCTCTTTTTGAAGATGAGGAATTTGGTCTGAGTGAGAGGGTACAGGATCTGCCCCCAGTTTCATAGTGAGGGCCACTTTTGAGACTAGAATACCAATTCATCTAACATTAAGGACCCATCTTGTGTAAGCAGTTGTACAGGTTCTACTACAGTGTGCTAAGTTTTAGTATTGCTTATATTTGAAAAGTTTTAAATGAGGTAAAAAGATAGTTTGTAAGAAATCTCCAGTCAGGGAATCCAGCTTGCTGGAGGAGATTCCCCTGGAACCCAGGTAGAAATTCTCCTACAAGACTTAAGATCTTAGAGACTGAAGACTTTGACTTTCTTAAAGGAACAGTATTATAAAAATTCAAACACAGTATCAAAACAGTGTAAAAAAAAGTTATACAAAATATAATTGATTGTTAAATAAAATGGAAGAAACATTCATTGCTTTTTCTGAAATAGAAGTGAGTCCCTGTGGAAGAAGATAATTTTAATATTGAAAACTTCTTGAAAGACCGCTCTCTGTTGTATTAGTGATAATTTTGGAAGAGGAAGTTTCCCTATCAGAAGTTCCCAACAACAGTGAAACCACAAGTTTCTTGTCTGAGATGTGAGAGGCAAATCCTCTCTTTTTGCATCTTAGGACACGGATGCATCAGGAGGTTAAATTGCTTGCTCAAGGTCACAGATATTAAAGGTCTGAGGTAGAATTTGAGCCCAGGTCTCCTGACTCCAAAGTCGGTGCTTTTTTCACTGTTATCAAGCTGCTTGATGTAAACTGAAATGTAGTTTGCAGAAAGACTCATTCCACCATTACAAATTGATATTACTTGATGACATACTAATTTTAACCACTATTCATCCTGAATTTATTTTTGAGGAGCCACAATAGATCCATAGTGAGATGTGATAGGTGACAAGGAGAAGACATGTTCTTTAACTTCACAGAGGCAGTAGTTGAGAGGCTTCTTCTCTCCTAGGTATTCTGGTCTAGAGGTGATCTGACAACAATCTCTTTTATGTAAAAAAAAAAAAACACTTCTGTGTCCTTTTGTCTTTATGGATATTTCTTTGGCACAGATCATAACTCATCTGTTTGTGGCTCTGTATACAAAAAGTATAAAGGGGAAAACACAAAAAATAGAAAATATGAAAAATATTGCCCAGGAAGACTATACTATACAACAGAGTTTCTTAGAAGGTTTTGTCTGGTTCAGACCATGAAGAAGATTGAGAAAAGATTAATGACTCACAACATTTCAGGAAAGGAACCTTGGATACCTACTTCAAACCATAAATGAACAGAAATGCCCTCTGCAACAACATTCTTTAAAAATGCTTTATGCAGCCTTTGCTGGGGGACTTCTGAAGAGGAGAATTCACTACTATTATCTATATCCCTTTTTACTTTTAAGAACTTTACTTATTATGAAGTTTTCCCTTTATTTGTTAAGTTTTGCTAAGTTTAAGGCCAATGGGAATTTGTTTCTTTGCAACTATACACTGCTCCTATTTCTGGGGTCTTGGACCAAGTAAAGGAATCTAATGTCTCCTCTGCATGTCAACCCCATAAATCCTTAATTAAAAACTATAGTATGTCTTTTTTCCCCGTCTTCTCACCCTCAAGCATTTTTCTCATCCAGGAAAAATATCTTCATTTCATTTGGTATGGTTTCAAGTCTTCTCGCCATCCTGGTCATTCTTTTCTGGATATGTTCCAGCTTGTCAAGATTCTCCTTAAAATGCATTCCTTAAGCTTAGTGCTTTCTTCCATTGTAGTCTGACCAGAGTAGAGAACTTGAGACTGTTACCTCCTTTTTCTGAACATTGTCCATTTCAGTTCAACAGACATTTCTTGGGGGTTGGCTAGGTGGCACAGTGAATAGAGCACTGGTCCTGGAGTCAGAAGGACCTGAGTTCAAATTCACCCTCAGACACTTAACATTTACTAGCCGTGTGACCTTGGGCAAGTTACTTAAACCCAATTGCGCTCACTTCTCCCCTCCAAAAAGCAAAAAACAAAACAAATAAAAGTCAGAGAATTAAAAAAACATTTTTCTTGGGTTTCTGTTTTGTGTAGGTTACTGGGCTTCATGGTAAGGACATGAGGACAAAAATGCAACAGTTCCTTGCCCTCGAGGGCAGGAATGCAACAGATACACCGATAAGCAAATACAAGAGAATTGCAGAAAGGAGAGCATTAATAATTGGGTATTTAGACAAAGGGTTTGGGACATAGGTTCTTACTCTTTTTTGTGTCTTGGTCCCTTTTGGCAGTTTAGTGAAGTCCATTGACTCCCATCTCATAATAATATTTTTAATGAATAAAATAAAATATTCAGGATTACAAAGGAAACCAATTATATGGAAATACAGTTTTCCAAATATATAAAAGAAAATCATAGAGCTCAGGTTAAGAACCCCTGGTTTCAGAGAAGGTGAAACCTGAGCTGAGCCTTGAAGGAAGCTTAGAATTCTGAGAAAGGGAGCATTTCAGGTAGGAAGGACAGCTTGTGGAAATGCAAAATGCTTGGGGGTGGGGGGAGAAGCCTAGATAAACACAAATTCATTAAGATGGGGGAAAAAGTATATTGAGGTCAGGGAATAGTTGGTACTCCAGTATGACTTGATTTTACAGTATATGGTGGGGAATATTTTGAGATAAAGCTGGAAAAGTAGTTTGGCCAGCACTGGGTTGTTGAGATAATTGAATATGTAGGTATAGATGACCATGTTACCTGGGGAAGAATGTAGAAAGAAGATTGGATCCTTGAGGACTACCCTTCCTTTGTGTGAGTTTGGGGGGAGGAGGGAGTAGAGATGAATGATAAAAGTAGGAGAGAGTCAAGGAAGGCTTGGAGAAACAGGAAGAAGACTGGTCATCACTGTCAAAAGTTAAATGGAGATAGGAACTTGAGTAGCTATCCTGTCCTAAATTCTCTGTAGATCTCCAGTCTCACATTTTCATCTGCCTTTCAGACATCTTGAATTGGAAGTCCAGTAGACATCTTGATATGTCCAAAATAGAATTCATTATTTCCCCCCCTAAATCCTCTCTTCTACCCCACACCTTATCTGTTACTGTAGAGGGCAACACATCCTAGAGTCATCCTGGATTCTTTACTTTCTCTTACTCCATGTATCCAAGCTGTTGCCAAGGCCTGTTGCTTTCACCTCAGCAGCATCTCTCTAATACTGCCCCATCTCTCCTCTGACACAGCCACCACTCTGATGCAGGCCACCTCATTATTGCAAGAGCCTACTGGTAGGTTTGTCTGCTTCAAGTCTCTTCTCACCCTAATCCATCTCCTCTATTCAACCACCAAAGTGGTTTTCCTCAAGTGAAGGTCCAATCATGTCACACAATACACACCCCTACTCAGTAAACTTCAGTGGCTAGCAGTCTCCTTCAGGATTAAATATAGAATGTTCTGTTTGGCATTCAAAGCCTTTCATAACCTAGCCTCCTCCTCCTTTTCAGTCTTCTTACACCTTACTCCCTACCACAATCTCTTCAGTTCACTGACACTGGCCTCTCCTGGCTGTCTCATGAACAAGACACCATCTCTCAGCTCTGGGCATTTTTCTGGCTGTCCCCCATGCCTGGAATGCTTTCTCGCCTCCATTTTTTACTACTGACCTCCCTGGCTTTTCTTTAAGCCCCAAGTAAAATCTCACATTTTACAGGAAGCTTTCCCCAACTCCTCTTAATTCCGGTGACTTTCTTCTGTTTAATTATTTCCTATTTATCCTGTGTATAGCTTGCTTTATATATATTTGTTTGCATGTTGTCTTCCCCCATTACATTGTAAGCTCCTTGAGGCCAGGGACTGTCTTTTGCCAGGGAAAGAAAGTAATAGAGCAAGTTAACTAGAGAAGGATGGAAGGGAATGGGATCGAGGGCATAAGTGAAATTGTTGACCTTGACAAAAGAGGACTTCCTAATTCTCTTGAGTTTGGAGTAAAGGATTATGAAAATGTGGAGTAGGAGAAATAAGAGTTCAAATTGGGCCTTTATTTTCTCTAAGTAAAGTAAGAAGGCAGGGTGTTTTTTCCCCCTGAAAGAGAAAGAGGAGGAGTAGCTTTAGGGAATGGAATAAAAAAGAAAATTGGAATATTATGTATTAATTTTTTTTACCTGACCTGTCCTATACTCTTTGCTCATTGAGCTTGCAGTTCATTGCAATGTGTCAGTATTTTTCACGTGAACTGTTATCTAGCCATGTTTCTCCATCCTGTATTTCTGTAGTTGAATTTCCAGATCCAAGAGTGAGGCTTTATTCTTATATAATTTTACCTTTTTAGATTTTGGTTTATTTTAGATTCTAGGCAATTTGAGGTTTTTCAATCCTGTTGAAGTTTTTTGTTAACCATTGTTAAAAGCTCTCCCAGTTGACCAGAACAGGGCCAAGGGCAGAAATCTTGTGGCATTCCTCTAGAGACCTTCTTTCAGGTTATTAATCAGTCACTACGCTGATGGTGTGCTTGTTTGTTTAATCAGTTCTCATATTTACCTAACTACACTACCTAGTACATAACATTTAACTTTGTCAGTAAATTAAAAAATTAATCTTGTAGTGAAGTTAATGAGAATACAAATCAGCCTGGTTTTTCACTAAATATTACTAAGGAAATTGAACTTTTAAGTAATAAGGTTGTTATCTGTTCAATCAACAGGTAGTTAAATGCTTACTTTGAGCAAAGCATTGTGGTAGGCATTATATAGGGCATGAATCTCTGGTCTCTGCTCAGGGAGCTTAGAATCTTATTTGGAAGACAAGGCATAGACATGAAAATATGAGAAATGTAACTCCTCAGGTGAGAGGTATGGACAATAAATGCCATTGGAGGACAAGGAAAGGAGAGACAGTACAGTGTAGTAAATCACTGGACTTAAAGCTAAAAAACCAGCATTCTTGTTTCTGTTTTGTCATTTACTAGCTGTGTTACTTCTAGCCAAGTCACTTCACCTTTCCTGACCTGAGTTTCTTCATCTATAAATTGAATGCATTTAACTAGATGAACTAGAGTTCATTGTTGTGAGCTCTTGGAGCCCGGGGGATGAGGGGTTGGGGGAGGATGGGAGCAGGGAGTAGGTTGAATGAGAAGGATGTTTCATTATGAATCTGTTAAGTTTGAGGTGCCAGAGAGACATCCAAGTGGAGGCCTTCAGTATGACATTAAGCTCTGACATTTTTGGATTGACTTATAGGTCACTATAAGTTAACATAGGCAATAAAAGCTTCAAGGGGTAAAGTGGAAGTTGAACTGGAATTAGAAGAATAACTAAGATTTGAATGGGCAAAGATAAGGAGTTTGGGAGAATTTTTTACAAGAGGAGTTAAAAGAACAAAGGGATGGGAATGTACATGTTATATTGGGGACAGTGAGCAGGTCAGCTTAGAACTGTACATTTGTGTTGTGGGAAATAAGAAGTAGGTAGGTTAGAGTCATACTGTGTTAAGTCTCTTCAATCCTAAGCTTAATAGTTTGGTCCTGATTCTGTAGGCTTTGGTAATCCACTGAAAGCTCATCAGCCGGATACTGGTGGGATAAAAGTGATCGGATAAAAGATTAGAAAATTATCTTGATAGATGTGTGCAAGAAGCTTTGGAGAAAAGAGATTCTGAAGATAGGACTTTATTTTAATAGGCTAGATGTGAGGATGGCAAAGTGAATGGGAAGAAAGTCATTGTTGCAAGAGAAAGCAAAGGGGAGTATCAATCAAATGTAATATCGGGATCTAAAGGATGAATGAGGTGGGGATAAGAGAAGAGTGTGAAAAATGACTTTAAGTTCATTTTACGTTAAAGAGGGGGTAGATTGTTTATCCCGTTGTGAATGGTAAATTATTTTAACCCTCTTAGAGTACAGAATGTTTTACTATGTATTTATTATCACTAAGATCCAGTGCAAACTAATAACAGATTTTTAAGGTTATTGGTTTACATTCCATCTACTCTTCTTTAGGACTTTCCTCCATCAATCATCTCTTCTCTCTTTTGCATATCCAGTTTCCCCTTTGCTGGTTCCTTCTCATCTGTGTACAAACATGCTAAGGTGTTTTTTGTTCAAAAACACCTTCCCTTGACTATTCTCCATGGATTGTGTAGTCCTTGCTCTGGCTAAGTATTAACATTGAGACCTTATAGGATCAGAAGTTTAAAACCACAAAGGACTTACATGTCCTTTAGTCCAACCTTCTCATTTTATAGATTAGAAAACAGAACAAATCTAAATCACTTTTTATGGTCTTTAGCATAATTTATTTCCAAGATTATACCATTTTAAATTTGTGTTTATTTGCTTTGTTAAAACAAAATTTAAGTATAACAACAACGGTTTTTATTTCTCAGAGTCTGGGAAAACTAGATTAAAAATAAAGCGAACAATTACAATTATCCATAAAAGTACTTTATGTTCTCAGCAAATACTATTGTAGAAATTAATGAAGCATTATCTGTCATCCTGTGGAAGTACAGAATAGAATTTAAAGTATCTTCTTGGCACACTTTAAGGACAGTAAGGTCTTATGCTTTCTCTTGTGATGAGATGACATCATGTTGGACAAATATCTTTACCTTTCTGGGCCATAGTTTCCTCATCTGTAAAATGAGAGGGTTAGACTTTTAATATCATTAGTCATCTCCCATCTCTGTGACTCTATGATGGTAGTTCCATTTCTCCATATATTCACAACTAAACTTCTTGGGGGGAAAAACCCACCTGTACTCATTGGTCCCTCTTCTTCATCACCCACTGTCTCTATAACTCTTTGCAAGTTGACATCTTAGTTTTCTCTTCCTCTCTTATCTTTCCTTCTGTCTCCTTTACTCTTTTTATCTTACTGACGCCTCCCCTCTCCAAGGTTTCTTCCTTAGCCTTCTTTTGTTTCTTTGCATTCTTTTCCTTGCTAATATTCCCATAGTTTCAATCACCCCACATTTCTACCTCCAAACATGAGTCATCTCATCATTAGGCTTATATATTTAACTGCCTACAGGACGTGGATATCCCATTGGTAGCTCAAACTTAATGTATCTAAAACAGAGTTTTTCATTCCCCTGGAATATACTTTTCCTTCAAAGTTTATTATTTTTGTTGGTGGTGCCACCATTCATTCACCCAGCCACATATTTGGAACTTTCATATTATTTTTGTCTTTCTTCTCCTCCTTTCGTAGCTGGTTAGCTACCAAGTTTTATTGATTCTATCTCAGCCTTACCTCTGCTTACTTCTCTCTTTTCCTACTTCTAACCCCTGAATACAGGTCTTTATTAATTAATACTCACCTGGAGAATTGTAGTGGTCTAGTAATAGGCAAACAAGGGAGGGAAGCAAAGATTTATTAAGCAACTACCGTGTGCCAGGGACTCTGTTAATAAGCACTTTACAAATTATTTCATTTAATCCTCACAGCAACTCTGTTATTATTATACCCATTTGACAGTTGAGGAAACTAAGGCAGAGGTTAAGTGACTTGCCCAGGGTCACACAACTAAAAATATGATGTCATATTTGAACTCTGTCCTTCTTGATTCCATACCCAGCACTCTATCCAGTTTGCTACCTACCTGCCTCAATAGGTCTTTCTCCACTCTGTTCTCTCTTCAGTTCTTCCTGTTGTTGCCAGACTGATATCTGATCATCACTCTGCTCAGAATCCTCCAGTGATTCTCTGTTGCCTATTAAAGTTCAGCTTTTTAGCCTAGCATTCAAAGTTCTCTACAACCTGTCATTATATTAACTTTTTCCCTCCTATAATTCTCTTTTTTTATTATGAACTTGACAATCATTCACAGAAACATTTCAATATGCAAAAAAAGATATCTGCATATGAAATTATGAAATTCTGCTACATAACACACCTTGAATTTTTCCTTTCTCTATTTGTTATTTGTCAGTTAGTTGTCTGACTCTTTGTGACTCTATTTAGGGTTTTCTTGGCAAAAATACTGAAGTGGTTTGCCATTTCTTTCCCCAACTCATTTTACAGATAAGGAATCTGAGGCAAACACGGTTAAGTGACTTGCCCAGGGTCACGTAACTAACAAATGTCTGAGGCCCAATTTGAACTCAAGTCTTCCACACTTTAGGTCTGGTACTTTATCCTCTCTGCTATTTAGTTTACTGCCTTTTCTTCATGCTATTTCCTATACCAGGAATGCTCTTTGATCCCAGCATAATTCAAATCGCTCTTTTTTCTTGAGGTTTTTCTTGATCCCTTAGACTTAGTCAATTATTATCTCACTCTGTGTACCTCACATTTATCCCTTTCTTGCACTTGATATTGCATTATTTTATGTTATAGTTGTTTGCATATATATTTATCCTTATATTTGACTGTAAATAAGCTGCATAGCATGAGGAACCTGTCTTATCTAAATTTTATATCTCCATCAAAGTGTAGCCTCAATTCAATACATAGGAAGTTAATAAATGTGTGTTGAATTTGAAACTTAAAGAGAGCAGTTACTGTGTACTCTATTCTGTGTTCTGTGAATATCACATGTGTGTGTCTTACACTTGGAATAGAAAAAAATAGTATCTTTATACCCCATCTGTTCAATGGTGACAGTACATAAGAAGAGATAAGTATGTTACTTACATAAGGTTAGGATTACACGAATGTTTGAGACACTATAAAAACATTTATTTGAAATTGTCTACCCTTAAAAATGCTCTTTATGTCTGTCTTTTGGTTGCAAAGATTTGCTCTTATGTGGTGATTTTTTTCCCCTCTTACTAAATTATACTTTCATCTCTGGAGAAAGATTATATATTTCTATAAAATAATCATTTTTCAAGCAGCTAGTCATTTATAATAAGTCAGGGATTTATTTTTAAAATGATTTTGAGTGCTCAGGTAATTGAGAGTGATGGCTTTCCATGCAAAGGAAATGATACCTTTCATCCTACACAACACAAAATGTATTTGCTCCATTTTTATTTATACCACTTAGCAAGAAGACTCCTTTTACTTATATTAGTATTTTAAAATGTTTGTATTAAAAGCAAAAATACATACTATGATGTATTTATATCAATCTTAATTGTGCTTGCCACTATTTTGACATCCTGTAATATATAGGAACTTATATTAGGAAAAAAAAATGTGATAAGTACTTCAAGGAACCATTAATTATTTAGTTCTCATATAATAAAGAGTCACATTACTATAACTCACATTACAGATGTCCAAAAAAGCCACATAAGCACCATCTGTTAAAACTCAGAAAGATTGTCAGTACAGTGGCCATATGCCTCCAAATCACACCCCTTGGTGCAAAAGGGTGACTGCAAAAGTCAGATGCTTGACAGCAGACTACTCTTCTTCCGTTCATTATTTTGCATATATATATATATATATATATATATATATATATATATATATATATATATAGGCAGTCGTACTGGAAAATCTAACCAGTGAGAACATATATCCAGTTGTACAGCCTACAATTCATTATCTTTGGAAGTAATCTTTAAGACATATGATATATGGCCAAATCTTATACCTGGACTTGCTAGAAGAAGAATCCAAATACTGTATATATGCTTGGAGAATACAAAGTATTAGAATGCCTATAGCAATTATATGCCCTTTACAAAGCCCTACTTTCCATGATGTTGCCTTATCATGGTTTGGAGGTAACCCTGGGTTCTTAAAGGCTATGTTAGTGGTATCCAAGTTTTAAAAGATTCTGCTGATTCAAAGACCACTAGTACCATCTCAACAACAAGCCATATATGTTCTCTGATGACCAGACTAAGTATGAAGAAGTTAACCATCAGTAGTCAAGCAACTGAATAATTCATATTTTGGCTGTAGTAACACATGAAACAAAGACAGTTACAAAATAGGCCTCTTCTTTGATCCCTTATACTTGTGTTGAGGTTGAAGGATGCTGGGAACTACAGCTTTTAGACCCATCATTAACTAAGTCGGTACATTTGACATGAGATCCTTGTCCAGTGATCAGTACTTGACATGCTGTGAACTATATTTGTATTGATAGCCTTGTTATGAATGAGACCAGAACATAAAAGGAAGTTGTAGATAAGCAAAGGATGGCACATAGGCTCTCCTTGTAGGAAGGCAAATAAGAATCAGCAGTTTTTATCATGTATTCAAAGAATGGAACATAATTTTGAGGAAAAGGAAGTCATGTTGTATTGTTATAGCAAAATACAGTCTTACTCTCAGTGAAATAGCACTTGTGTATATGTTGAGATCACACAAGATTCCTTGATAGTTGCACCAACAGTGATAACTTTATTCAACTCTCAATTTATTATTAAGTAAAATGAAAACATGTATTTGCCAATAGTATTTGCTGAGGTCATAAAGAATGTACAGCATAGAGTTCAAATGGAAAAAGGAATCCCTGTAGATAAAGTTTCTTTGGTTGTCCTCATTTGAGGATGACTTTGCACTGATTGTTGCATAAGTTCTGGAACACTGAAAAATCTCCTGGATCTTAAACAACTCAAAATTTAAAATCAGAATTACACAGGAATACTCTAGTAGATGAAGAATGCAGTTGGATGATCAGTGCACTAAATTAGTTCACTAATACATTCTGTATACCTTAAACACTGCAGATGGACAGTGACCTAGAATTGAATTGCATTAGGGAAATAGCACCCTATTTTCAGTGACCCTAAACTTTTCCCATAAACAGAGCTCCATATTTAACAAAAAAAGATGTCTTTTTTGTCTACATTTCCTACATCTCTCCCATAGTCATCCTTTATAATGAAGAACAAAGAGGGAAAAACAGTTCAATAAAGCAAACCAATACATCAGTTATATTTAATATTATATGTGGAGTTCTGCCCTCATAGTCTGGTCCTTCTTCCTCCATACCTCCAAAAGAGACAGAGTAGCAATTTTTTTTTTAATGTTATATGACTTGTGAGGGCCTTGTTTTGTTTCATTCCTAAGCCTGAACCATCTCTCTGTCTAGTCTAATTCTACTCTGGCCCAGAACAGTCTTTTTTTTTTTTTTTTTAGAAATGAAGAAATTGAGGCACATAGAGGCTAAGTAACTTAACACTCTTCTCCAGACTGAGAAAAATTTTAGTGCCATACCAGTAATATTTAGACTGCAAGTTACCAATCTTCCCAGGGCCATATTTAGCAAAGCTACAACTGCCGCAGAATAACGGCGGTAGAATAGCTCCAGGTTTACCTGAACATTTTAGTTCAAGGGACCAATTAACTTCAACTATGAAACTTTTAAGTTATTTATGATATCTTTTAACTTTTTCATATTATCTATATATTTTTAATTAGATTAATATTCTTAGAATATTGCTTAATAATGCTTGTTAATGCTTGTTGTCTTTTATAACTACCATAAAAATTTCAAATTAGACATTAGTTATTGATCTACTTTATCAGTTTAGGATCAGACTGAGGCAACAAAAGATGTTCTACATGAGGCCTCTGGTATAGTGCCAGTGTACTTTACTGCTCTTATGTAAATACTTCACAGCACATGTAGACTAGGTTTTGCATATTATAGAAGTTTTTTTGAATATATAGAATACAGGAGAACTAGTTTTCTCTGTACCTTTCCTTAAGATAGTGTTCTGCAACACGAATTTTGCATGTTTAGAGATGGACTAGAAAAACTGAAATAATGATTGATGGGAATATCTAAATCTGTGGTTTTATTACTTATGTCAGAATATCATGTATCTCTGATTTTTTAGGTATTGGTGCTTCCTTCCTCTCAAAATCAGCAGGAAAAGCCATCACTTTGAAACTATGATAAATCTCTCCAAACAAAGCTAGACTGTTCGTACCTGTCAAGTGACAGAACCAGATGCACAGTTTATCATCAGGCTCATACTTAATGTCTTTCCAGCCTGCCAGAGCTCATACTCTACTGATGTCGCTATCATTCAAGAGAGAACCTCAGAGTCAGTCCCATATCATGATAAAACTTTGAAGCAGAACCATAGTTGGAGATTATTTAGGCAAGGAAAAGTATGTGTTACTAATTTTCAAATATTATTGATAAGTTATCCTCATCCTCTCTCTCTATATGATTGTTGTATTGGGTTACTTGGAACATTTATTAAGAGTCTGCTTTGGCACAATAGATGAAATCTTTAGATGAGTCAAAATTCCTGGGCTCATAGGAACTTATTAGGAGGATAGGATATTTACTGACTTATCCTGTAGCATAAGAGAGGTGCTGACAGTGTGCTAGGTAAGGCCAGAGCGAGTTAAGGTCATCACAGATTGGGAAGATCAGACAAGGAATAGTGGGGACAAGAGGATCTTTGAAGTATCTTTCAGTCTTCTGATTTTCTTAATATTTTTTTTTTGGAGGAGGTTGCATTTAAGTTAGACTTTAAAGGCTGTTAAGTGGGAAAAAGGGAAAAGGGGATTCCATTTGTAGGCAGTAGTAGGGTAAAAGTATAAAAGGGACAAAACATTGGATGGGTACTTGAGGGACGGTGAATAGTTGATTTTTGCTGGAATGTAGGTTAGTTATGGGAGATAATGTTGCAGAGGAAGAATGTTGGCACCATTTTGCAAAGGGACCTTTATTGTACTTTATAATCTTTGTACTTGTTCTTATACATGATTTTTAAGCGGAATTGTAAGCTTTTCTTTTTGAAGATAGGTATCGTTCTATAATTTTCAGTTTTTTCTACAATACTAACAGTGTTGGAAGCATAATAGATGCTCAATACTTACAAGTTGGTTGATATTTTAAGATAATAGTAATGATGATGCTGTCTGGCAGTTTATTAGATACTCCCTGTGGGTAATTATTTAGCTTAGATATAAAACACTGGTCTTTTCATCACAGATAACACTTAAACTCAGGCAGCAATTGGACAGATGCTTGTCATTGCTACCATTTTTTTTTTATTAGAAACTAGGTTGTTTATTTTGTTCCAAGCTAGTGATAGAGTAAATCCCTAAGAATTCCTTGCCATGCCTTGCTCTCGTATGTGTGTCTTGAACAGTGATGTGACTTAAGATGCTTCAGTTTCTTCAATGTGGTTTCGTTACTCTGGGACTCCTTTCAGTGAATCAAAGCCCCTCATTACTTTAGTAGACCATCTTCATGAATTGCTGTGGCTAAAAAAAATTATTTACTTAATGGACAGATTTCTGGTTGTGGACTTCTCTAAATCAGGTTAAACTTGTCATTGTACAAGAGATATATGTTCTATTACTGCCCTTTGCTAAGTCCATAGTTTAAACCTTTCTGTCCTGGTAGTACCTTGGAGATATGGGAGTTTGCATTTTACTAGAATGATCTTGAAGAATCTTGGTGAACTAGAAGTAGGACTTGAGTTGGATATAACAGCTTAACTATTTCTAAAATAAACAGGTAAACCCAGACCTGTAAGTTCTCTGTCCACTAAAGAGCTTAGAAAGGGTTCCTTACCCATCTGGAGTTACAAGATAATCAGCAATTCAGTTACCTCTGGTTTCTCCTGGGAATTAGAGGTTGGGAGGTTATTAGGCAGTGTTTAATTGAATAATTCTGTATTTGGATCCTTACATGCAATACTAAGTCAGTAGGTTTAATGAGGATGGTTACAATATTTTTAAAAGGCTTTATGATGGGTATTTTTCTTATCATTGGAGGCCATTTTTTTTTCTCCATTTCTGAATTGTGGCTTTGTTCTTGATTGAAGTTGCTGGAAATTTAATCACCAGGAAAAGGGGACATTTTTGGTTAAGTGGATATTGGGCAAATTTGTATTAATAACTAGCCTGTCTTTTGAAAACAGGGTCAATTTCTTTTAATCGAACTCTTCTAGTATTTGTCATAGCTCTTTTAGGAAGAAAGCATGAAGACACAGACACCTTTTTCCAGTGTGCACTTGTGGCCAGTTGGCAAGGCCGATAGGGAAAGAGGGGCACGGAGTCATGTGGCAGCATCTGTAGGGAGGAAGGGAAATGCAAAAGAATAGTCCTGTGGTCATGAGCACTTCTTTCATTGCTTCCCTTCAGAAGGCCAATTAATACGGCAGAACTTAAGAACCTTTTGTTGCTGTTTGATCAAGAACAGTTTAGTCTGTTCATGATTTCCTTGGGTGGAGGTTATTATGAAATTGCTACAGATTGTAATAATGTGCAGGGGTCTGATAATCTTGAAGTATGATTGTTCCCTACTCTAGGGGTTTTTGCTTTAGAAAGAGGATAGATCCTTGGGGGTCCCCTCTTAACACTATGGATCCCAACCATTAATGTGTCCTTTGTAATTCTTGTCCCTGTCTTTCCATAACCTCCTATTTGGGAGAGGTCTTCTAGGTCTCTTAACATTATCTGGCTGCCAGAGCTGCATGCAACCTGTTCATCTATTATTTTATGGTCTGATTATATGACCTGGCCCACCTCCTTTTCTGGTTATACATTTCTTTGATGAGTATCTTTTACACTGCTCACATTAGGGTTCAATAAATGTTTGTTGATGAAATTTATAGAAAATTCTGAGAAAGGGTAGTGTTGCACAAATATGTGTTTTAATATAGGAAGAACAGTGCATAGGACTCAAACATTGAAGGTTATTCTGGCTAGAAGTTTATTATACTTTATATTTTTTTTAAGCAATGGGAAAAAATTTAAAAACTAAGTTTTGCATGTTTGTGAGTAGAGTTTCCTTATATTCAGTCAAACAGTAATATATTCTATATGGTTTATATCAATATATATACCAGAGCTTTCAGTGGGATTCAGAAATTTCAGTGCAGTAGTCCTATATAGTGTAATTACTATTGTCTTTTTTGATGTTGCTGTTGTTATTTTCCCCAAATACAGAAACTAAGATGTATCATTACTAATTAATGTTTTGGTATAGTTGGATTTAAAATTTGGATTTTGTTCTTATTGATATCAACTATTAGAGAAATTTCCTTGTTCGTACTAAATAAACTGGCATAGAAACCACAGTTCATGTAACATTGAAGATAACACATAGCAAAATTATTATTTCTTTGGACATGATTTCATTGGTGTAGGGAACTCTAAATTGGGAACTTAATTTAGCAATGCATATTCTCTGTGATTTATTCTTGAGACCTTCATGGGGTATTGATATAGTAATTGATTTGTCTAGTGTTGCACAGCCTATATGTATTAGAAGCAAGCCTTGAACCAAGAAGCCAGCTCTCTCTTCTTATGCTAGACTATGGAGCATATGTTGGTCATTTTCACTTGCTTTCCCCCATCTTATGTCACATGAAGAGGTAGCCATTCTCCTTGCCAAGGCAAACCCTTCTCCATGGACCTTTGATCTCATTTCATCCTGTCTTCTCCAGACTGACTTCTTCTGTCATAACCATTTTCTCATTAATCTTCCTTCTCTCCTTAGCTACTGATGGTTTCCTTGCTGCCTACAAGCATATCTGTTTCACCTTCATCCTTAAAAAGAATTCTCGCTTGATCCTCCCATCACTGTGTTTTACATCTCTTCTTTCTTTTTTCTTCTTCTCCTTGAAAAGGCCATCCACAATCACTCCCTCCACTTCCTCTATTCTGCTCTCTTTTAAATCTTTTTAAGTCCAGCTTCACGTAATGGCCTTTTCTCTGCAGCCTTTGATGTTGTTAGGCACTCTCTTTTGTTTCTCCTCCTACCTGTATGAACATTTTTAGTTTCTTTTGCTGAATTTTTATTTAGATAACATCCACTAATTATGGGTGTCCCCTAATGGTCTGTCCTGGGTCCTCTTTTCTTTTCTCTCTCAACTATTTCAGTTGGTGATCTTATCCACCCCCATGAGTTCAATTATAAATTCTGTGCAGATGATTCTCTCTCACATTTGTTATTTATCCATACCTAACTTTTCTCCTGACCCCTCGTCTTACATTACCAACTGCCTATTAAGCATCTCAAATGAAATGTCCAAATGTATACAACATTTCAAACTCAACGTGTCCAAAACAGACTTCATTATCTTTCCTTTCAAGTTTCCCTGTTACTGTCAAGGGTGCCACCATTCCCAGTCACCCAGGCTTATAACCAAGGCATCATCTTCCACTTTCCATTCTTACCCCATGTATTCAGTCTTTTGCCAAGTCTTGTCATTTCTGCCTTACAGTGTCTTGTACATATGCCCTCTTTCTCTTCTGACACTGGCACCTACCTGGGGCAGGCCCTTATCACCACATGCCTAGACTACTGCAATAGCCTCAATCTCACCACACCCCAGCCTATTCTTCACTCAGCTGGCAAAGTGATTTTCCTAAAGTTCAGGTCTGGCCATGTCATTCCCATATTTAGTAAACTCCATTGGCTCTAAATCACTTCCGAGATTAAATACAAATACCTCTTTGGCACCCATAGGTCTTCACAACCTAGCCCTCTTCCTCCCTTCCTCCCAGTCCATCTCCAGTCTTCTTTCACATTATTTGTCTCCCCCTGCCCCATACTTTTTGAGCCAGTAACTGTGATGTCCCCCAAGACACTCTCAGCTTTGGTCATTTTCACTTCTTTTCCCCCATGCCTGGAGTCATCTTCCTTTTAACATTTCCCTTCTATCTTGCCTGGTTTCCTTCAAGTCTCAGTTCAAATATCACTTTCTGTAAAAGGTATTTATTGATCTCCATCCCTTCAACCCCCCTGCAGCCTCCACACACTGATACTGCTTTCCCTCTGAGGGAAATCACTGTATGATGTGTCTTGTATATACATAGTTATTTGCATTTTATCACCCTTGTTAAAATATGAGCTCTTTGAGTTCAGGGACCATGTTTTTGCTTTAGTTTGTATCCGCAACACTTGGGACGGTGACTGGCATGTACTGGGTACTTAAGAAATGCTTGCTGACTGTTGCCTGACTGACGGACGCTGCTATCAGCAAGCTGTGTGACCTTGGACAAATTCTTTATGTTATAAGAAAAAGTGGTCCTGGGTTTGGGGTCAGAGAAGCCCTACGTTTAAATCCTACTTCTGTCAACACCTGTGTGATCTTAGGCAAGTCGCTTAGCTCACTGGGCCTCAGTTTCTTCATTTTTACAATAAGAGGGCCAGACTAGAAAATTTTTAAGGTTCCTTCTAGTCTTAAAATTCTAAAAATTTCCTAATTCTTCCTTATCTACCTGGTCTGGGATGGTAGCATCCTTTCTGTGAGTGTTGAAAATTTGTACAGTTAACAGAAAAGATGATAAGGGACCAAGCTTAATGAAAAATGAGGTTATGGGATAATGCCTATGAATTAGGAGGAATGCTGGAGTGGGAATACTTTTCCTCTATCTCTTGTTTGTAAACTATAATTCTGTGGGCAGTTTTAGCCATTCTTTTTTTTTTTTCCTAGGAGACTTATGTGCCACAGGTTTAGTGTTGGAGGAGGAGAAATTTTTTCTTCCAGGGCCTCTATAAAGGCACATTTTCTGAAGAATCCCATCCTGCTACTTTTATTTTGGTTTTAGCCTCCATCTATCATAATATTAGTAACTGTTATCTTTTCAGTGCTTTAAGCTTGGTGAATCGCTTTGTAAACATTGTCAGATCTGATCCTCACCTTACAAGTGAGGTCCATGCTGCTAGTGATTGAGGCTAATAGAGTTTAAAGGACTAGTGTGGGTTCACACGGCTAGTAAGTATCTGAAGCTACTGTGGCATTTTGGTCTACTCTTCCACTACAGTGCTGTGCTGCCTCTCTTACCTTACTACCGTGTTTCCCTGATAATAAGACACTTATTAAATTTTTTGGACAGAAAAACACCAGAGGGCTTATTTTCAGGGGAGGGCTTATTTTAATGAACATTGACAGCAATTTTAATAAACAGGTAAATGTGAACAAAAAAATGTACCTTTATTCAATAATGATCATGTCATCTTCTTCAACAACATCGTCATAAGTGTCCATACCCTGAATTCCGTCCTGGATGTCTTGTGCCTCCATTTCCTTCAGAAGAAGTGGACCCAATCTGTCATGTCCAGCAATATAGCTCTCTTTAAATGAATATGTCTTGTCCAGGTAACCTGCTCGTAGTGCCTTGGCGACACAGCTATCAGTAATTTTATCCCTTGACTTCTTCACCCAAGTCACGACTTCTTGCAGACAGGGCTTCACGAAGTTTCCACGCTGATTTCTTTCCATTCTGTTTTCAATGTAGTCATTGACTTTCATGCGCAAATGGTCCTTGAATGGCTTGTTTATTGCAATATCAAGGGTCTGGAGATAGGCAGTCATTCCTGCAGGAATCATTACTTGATCTATTCTTCTCTCTGCAAGGAAGTTTTTCATTTCTTTAGCACGGTGAGTGCTGGCTGAATCCCAGACTATCAGACCTCTTTGGTTACCTCGCATAACAAGTGGCAGCATTAAATCAACCCACGGCTTGTGTACACCAGGCTTTTTCGGTTTCAAGAACGTAAATGCCAGATACACGTTCAATCTTATCTTTCTTGCTCTTACTGATGATTAGAGGTGTGGCTTTCTTTCCATCCAAACGAACTGCCAAAACACAGGTGACCCGTGCACTTTCATAGCCAGTGGTGGGAATGTAGGTTGACGTTGCACCCCTGTGATGAATTGTTGTTTGAGATCCTTGTCCCATAAACACTGCAGTTTCATCCATAGCAATCATATTGCAGGTTTGGTACTTGGAAATGTTGATCCTATCAATAAAGGACTTGAATGCAAGTGCACGTTTAATAACTTCAGCATCTTCCAGCTTAAACAGTGTTGTTGATCTTCTTAGGGACAGTTCATACTGTTGAAGGAAACCGTCCAACCAGTGTTGTGATGCTTTGAATCCTTCTGAGACCATTTCAAACTCTGGTGCCATTGAAAGGGCAAATGCTTGAATATCAGCCCTGCGCACAACCAAGGCCTTTGCTTTCCTGTCAGCAATCCATTCACCAATGAGGATCTCCAAGTCAGGATATAAGGGCTGCCGACCTGATCCAGACCTGCGCTTTTTCCCTTTTCCCTCATCCACCTGTTGATTGAGGTTATTATAATCTGCTCTCCATTTTCTGACCATTCGAAGATCCAAAAGTTTTTCTTTATAGAAAACTGCAAGATTCTTGCCATGTGACTCCTCTACAATTGCTTTCTTATACTCAACAGTATAGCTCTTCCTTTTTGTACTCATGTCTGGGGGTCAAAACAGACAGAATAATAAAATTATGACCATCAGTCCTTCTTTTCACTCCATCATGCCCCCTGAGTTCTTCTTTTTTCCTCCATCATGCCCTTTTTATCCTCCATCATGCCCCCTCACTCCCGCTTACATACCGGGTTTTTATGTTGTCCTGCCTCAGCTCTCCTCTGCGGCACTGCTCTCAATGGCGCCAGCAAGCAAATCACTGGGGAAGAACAGGATGACGCGCTCACTGCTGCAGCTCTGATTGGATTCAGCTCGGAGCACGGTGTGCGTTTCACCCGGGGGGGGACGGTGCATACAGAGGGTACCGTAATGTAGTGTGTAGCGCAGGGGATCACCTTCACTACAGTAGCAATCTCAATAGGGCTTATTTTCGGGGGAGGGCTTATTTTAGAGGAATCTTACACAGTAAGGGGAGGGCTTATTTTCGGGATAGGTCTTATTATCGGGGAAACACGGTAAGCAACTGGAAGGTAACCAAAAAGTGATTAGTTCTCTGCAAGGAAACTGGTGAATCAGTGTAGTGCAGCCATAAGAGCACTCAACTGAGAAACGTTTTTGAATTCAAATCATGTAATTTTCGGTAAATCACAAAACATCTTTGAGCCTCAGTTTTCTCCTTTGTAAAATGGCAGTTATAATACTTACATTATCTTTTTCACAAGGTTATTGTGATATTTAAATGGGAACTATTGTTATTATTTTTATTTATTATGATAATACTGTCTATTTAGCAAGCAAACACTGGCCCTGGAGTCAGGAGGACCTGAGTTCAAATCCAGCCCCAGACACTTAACATTTATGGGCCATCACAGCGCAAGTCACTTAACCCCAATTGCCCTGCCTTCCCCCTTCCAAAAAGCAAAAAATTAAAAATTTTTAAAAAATAGAATGTCATTGTCATTCAGTCGTTTTTCAGTCATGTCTCACCCTTCATGATCCCATTTTGACTTTTCTTGGCAAAGATACTGAAATGGTTTGCCATTTCCTTCTCTAGCTCTCTTTTTAGATGAGGAACTGAGGCAAACAGGGTTAAGTGACTTGCACAGGGTCATACAGCTAGTAAATGTCTGAGGCCAGATTTGAACACAGGAAGATCAGTCTTCCTGACTCCTCCCCTGTTCTTCATCTCCCCTCCCCACTTGATATTCTTTCCTTTCTTGGAAACTCAGTCCAAATGTGACCTTTATGAAGACTTCCCTGCCTTCTCCAAATAAAACTGATCTCTTATCTTGACATTTCTTATTACATTTTACCTGGATGTCTCTTTTGTGTACCATACACCTTCCTTTCTACCGTATTTATTTGATTCTTCCACATAGTAGGTTGTTGAATGTTGAATTAATAAAGGCAGATACCCTAATAGGTATGTTGTGATTTGGGCTCTGAGTTAGAAAGGAAGTGACAGTTCTAAACCTGTCTTCCTTCCACCCTGAGGCTAGTAATCCATTGTTCATAAAAGGTTAACCTATTTGAGAATTAATGAGATGAGTCAATACACAGGTTCAGAACTAATTCGTTTAAAGTGTCTTATATGGAGCCTTGGGGCTATCACTTTCTTTGCCAATTTTCCACTACCAAATCCATAATAAGAAATTTGTGCCTTCCCTTATAAAGATTAATCTTCAGTTAGCAAAAGTTCATTCCTGCTTTTAGTTCTTTGTTTGAAATGTTGAAATAGTATTAGGGAAAGATTTCAAACAGGCAGCTTGTGGGGCTCTAATACTCTCCATTGAAGTAAAACTAGATTAAAAGGTAATTGAGAAATATTTAACAAAACACAATAGAACATAAGTAATGTTAAAATATGGTTTTCTAAGGCCATCTGTGATTTGCCAGGATTCTTGTGTATTGATTGGGGAAGTCCTCCCTTCTACTTGAGATACAGTGTTTATGACCTTTATTCATTAGACAAATTATTTCAAATTTTCTAATTAGAATAATAGAATTTTAAGTTGCAAGGGACCTGAGGTCATCTTTTAATAAAATTACCACTTTTCGTTTATGTGATACTTTATACTATTTTTAAAAACCATATTAAATGAACTCATTAAAAATATAACTCATAGTGAAAAAACATTGTTGGAAATAAGATCTCATGTAAAATTATTGCTGTTATATGTGTACAAAAAATCATGTCAGTCAAATTTTCCTGGAGTAGGAAAATCTAAGTAGGAAATCTATGCATAATAAAAAGATAATAAACTTCCTGTTGATGCTACCCATTTCAAATAATAAACTATTATTATTAATGAATTATAGGATAATTAATATTTGAAAAATTTCTGTGTGATAGTTCTTCATATAGGTAGCACTTACTATTTACAAATCACTCTCACATAGAGTATCTTATCATTGCAGCAAGCCTGCGGGGGGAGCGTAAATGTTTGTTATCCTTATTTTAGAGATGAAGCAAATGAAATTCAGATTTCTCTGTATGATTTCTCTGCTTTTTGTGACAATATTTGGACATTTCTATGAAGTTTTCTGTAATGAAATTTGGTTTCATTCTTTTGTTTTTCAAAAAGACTGGAGTGTTGGAGAAGCTACAAAGACTGTTAAACTTTTTTTTTCCTCCTTCTTAGTAGTCAAATAGCATAATTTATTGATCATTACATTGTGTGTAGAGAGCCTGTCATGTCCTCTATGTTTTGAAGCTACATTTAATTGGACCTAAACAAATGGCAAGTCAATTCATTTTGGTTATTTATGATAATGTTAGCAAGTATTCTTCACACCTCAGAGAAATTTAGTTTTCATTTTTACAGTACATGGTGTTTTGAAATCAAAGCAATAGTTTGCTTTGATTTTACCACCCAGCATTTATCTTTCTAGTTCTCCCATTTACCTATACATTTAAAGAAAAGAACAGAATTATAAAAAAAACTAATTCATTGTAGTTTACCTGGTTAATCTTTTTTTTTGTTTGTTTTTTGAAAGGGGGAGGGCAGGGCAGTTGGGGTTAAGTGATTTGCCCAAGATCACATGGCTAGTAAGTGAGTCAAGTGTTTGAGGTCCGATTTGAATTTAGGTCCTCCTGACTCCAGGGCCTGTGCTGTATTCACTGCCACCTAGCTGCCCCTACAAGGTTAATCTTGGGTATTTACAAAGTGATTTTTTTTCGTTCAGATATCACTACCACAAAGTATAAACTTTTATGAATTATGAACTTTTATGCATTAGATATTGTTCTTTTTTTTTTCTTTTTTGAGGGGGAAAGGCAGGGCATTTGGGATTAAGTGACTTGCCCAAGGTCACATGGCTAGTGTCAAGTGTCTGTAGCCAGATTTGGACTCAGGTCCTCCTGACTCCAGGGCTGGTGCTCATTCACTGCGCCACCTAGCGGTCCCTGTCATTCTTAACAACAAGCATACTTACTTTAAATAAGGGCAACTAGATGCTTCAGTGGACAGAAACTCTGGAACCAGGAAGAACTGAGTTCTTATCCAGCCTCAGACACTTACTAGCTGTGTGACCCTGGGCAAGTCACTTAATCCCTACTTACCTCAGTTTCTCATCTGTAAAGTAACCTGGAGAAGAAAATGGCAAACTATACAAGTATCTTTGCCAAGAAAACTCCAAAAGAAGTCTTGAAGGTTTGGACACTATTGAAAAATGACTAAGCAACAGCAAAAATGCTTTAAGTAAGGATAAGTGTAAAATGTAAGTTCTTTTTAAAACAAACAAAAAATACACATGGAGTCACATCAGTCTAAGAGATTTAAATGATTAGGTTTTGGGGGCAGCTAGGTGGCATAGTGACTAGAGCACTGGCCTGGAGTCAGGAGGATCAGGGTTCTTATCTGGCCTCAGACACTTCACTCGTGCGCGGGCGCGCGCGCACACACACACACACACACACACACACACACACAACTAGCCTTATGATCTTGGGCAAGTCACTTAACCCCAATTGCCCTACCCTCCCCCCTCCAAAAAGCAAAAAAAAAAAAAGGTTAGGTTTTGCTTTCTAACTTATCCATCATATATTCTTTTTTTCAGTTTTTCTTTCATGTGTGGATTCAGGAGTGAGTTTAAGTATGCAACTGCAGGGCTTTAAGAACATAGTTGATAGAAGAAAAAGAAATGGCTTCATTGGGAAATTCAGAAGGCTATCTTTCAGGCAACTTAACTTGAGCTGATTGAGATAGGCTAGCACTATGTAGATAATTCACATTTCAGATGACACATCAAATTATAATATTTGTTGAGTTGAACAATCTTAACTTTGTAGTTGATGAATTTCTTTTAAAGCATTGGTAAAAAAGTTAAAATTTCTGTGGAAAACAGATAAGTTTTTAGTGATTCATTTAAATATTATGTTAAGTTTTGAAATCTTGGATTTAAACAGTTCTCTGAATTTTAAAATGTGTATACCCAAGAGCTTAAAATTTAAATGCAAACTTTATTTCTTAACAAATTCTTAATATTTTATTTCTAGAAGAAACGTTTCTCATTATCTTTGATGGACTATGATCTTACTGATGCACATTGCAACCTATTAATACATTTACGTCAGTGTCATTCCATAATATCTTCCTTTTTAACATTTAATTAAAATTTTTTTTCTCATATATATGTAAATTTTTTTAACATTAAAAAAAAATTTTGAGTTCTAAATTCTCTCTCTTATTTCCTTAGCATGACCTCCCTCTACTTGAGAAGGCAAGCAATTTGTTTTATATATTTTGTTTATACAAATATATTATTTGTTATATTGTTATACAAATATAACAGATTTATAATTTGTTATATATTATACATGTGCATTCATGGAAAACATTTCCATATTAGCCATGTTGCCAAAAAAAAAAAATGCAGACCCAAAAAACCAAACCAACAAGAAAAATGAAGTAAAAAAGTTTACTTCAGTATGCATTTAGACTCCGTCAGTTCTTTCCCTGGAGGTAGATTGCATTTTTTATCATAAGGTTTTTGAAATGATCTTGGATCATTGTATTACTGAGAATAACAAAGTCGTTCACAGCCGATCATCATACAGTATTGCTGTTACTGTGCACAGTGTCCTGGTTCCGCCCACTTCACTTTGCAGAGTTCATGTGACTCTTCCCAAGTTTTTCTGAAACTACCTTGTTTGTCATGGGTATCTGTGCAAGATTTCTTGTAACATGACTGGCCTTTATTTTTCTAACTTCTTTTTGTCTGTTTTGCTTATCTTTGGTTATGCCGTTGTTTATAATATATCCAAAGCCAATAATATTCAGCCCGTGGTCATCTTCAATTTTGCTTCTTCTGAGACGACAGCCATATAATATCAAGGGGAAGAGATTGATATTTAAAAGATAGACTTTTTCTTCAGCAGTTCTGATAACTCAAATTTATATAACTTTAAGATTGAAGAATAAACTTTTCTCACAATAATACTATGAAAGAGGTAATATAAATATTATCTTAATTTTATTGATGAGAAGACTGAGGATCAGAGATATTAAAAGAATTGCCTAAAGTCATACAGCTTATCAATTTAAGAGCTAGGATTTGAACCCAAGATTTAATAACTCCACTCCTTTCTACTATACAAATACTTTAAGTATTTGTGTTAAGTAGTGTGTGTGTGTGTGTGTGTGTGTGTGTGTGTGTGTGTGAGAGAGAGAGAGAGAGAGAGAGAGAGAGAGAGAGAGAGAGAGAGAGAGAGAGAGAAAGAGAGAGAGAGAGAGAGATTTTTATGGTCAGTAGGGCTAAAACTGATTTTACTAGTATTTTTAACTATCTCATAAACTATCAATGCAGATTTGTAGCTCTTTAGTAACTCTTAGAGGAATAAAAGGAGGGAGGAAAGAAGAAAAGAAGGAAGGGTGGATATTATTTCATTTGATTCTTAGATCAGTTCTATGAGGTAAGTTGCCATCTTATAGAAGGGGAAACTGAGATAGACAGAGGTGAAGTGACTTACCTAGGGTAATTTAGCTAATATGTGTTTAAAGCAGGATTTAAGCTCAGATCTTCCTGATTGCAGGTCTGGTGCTCTTCTTAGGGAGCATACAGGGTATTGAGAGGTTAGGTGATTTTTCTGGTCCATAGGTTGTCAAGGCAACCTTAGTATTTCCTCTTTAAGTACAAACCTAAAATGGCAAATCAAAATGCTATTTTTTTCCTAAAAGTCGCATCCCAGATCACTCTGTTCTTCTGTATTTTTAATATTTTTGGGACCTCCAGGAGTACTGTATTGGAAAGATTGCCATACTAGGAGTCAGTAGTCCTCAGTTTGAATCCCAGATTTGCCATTGTTATTTGGTGATTTTTGCCAAGTAACATTTTTGTTTTCTCATCTACTGAGAAGATTAGATTGGATGCTCCCAAAAGTTTCTTCCATTTCTAAAATGCTCTGATTTCTATGAGAAAGTATAGCTATAAGACAGCAGGAACAATAATGGAATTGATTACTTTTGTATTTATTTCATTATTGTGTAAACATAGATCGTTACCATTTATATGTACTTTGCATATGACTGCCTTTTGTCCTCCCATAAATTCATCACAGAGGATCTATCCTGTCTACTAAGGGCCTTTCTGCTGACATTTGAGAATACTAATAGCGCACACAGACTATCCATTGGATATTTCTCACCTTTGCAAAGTGACCTGCTTGTCTTTTTTGATCACTGTATTTATTTGATTAAATCCCTTATTTAGCTTTGTGATTCCTTGCTGTTATTGTGTTGTGTCCTTCTCCATTGCTCTTTGGGTAATACTCAATTTCAGTTCTTCAGACACTAAATTTACCTCAAACGATATGATGTATATAAAGTAGTTTGTAAACCTGAAAGTGATCTGTAACGCACTAGATAAATGTCAGCTATTCCCTAGCTCCCTTACTCTAAAACAATATCTTTTCCCAACCATGAACAATTTCCCAAAGGATAGGGTTTATAAAATTGCAGTGTTAGCTTTTCCTTTTTTTTTTTTTTTACCAAGAATTCTAACTTCATGTGTCCTTTTATATATGTGAATATATAAACTTGTTAGACTGGTATTCTAGTGACAATACTGAAATAGTAACCTATATAGACTCTCCATGCTGTATAAGTTACGCCATTTTCTCATTATTCAGACTTTTTAACATTCTGTTTTTTGTTTTTTATATTATGAACTTAAGAAATATTGATGAACAGGAACCTTCCAATATATGAAAACAGAAAAAAGGAATGCATATAAAAATAAGAATTTGTATACAGTTTTAAATGTATGTCAACTTTAATATGGTAATATTAAAACTACCTTACTTGTATAATATTTTATAAAACTTTTATTTTGACTGCAACTAAGTTATTAAATATTTATCTTGTCATCTATGACATACTGCTTCACACCATGCATCATTACCCTACTAATGATTTCACTAGGGTATCCTAAAGGTTGGTAGAAAAGTTTTTTATAGGGGACCCTTGTGACCTCCTTTCTCTGGACAGTGTTTAAATAGAGGCCCGAAGCAGAGGTGGAAAATCTTGTAAAATCACAGGAACAACACCAGGGAAATTCTTAAGGAGATAGTACATTGAGGAAGGGTTAACTAAAGGCTTCACCAAAGGAGTCATGACACAAAAACGTCAGGAGCCCTTATTCCAGGAGGTGGCACTTGAGATGAGCTTTGAAAGAAGTCAGGAATTCTAAGAAGCAGAGGTGATGTTAGAGAATATTGTAGGTATGGGGGACAACCTTTATAAAAGCTTGGAGATGAAGAACAGTACGAGAAGTCAGTTTGGTTGTGGGGTAGAATGTGTGAATGGGAGCAGTGTATATTACTGGAAAAGTAAGTTGGAGCCAGGTTGTGAAATGCCTTAAATGTCGCAGAGTGGAGTTTATATTTGGCCCCAGAGGCACTAGGGAGCCATTGGAGTTAATTGAGTCGGAGAATGACATAGTCAGATTTATGCTTTATGAGATCTAGTATTTATATAGAGTGCTTTAAGGTTTGCAGCGTAGTTTCCACATTTCTTGCTTTATTCTCAGAACAACCCTGAGAGGTAAGTAATGTAATCTCTATTTTACAGGCAGAAGTTAGATGATATTACTTTGGCATCTATGTAAAGGATGGAATGGAATAGGAAGGTTTTAGACAAGAGGAACCAGTAGGAGGCTGCTACATAGTCCAGATGAGAAGCAATACGGCTCTGCACTAGGTTGGCTGTGGTGTGAGGAGAGAGAAGGAGATGGATACAAGAGGTGTTGTGAAGGTAGAATTGATAAGACTTGGCAGGCAGTACGTTATAGGGGATGACAGTGAGAAAGCAAGAATGAGTCCAGGGGAAATTCAGGAGAGGGTCGAATTTGGGGAGAATGCTAATGAGAATTCTTTTTTGGACATAATGAATTTGAGATGCCTATGTGAGATCCAATTTAAATGTCCAGTCAGTGTTTGGGGATGTGGGTCTGGAGCTTAGGAGAGAGACTAAAGCTGGATATATAGATTTGGGAGTCATCTGCATAGTGATGATAACTGAACCCATAGGAGTTGATGAGGTCCACAAGAATATGGAGAGAAGTGAGCCCAGGAGAAAGCCTTGGGAGGATACTTAGAGTTAGGGAGAGGGAGAGATGGTGATTCAACAGAGGGACTGAGAAGGAGCAGTCAGACAGGTAGGAAGAAAATCAAGAGAGAACAGTGTCACAATAACCCAAGGGTTATGGAGGGAACTGTCATCAAGTGTCAGATTCTGCCAAGGTTAAAAAAGATGAGCAATGAGAAAAGACCTTTAGATTTGGCAGTTAAGAATATTGGCAACTTTGGAAAGAACATGTAGATAAGAAGAATTGATGCAGTGATAAATAATTTGTTCAGAGCAATTGAACTCAAAAAAACATTGTAAAATTTAACTCATAAAATCTTAGTGATGGCCATGATAATTGTAAAGGATAAATATAAACATGGTGTCATGACATCCTGTGATGACATGTATAGCAATTCATCTGGATCATAGTGTCTGAAGAAGAGTGATGTGTAATAAACCCAGAAATATAGTTTAAAAATAGATCATGGATGGCTTTAAAAACTAAACAGAGCAGTATGTAGCAGTAGTGTCAGTAGGGAACCACTGTAGCTTTTTGAACAGGAGTGAGGTGATCATACTTGTACTTGGAATAAAGCTTGGAAATTCTGTTCATAATAGATTGGAGAGGGACAGAGAAAGAGGGATGAATAAGGAGGGCTTTGTAGTAGTTCAGGGGAGATATAGTGAGGGCCTGAACTTAGGGGAGTTGAGAAGGGGATGGTTGCAAAAGATGTGGGGATAGAATCTCTAAGATTTATATGCATCTATGTAAGAGCCAGCACTGCACTTCTGAAGTCAGAAATGGTCTTTCCCTTTCTATGAAGTTTACTTTAAGATCACACCACTAAGCAAATTTCTTGAATGTTTCCTCCTTAGCCCTAATCTATATAGCAGTCTTCCAGTATTTGAAGGGTTGCCATGTGGAAAAAGGATTAGATTTTAGTCTCAGCTCCAGCATTTATGAATTGTGTATTTGTATATGTCTGAAGCAAGCTATAGGAATGTAAGGTTAAATTGTAATAATTGACTTACTTGCCTTTGTATCATTTCTCATTTTTGAATTGGAAGTATTTGAGAGCTTTAAAGAATTTTGGGTTGGGGAATCTAATAATGTTTCACTCCCTGAGATAAGGAGGTCCCAGTTAGTGCTCAGAATCCAGTTTTCTTCCTCTTTCATTTACTCAAAAAGAATCTTTTTGAATATCTGTAGTGACACAATTTATCTAGAACTGGGCTATTGAGAAATCTCATTTCGTGGAAGCATACCCAGATTTCAGGTAGGTCTCCCCTCAAAAAGCCTCTAAGCACTCAAACTGAATTTTAAATATTGTTTTCAGTGTTAACAAGCGTATACTTTCTCTCCCTTCCATCTCCCCTTCTCCTCTCTCCAGGGGGGAGGGAGAACACAAAACCCTTCTAACAGATGATCATAGTAAAGCAAAACAAATTCCTCGACTATGTCCAATAATGTATGTCTCATTCAGCATCTTGAGAATATCACCTTTGTCAGGAAGTGGGTAGTAGCATGTTTTTTCTTTAGGTCTCTGGAATCATGGCTGATCAGAGTTCTTAAAAGCCTTTCTTTTACATTGTTACTATATACATATATATAATTCTCTTGGTTCTCACTTCATTCATACAAAATAGATTTTACAAAGTATATGTACTAAAGCTTATGTAATTTACTCATACGCCCTCACTCTACATATTTACTCTATAGAGCTTCCTTATTTAAATTCCAAACCCATAGCCCATTAGAAGCAGCACATTAGAAAAGAAGCAAGAGACTGTTACAAGCAAGTACATTGGAGGTAGTTGTAACACATCAAGGAGGGGAGAGAATAACTGTTGAAAAAAGACTCAGGACACTCTGGTTATTTAGGGTAGAGTCAAATAGCCCTACATATGTGAATTAACTCCTGTGGGCATCCCTAAATTAATTATAGTAATTAGTGGGTGGGAAATGGCATAGTGTCAGCATAGAATCAAAGCCCTGGAGATCAAACCTCAGCTCTGTTACTTGTTATTTGTGTGACTGTTGGGAACCTCTCTGGGCCTCAGTTTTCTCAACTATAGAGTGAAGGGATTGGACTAGAATCAGGGATGGGGAACCTGTGGCCTCGAGGTCACATGTGGCCCTCTAGGTCCTCAAGTAGAGCCCTTTGACTGAACCCAAACTTCACAGAACAAATCCCCTTAATAAAAGCATTTGTTCTGTAAAATTTGGACTCAGTCAAAAGGCTGTACCCAAGGACTTAGAAGGCCACACTGTGACCTCAAGGTCACGGGTTCCCTACCCCTGAACTAGATGATCTCTTAAGATCATGGGATCATAATTTAAGTTTGAAGAGACTTTAGAGGTAATTTCATTCAGCATCCTCCTTCCCCCTCATTTTACAGATGAAGAAACTGAATCCCCTTCCAGCTCTTAAGTTCTTTGTTCATAATGAATAACTAAAATTAGATAAACTTATGCCCAGTGTATTGTTTTTTAAAAGCTAGAAGATACTTAATTTTAACCATGAACAGCGTTCTGACTGAAGGTTTTTGAATTGAAGACGTGTGAGTACCATTTCCTGTGTGACTTACATGAATGAGCCCTGATTTCCCTCTCTACCCCTAGGTCTACTGAGTAATTCCTGATCCTTAGGTCTCCTGAGTGACCTTAAAACCTCTTGAAATCACTTTGTATTATTTTGTAATAACTTATTCTGTTGTTTGTCATTTCTTCATAGTAGGATGTTAGTTCCTTGAGTGTAGGAACTTTTTCATTTTTGTATACCATGCCTTGCTTATAATAAGTACTTAAATAATGTTTGTTGAATTGAATATTATGCCATGTATATAGATAAGTAATACATGGTAGGACATGATAATGGTAAAAGACAAAATGAGATAAAATGTTGTAGGAAATAACACCTTATCTGAGTCAGACAGAAAGTAAAAGATTTTAATAGGCAGAGATGAGAAGTGAATGTATTTCAAATTGCTCTTCTCATTAGCACCCAACCCAGAGCATTCATTGCCCATACTACACACTTTAGAAATATTTGCTGAAATATTCATAGCAGTACCTTAGTAGTAACAAACTAATTAAAGTATATGACTATACTTAGGCATATAGGTGGTATAAAGGATAGACTGCTAGATTCAGAGTTAGGAAGACCTGAATTTGAATCTTGCTTTAGACCTAATTGTATGACTCTGGGTAAGTCACTTAATAACAGCACCTACCTCACAGGATTGCTTTGAGGATCTAAGTATATAATATATGCAAAGTACTTTGCAAAACTTAAAAGTATACAAACATTAGCTATTATGAATATAATGGAGTATTAGTATACTTAAGAACTGTGAGCATGAAGATTCATAGATATGTGGGAAGATATAAACTGACTCAGAGTGAACTAATTGAAATCAGGGAAAGGGTAGGCACAGTGACAACAAGGTAAATGGGAAGAACAAAAGAGAATTTAATTTGACTCATAACTAGAATTGCCAAGCTTGGTCCCAGAGAATATTAGAGAAAATTAATCTCCCTTCTTTACAGTGTATTGAATGCTCTTGTACACAGTAGGTATGATAGAGTTTTGTTGAATTGCTTTTTTTTTTTTTTTTAACCCTTTTAATCTTTATTAACGTTTGTTTGGATGGCTCAAATGGTAGGGGAAGGAGAAGGAAATAAGCATTTATATAACATCTACTATGTGCCAGGCACTGTG
Organism: Petaurus breviceps papuanus; assembly: GCF_028583685.1. Lineage (NCBI taxonomy): Eukaryota > Metazoa > Chordata > Mammalia > Diprotodontia > Petauridae > Petaurus > Petaurus breviceps. The sequence goes on along the minus strand of NW_027185694.1, from coordinate 13,108,938 downwards.
CTAAGTGCTTTTATAAATGTAACGTAAGTGCTATTATTGTCCCTATTTTATAGTTGAGGAGACTGAGGCAAACAGGGTCCAGGATCACACAGCTAGTAAGTACCTGAGACCAAATTTGAAATCAGGACTTTCTGACTCCAGGCTCAGCACTCTATCAGCCTCTGGTACAAGGGAGCAAGGAATGAATGTGATGTAGAAGCAAGTATCAAAAATAGGATTTAAAAACTGCTTGTTTGAAATAAATCTTATCATTTCATTTTTTTCAAAAGGTTAATAGTACTTGATGATGTAATTTGAAGATGTAGGAAACTAAATTATATGGTTAAATATTCTAAATTTTTTATAGTCTTGATATAATTTGTTTAGTTCCTATCTATGCCCACCCATGGATATTTATTTAATTTAGATATTTATGGACTGCTAAAAAAAAGTAACAATGTTAATTTGCAATTCCTTAAATAATTTCATTCACTAATAAGTATTAAAAAAATGTGAGAGAAATTTGTTTTGGGAACTTGCCACTAGTTTCCCGATGGCCATAAGTAAAGACTCTCCCTCCTGAAAAGGGGAACTATAGTGAAGCTGTTTTGACCTGGGCTCTGTATCAGCAATGCCATATTCACAATGCCTATGGAGATTACAAATATGCTGATATAATTATCCATCACAAAATACATCATGCTTGCCATATGGGGGAATAAGCTGGAAAATTTATTAAGATACCAAAAGACTGAGTCCCAAAACCAGAAAGTGAAAGCCATCAGAGTAGTTATGACATTGGCACAGGTAGATAAAGTAGAAAGCACCCACATTTTCAAGCCTTTAAAACCTCAGGCAAAGGTCCTCCTCTCCCCACTCACAGCAACCACCCAGCGTCTGGGAAGCGTGCTCCCAGCAGCTCCGGCCCCTGGCAGTCCTCAGTAGGAGTCCTTAGCAGAAATTCTGGCTAACTCAAAAAGGGCTTTGCGCTGCTGCTGCTGCTGCCTCTGCTGCTGCTGCCGCCGTTGCCACCACCGCCAGCCACCGCAGGAACTCCAGCTTGGCTTCCGCTTCCTCTTCCTCCGCCCCTTCCTGCTATGTCAGCAAGTCCAATGGGGCATGGAAGATCTTTAAATCCCATAACCCTTTCAGGCTCTTTTAAGTTCTGGCTCCATTTCCTGAACTGGCTGAAGCTTAACAGTTGGCTGCATCCCCCAGGTCTTTAGTCTTCTGCCTTCCATAACTGGCCTTACTTTGTTTTTGTCTTGACCCCAAGAACTACCTTGCCTGTTTTGCCAAGGGATAGCAGCCATTTTTAAAGTCAAAAAATTTATTCACTAGGGAAGAATAAAAAAATTTGTGTTTGTTTAACAAGTGAAAACATACTCGAAGTGCTTAAGAAAACAATCAGCCCAATGCTACATTGTATGATTCACAAGTCTACAACATCTGCTTGATTTTTGTAGTCGCCCAGACCCTCTTACTTGACCTACTCTATAGCTTCAGCATTACCTTAGTGCTTGGGACAGTCCTAGTCATAAAATGATGAATCCTTTTCCCAGCACCTTTCTTTGTTGCATTGGCTGTACTTGATATTTTCCATCTATAAAAACAAACAACCTGTATCACAGTCCTAAATTGTTAAGAATAACTGCCCATCCTAGGATGGACCTATTATTCTGCCCACTCATTTATGTGTGCTGACCATCTGCTTTCTTTTTCTTTCCCTATCCTTTCAAAATCAGAAAAACACTGTTGGGCTGAGGGTCTAATTTATACAAGACAAGATAGTCACTTCTCTAATACCACAATAATTGTACCTACCAAAAGGTCACAAAGACATTTCAGGTTCTTAAGTATATTTACTGTAACATAGTTTACTGAAGTCCATTAATATGTACAATGATACAGTGAATTTCTTCTACTGGGTGCTTTTTTCTTGATCAGATTCATTGTTGACTCTCCCTCCATCTATCATATTTTTCTTTTAATTGATGATGAATTGAGTAATAATTTTTTTATATTCTCTGTACCATTGTTTAAAAGAAATAAAATATGATTTTAGATGTTTAATGGGCAGGTGGAGATTGGAGACTGAAGGTGGAAGGAGAGGTTAGAGTTGGATAAGTTGATCTGAGAATTGTTTGCATAGAGATGATAATTGAAATCATGAGAGCTGATGAGACCAGGTGAAATACCACGGAGGGGAGAAACAAAAGAAGAGGGCTCAGGACAGAGCCTTGGGGACCCCTGTAGTTATCAGGTGTGACAGATCTAGACCCCTGGATGGCATCCAGGTGGGAAGAGCAACATGATTGTTTATAGCACTTGGATCAGTTGGGAGTCATCTGCTCTGACACTGTGTCGCACAGTGCCATGAACATTATACTTACTCAGTAAGTATTTCCTGAATTATTTTAACTAGCGAGATAATAACCTTGGTCTGTCATGACATTCTTAGTAGACCTAGGTCAGGTCCTCATGATTGCTACTTTCTTTTCTACATTATTTATAAACAGTTTAATAATATTTTATAATTTTTCCATGGATCAGTTTTAAACTTTCTAATATGTAATTTCTAGAATAATTTTTCTTCCTTCTTTGAAAATAAGAATATGTTCTCCATGGTTTCACAAATATTACCATCAGTAGCCCACATCAGCTTGTATATTCATTTTCCTACAATTTCATTTGCTTAGGGCTAAGAACACATTTCCTTTCAAGCAATTAATAAGGAACGAAACTCTCTACTTGCTTATCTTGTGCTCCATTTTCTCTATGATTTTTCTGCCCTATGCAGTTTTGAAGGTAATTCTGTTCTAAATGAAGTAAAATTGGAGTTGAATACTTCTGACTTTGTCAGTCTGTTAATATATCATATTCCCTCAGCATTATACTATCTCTTCTTTCTTCTTGTTTGCAATATAATTTATAGACCTTTTTGGTTGCTTTTGGCATGTTCTATAAACCAGAGCTTTTCCTAGGCATTAGCCTTCTTAGGCCTTCCACCCTCCCCCCCCCCCCATAAATCTGTTAATCTTATATTTATTCTTGGTTATTTGTCTGCCAAGAGAGGGCATCATGGGAGGGCATCATCAGTTTCTTGAAATTATTGGTCTCTTTTATCAGAGTTCTCTAGTCTTTCAGAGTTCTTTACCTTTAATTTATTGTGGTCATTGTGTAAATTGTTTTGATTTTGCTCATTTCACTATGTTTCAATTCACTTAGATCTTCCCAATTCATCATTTTCATCATTTCTTATAATGCAATATTTCAATACATCCATATACCACCATTTGTTCAGAGATTCCCAGACAGACATTCACTTTGTATCCATTTCTTTGCTACAACAAACATTTCTTCTACTATCAGTATTTTTTTACATATGATTTCTTTCCCTCTGCTTTGACTTCTTTGGACTATATGCATCCACCTACCTTTCTAGTTTTATTTCATATCACTTCTTTTCCTTCATTCTCTGTTCCAAACTTGCCTGCTTAGGTGTCCCTAGTACACAATTTCTTCGTATTTGTAATACACTCCTCATGTATTGCACAGAATGCCTCATTTTCTTCAAAGCACAATTTGAATACCTTTTTAGATTCTATCAGTTACTGATAGAATCTTTCTTCAAATTACTTTGTCTCAACATCTGCCCAAATATACAAACTCAGGTAGGCCAAAATGATCCTGGGAATGCCTGTATGGACCAGTCTCCTGTCTGTATAATAATGCTCAGGATAATGTGCCAGTAGAAGCTTCATGACTAGACCAGCAACGTTATTTATTAGTAGGAGTTACACAATGAACCTTCTGTTAAAAGCTAGATCATTTAGAAGCATGTATGTTGTATTCTCCCAGTAAAGTCAAGAGCTCTTCCATTTTTGTATTTTTATTCCTAACATTTTACAGTCAGCCAGTTAATAATTTATTAAGCAGGTACAATGTGCTGAGCACTAAGGACACAAAGAAATGCAAAAGACAGAAGGAAGACTGCACATGGAAAGTTGGGGGATGGGGGTGGGGCAGGGCAGGAAGGCAGGTGTGGAAGGGTACCTGGTGCAGGGAGACGATGAAGACCAGCAGCGGGTGGCAGATGTTGAGATGGGCCCCATTCTTAAACTGAGTGCCTGGGAGGAAGTGTTCTGTGTCCACCCCGTACCCCCTCTCACCCTTTCCATTAAGGAGGAAGTGCAGTACCTTGCACATGGTCAATGCCATGGTGGTGGTGACTTGTCTAGCCTGGCCCATGGTGCCTCTTGTTGCTCCCTCAGGGTGCCTTGTTCCTGTGGGTAGGCTAGTTTGCCTGCTCTGTGAATCATGGTTGGTTGGTAGTTGATGGGGAGGGCTGGCTGCCCCTTCTCCATAGGATTTGCCTCCCTACATGATGGCCATGAGGGCTAGACTGGAAGGACTGGTGGTCTATGGGATGCTGCCACTGTTTATCTGTCTATTGGTGGCAATTGGTCAACAGTTGGTGGTGATGAGGAAGGTGGATCCTTTATCCATAATAATTTCTCCCTTCAATGATAGCTGTAGGGATTGGGATGGAAGGTCTGGTGGTTTAGGAGACACGGTTATTCCCAAACTCTTATACTTGTGAGAGAATGGATTTTCATACATCTGTAAAGTATGTAAATCAGTGTGAAATTCTGCTACATAGATATTTCGTGAGTACCCTTCCTTTTAGAAGCAGACAATAAACTGCTGACCATATCTGCATGATATTTTGCATTTAAAAAGTATCACTTGAATTGATAAAGAATTATTGTATAATATACATTTATATACATAAAAATGAGTAATGCTGAACTGATGTTTTATTAAAGTTGTATACTTTTATAAAATGCCAACAAGATTATTGAGGGTTAAATTTGGTTCTCTGAGTGAATGAATTGGATCATTTTTACTTTCCTATTATTTCATATACTATTATTTTTTCAGTCTTTGAACTTTCTAGTTCATTATAAGCCTTCTGGGAATATCCAGTGAGATGTTCCCTATTAGATGGTTCTTAAGTCAAACTTCAGGGGTTCTTACAACTCCTGTCAACCTCAGCTTTGCTTTCTCTGGGGACTGTTCACATCTTCTATCCTCCTGTAGCAGGCTGCAAACCCTTGTGTTTCCTGTTGCCTGCCAGCTTAATGCAAATCTAAGAGCAGCAGAAGACTAACAGTGCAGAAAGGAAAATGTACCTAGGGAACAAAGTCAGCCATTGGATCCTGTGGGGTTAGGGCTTCAGGTGGTAGCTCCAACATGTCAATCTGGATTAGAAATGGAGAGAGCTGTTTGCCTGATGCAACACTAATTTCCTGCTACAGGAGAGACTCAGTTTGTAAAGGGCTTTTAGCATTTCCCAACAGAAAGGAAGGTAAATGAAAGATTTAACAAGAATAAACTAAGCTATTAATATAGCATGCCCAGCAGATCTAATGCTAATTAGAAAAAGTAATGCCACAAGGAAGAATAGATTGCATACATCCTCCAGACAGTTTATAGTAGAAGTGAAAACTATTTCATGCAAATATTTTAAATGTAGAAGTACCCATTGATGCTATTTTTGAACAGATAGCAATAGAATAGGTTTTAAATTAACATCTATATAATTTTCAAATTAGGTTAGAGATACAAAATTTTTGTAACAGCTCACTGAATATTAATGTAAAAACCCTCTGGTATTTAAACTTATTCTTCTCTAGTACTTAAATTCTGAATATACACAATGTAAAAAATACTAAAATAATTCACTTGGTTTAAGAACAGACAGCTTTTTAAAGTCTTGTGTTTGGCTTGAAACATTTGTTCTTATTGAGAATGTTCTGTTTTTTATTCAAACTCACATTTGCTAGCACATCCTAATAAAACATTTATGATAAAGCTCACCACATGTATCTATGGGCATAATTGTTTCAATGTTTGATAGTCTCTTGTACACAAGTTTTTATTATATTTTTGTCATAAAAGACCCAAGTTGTTTTTCCATTAGACACATTTAAGCAACTTGAAAATTATCTCTGGACAAGAAATACTGTATTTCATTCAAAATTTAAAAAAAAATTAGTTCCTAAAACAAGGCAAAGAGAATGGTAAAGGAAGGAGGGGGGTCAAAGGAGGGTCAGTGTCTAAAATCATTAGATTCAATTCAGCAAGTATTTATTAACTACCTATTATGTTTCGGGTACTAAGGATAAAAAAATGAAAACGAACGCAGCCCTGCCTTCAAGGAGCTTGCAGTAAATTAGATGTGTAAACAAATAACTATGTTAAACTATGATAAATATGTAAAAGACATTCCAATGGTGATAAGAGATTAGAGAAAGGAGGAGGGATGACTTCTAGCTGGAATGGGGATTTGAAGGAGACAAGAAGACTTTATAAAAATAAGCTGCTTCAGCTGGTTGCTTTTATAATAATCAGGTTAAAGATTTAATAAAGGAGGCCTGAGCCAAAGTGATGGAAGTTGGTATAGAAATGAGCGGTCAAATGCAAGGGATAGAAATAACAGTAAAAATGGATTTAATTTTGTTTTGTTTTTCTTTTTTTGCTTTTTGGTGGGGGGAAGGCAGGACAGTTGGAGTTAAATGACTTGTCCAAGGTCACATAGCAAGTAAGTGTTAACGTCTAAGGTCATATTTGAACTCAGGTCCTCCTGACTCCAGGATCAGTGCTCTGTTCACTGTGCCACCTAACTGCCCCTTTTTTTTTGTTTTTCTTGAAACCAGTTTTCAAATATTCCAAGGGTTGTCAGGTGGAAGGAGGGGTTCAGATTATCTTTGTGGCCCCATTAGGCTGAGTTTAGATCTTTGGGCAGAAGTTGTAGGGAGGCAGATTTCAGTCCAATAAAAAGAAGATGTTTCCAACTATTACAGCTACCCAGAACTGGACCTGTGCGTGTTCTTCTTTTCACTGGTTATTTTCAAGTATGGGTTGGATGATCATTTGTCAGGATGCTTTAGAGAGAATTTCTACCTTGAGTAAGAGGTTGACAGATATGAATATTAAGGTCCCTTTAGTCTTTTTTTAATTTAAATTCATACTGATTCAGAAGGAGAAATATGTACATTCCTCACTCTCCATTGCCACTTCTATATTCTCCCTCTATCATTATCACTTGGCATCTTCTCTTCCTTTAAGAATCATGCTATCCATACTATATTTTCCCATCTGGGTCCTGATGACAGTTATCTGTTGTCTCCTAGGTCATTCTCTGTGACTTACAATCATCCTTTCCATCCCATTCCTTTGTTTGACATACACTAGGGACTTCAGAATACAATTTGATGTTGAGAGTTGGCATGGTTTTGTGCATAGAGCATTCTTGGAGTTAGGAAGAACTGAATTCAATTAGATATTTACTAGCTGTGTGACCTCATCTGTAAAATGTGGGGTAAGATTGCCATTCAGTGAAAAGCACTAAGGATTTGGTGTCAGAAGACCTGGATCTAATTTATGACACTCCTGCTTACTACCTGTGTGACCTTGGGCAATCACTTAGTCTTTTTTTGGATTCCAGTTTCTTCAACCTTCAAATGAGGGAGTTGGGACTCAATGGCTTCTGAGGTTCCTTCAAACTCTTAAGTTTATGTTGGAATGATTCCTTCAGACACCCACTTTTCCATTTCAACAACCTTCTCATTTCCCATTATCTACAGCTCTAGTTCCACCTTAGCCATGTACAGAGAGAGTTAAATCATTTATCTTATTATCACTATTAAGTATTCTACTCCATGACTAAGAACTTTAAAATTTCTCCATCTGGAATAACCTCCTATATCCTATTATTCTGACCCTCCCAATTCCTTATTCCTCTTAAATTTATTCTTCTTAGAGACTTCTCTACCCTCCCAAACCCTCACTCCTGCTCTGGCTTAATTTTCCTTCTTTTCAATATTGACCTTATAGTTAACCAGTTCAGTTACACATTACTCTATATTCCCAAATTGCTTGCTGCTTTGTCCTTTCCTAATCTGCCCAGATGCTAGTGGTCTTTCCCCTTACTTCTCTAATTACACTGATGTGTGTTTGTGTAATTTGTAGCTTTTTTATCTACCTATATGTCATTTACCCCAATTGAATGTAATCTCCTTGAGAACAAGAACCGTTTCATTTTTATCTTTGTATCTCTGGTGGTTGGCACACAGTAGGGGATTAACAAATGTTTATTGATTATTCCTTCTTCTGCTTAAGAAACTCCAGTGGCTTCCTTTTCCTCTATTATCACATACAAACTCCTTTATTGGGCCTTTAAATCCCTTCAGAGCCTGCCTTCAGCCTTTTCTCTTCAACATTATTATACATAACTTCCCTTCACACAATATTCCAGCCAAACTGCCCATCTGGATGGTCTTCAAACAGGATTCCATCTCCCATCTTTAAACCTTTGCACTGGCTATCCCCTATGCTTGGAATGCACTCTACACTCTTGCCTCTTAGGAGCACTGTTTTTATTCATGACTCAATTCAAACTCCCTCTTCTTTCTGAAGCCTTTAGTGTCTTCCTTTCCAAATCACCTTGTATTCATTTTATACATATTTGTATAGATATATGTATGTGTTGTTGCCTCTGCTAAGCAGAGTATAAAATCCTCGAGGGTAGAGATGGTTTCATTTCTGTCCTTGAATCTTCCATACCTGGCACACGGTATATGCTTAATAAATATTTGTTTGGTATATTCTAGTACAGATTGGATGACCATCTGTCAGGATGTGTTTAGAAGAGATTTCTGAATTATATGGGAGGTTGGACTAAATGACTACAATCTCAATATTTAGAATATTCAGATTTTCAGAGAAATACCTGAATGATTTATTAGTACCTCTGTAGTACCTCATTTTATTTACACATATATACATTTACATATTATATCTACATATACACACATGTATATGTACATATATATATACACACATGCATATAACACATACAAGTTTTTTTTAAAGCCTATTCTGTGCCAAGAAATTTACTAAGCATTGGGGATGCAAAGACAGTAACAGTCTGTGTTCTGAAGGAATTTACATTCTGTCAGGGAAGATAACATATACATAAAGAAGCATATATAAAATAAGTACAAGGTAGTTTTGGGGTGTGTGTGAGGAGGAAAACTATCAGCTGGAAGGAATCAAGAAAGACCTTGTGTGTATATGTGAGCAAGGCACTATTTGATCAGGTGGGAATTTGAAAGCCACTAAAGGCATCATAGTGTTTCTTTGTACATTGGTAGGATTACATTCAGTTTTCTGTAACAAATCAAATGTGTTTTATTCTGTTTTTCCTTCATATCCGAAATTCTCCTGTCCCCAATTCCAGATTATTTCAGTGAATGCCTCTACTATAGGTCTTAACTCTTGAGTAGTAAAAAATTGGGGGCATTTTTTGAGTAATGGCTTTTCTAAATAAGGTAGAGCACAAGGTAATTGCTTGACAGTTGAATATAGTATTGAATATTTTTATAATCTCTGAATTCAATAGCTGTTATATTTGATGATTTTTAAAAATTTAAAACAACGTATTTAAAATAATGAAATCACATATGATTGTCCCACCCTCTCTTTTTTAACTCGTAAATTCAACTGTTAATAATCTCTGTACAGAGTATCTACTTAGCAAGTGTAAGCTCCTTGAAGTCAGGAACTGTCTTTTGTCCCTTTTTTTTTATCCTCAGTGAGTAACATAGTATCTCTCTCATAGTAGGTATTTAATAAATATTTATTGACTGACTAACTCATTTACATTAAATTTTAAATTCTGGGTCAACTTTTCTCCTATCAGCTTTTCTGTTTTCCATTTTCTTCCCATTTATATTAAGCAGGTTAGGGAATGCATAGTTTTTAATAGATTACTTATGTCATAATTAGGAAATTAAATCTGATATTCACCACACCACCCAAATAATGTGCTTTAAGTGAAATATACGTGTTTTTATTTGCTGTTGGTTTTGATTATCCACACTGCAGTGTTGTCATTACAGATACACATGCATATCTATATATCACTGGCTGTCTGTGATTCCAAATTTAAATGCTTTGCAGTTAAAATTGTACTGAAACTATAAACTGTATGCTTTTCTTTTACCCAGTGTTGGAAATATCCTGAACTAAAGTGTGTGTGTGTGTGTGTGTGTGTGTGTGTGCGCGCGTGCGTGTGTATGAGAGATAGTAGAAAGAGGCCTGGCTCAACAGTGTGCCATAATGGACAGAGTAATGATTGAGTCACTTGGTTCATATCTCACTTATAAAACCTTGGGTTCTTCATTAAATCTGCTTGGGCCCAAGTTTTCTTGTCTATAAAATGAGAGGGTTGGACTAGATGACTTTGTGGGGTCTCTTCCAGTGCTAGATCTTTTCTTGATCCTAAACATTAGAACCGTAGGAAGTTAAAAAACAGCAAAGATCATTTAGCCCAAATTTCTGATTTTATAGAGGGGAAATAGTCTTTGAGAGGTTGTCAGATGGCTCTGCAGTATTGAGGCTGGGACTAGGACTCAGGTGTCATGAATCCCAGGCCAGTAACAACAAGCAAATATGTACAGACAAGCAATATACAGGATGAATAGTAATCAGAGAGGGAAGACGCTAGAATTAAGAGGATTGGGAAAGGCTTTCTATAGGAAATGGGATTTTAGTTGGTACTTAAAGGAAGCTTGGGAAGGTGGTAGATGGAAATGAAGAGGGAGAGCATTCCAGGATCTGGCTGTTACAGCCAGAGAAAATGCCCAGTGCCCAGGATGGAGTATCTTTTTTGTCAAATAGCCAGAATACCAGTGTCATTGGATCAAAGAGTACATGGTGAGAAACAAGGTGTGAGAAAACTAGAAAGGTGGGATGTGGCTAGGTTCTGGAAGATCTTGAATGCCAAACAGGATTTTATATTTGAGCTTGGTGGCACTGGTGAGCTACTGGAGTTTATTGAGTAGTGGGGTCACATGGTTGGGCCTTTGCTTTAGGAAAATCATTTTGGTGACTGAATGGAGGGTGATTTGGGGTCGTGGGAGACTGGGGTCAGGCTGCCCCACCAGCAGGCAATGGTCTAGACATAATGAAGGTCTGCATCAGAATGGTGGCAGTATCAGAGGAGAAAAGAGGGGGTATATTTGAGAGATGTTGCAAAATGTATTATTGATAACTACTGTTCTGTTTTCCTCTGTGATCTACCTTGTGCTATAGTTATTTATGTGCTTTGTTTTTTTTGGTCCAAACACTACCATTTCTCCGCCTCCCCAAAATTGTGTAAATTACTTCTATAAATAAGAACTGTGGCTTTGTTGTTGTTAAATTTCCTAGCACAGAACCTTCAACATAGTTAAGTCCAGGATAATTTCTCTGTTGTATTGAATTAGCTCTCCATAGCAGTTTTTATTGAACAATTAAGCATTGATCCTTCTTTGAGAATATCGGCAGGGAACATTCAGGTGTGACCTTTCTATAGTATAGTGGACTAGTGGTTTGAGGATTGACAGGTTGGCCTGCCATTTTCTAGTCATGTGACCTTGGATAAGTCACTTAACATCTCTGAATCTCAGCTTTTCCATGTTATACCTATCTTGTAAGTGGTAGACTGAAAAGATGGAGTTTGTCTGATTCCTAATCCAGTGCTCTTTCTACCCTTAAACTCTTAAACAATAGAATATTCACTATGGTTGTATCTAACAATGTCTTAAGTGGAAACACGTGGAAATCATGCTCCTCATTCAATGATTGACGTTTAACTTCTATAAAAACTATAAAGAGTTTATTTTTGTTTTAAAAAATACTTTTGAGTAAATATCTTTAAGATCCAAATAAAATACTTAGAATCATTGATAGTGCAGCTAGGTGGCTCAGTGGATAGAGCACAGGGTCTGGAGTCAGGAAGACTTGAGTTCAAATTATTAGTGAATGAAATTATTTAAGGAGTTGCAATTAACATTGTTGCTTTTTTTTTTTTAGCAGTTCATAAATAAATAAAGTATCCATGGATGAGCATAAGTACGAATCAAACAAATTATATCAAGACTATAAAAAATTTGTGTGACTTCAGACAAGTCACTTAACCACTGTTTGTCTCAGTTTCCTCATTTTAACAAGAGTTAAGCCATTGATATTCAAAGATGTTTTTCTGAAGAATTTTGTTTTTGCCCAAGGTTGCTGTGGATATCTGTCTCATCAGGGCAGTATAGCTTGTTAGCAATTTAAATAAACAATTACATTTTTCTTTGTGCTTCATATTAATAGTGATGGTAAAAAATGGATAGCTCATGATGTAGGAAGATTTCTGGACATTGGATTTTTTGTTCAACTTTGAACAAATCTTGTCAACTGAATGTTGTGTTGAATTTTAATTGGCAGTGTTTTATAAAGGAAAACAAGCTATTCATCAAAACTTTATTCATTAAATGACTTCTTTTTATTTTGTTTTTTTTTCCAGAATTTATTTATTTTTAATTTTCAACACTCATTTCTACAAGATTTTGAGTTACAAATTTTTTCTCCATCAAGCATACTGATTACTCCTTCCCTAGTTTGCCCTCTCATAGTTTGCCCTCATCCCTCCCCTTCCCCCCTTCCCCCTTACTTGTAGGACAAGATGAATTTCTATGCCCCATTTCCTGTATATCTTATTTCCTGGTTGCATGTAACAACAATTTTTTAACCTTTGTTTTTAAAACTTTGTGTTCCAGATTCTCTCCCTTCTTCCCTTCTCACCCACCCCCACTAGGAAGACAAGCCATGCAATATAGGTTATATGTGTATAGTTATGCAAAACATTTCTATAGTAGTCATGTTGTGAAAGACTAACTATATTTCCTTCTATCCTCTCCCATCCCCCATTTATTCTATTTTTTCCTTGGACCCTTTTCAAAAGCGTTTGCTTCTGACTATCCTTTCCCCCAGTCTGCCCTCCCTTCTATCAACCTCCCCTCTTATCCCCTTCCCCCTACTTTCCTGTAGGGTAAGATACCCAGTTGAGTGCATATGTTATTCCCTCCTTAAGAATGGCTTATTTTTATAAAGGTGATTTTTGTTACCTGCTTATTACTTGTGTTACCATAGACTTTTTGGGGAGGAGAGAATCTAGATTTGTGATTCTTCCATGTGCAAGTTATTATTTATATCAGTCTTATTGCAGATAAGCAGCTGTTTTCCAACTTACAGGCTTTAGCAGGGACTCTCACTCTGCGTTATGTATACCCATATGGGATATAAGAAACTTCTCAGGAAAATATGTGGATATTTGGTAATAACTACATTAACTATTGAAATATTCCAACAGTACTAGTGTTAATGAGGAAAAAAATTATAGATTCAAAGGAGAACAGTGAGGCTGTGAGGTTGGGAAGTAAAAGGGAGGAAAAATTATAGTCCATCTGGAAAACTTGAAAGATACAATTGAAGGAATAATTCCTACTAACCAAAACCAAATGAATGAGATTAGTATAAGAAATCCATTTTATATTCCATATTCATATTTCATATGAGAGATGGCAGCACAGTGAAAACTGAACTAACTGATCTCTACAATAATTAGTCCAAATTGATTTCTAATAAATGAAATTATAACATTTTTGATGTACCCTTAGAAAAACCATATCCTATTCCATATCCTGTTAATCTTTGTGAATCAGGAATTAAATCAGGCCTGTTCTTAATCAAACCCCAAGCAAGATACTGAACATGATACATGTAACAGCTTTATAACATGCTAAAAATGCTATGTGTCAAAGTTTTCTGTATAAAAATAATCTCTGCTATGCTTGATTAAACTCTGTATTTTAGTTCCTTTCATATTGAACAGAGGGTATGAAAGGGTTAACGGAAAGCCAAGGGGTACAGGTTTGGGAGCCTCTGTCTTAGACAGTTTCATGGGCACTAAAGGGCTCAGTTAACTAGTCACATATGTCAGAGATGGAACCTGCACCCAAGTCTTCTTGATGCCATGATTGGCTCTCTTTATTTACTTCTTCTCCACCATAGATGTATTTTCAATTTTAAGTGTCTGATTTTGAAGTTTTTCATATGATTTTTCAATAACAATGGTGCTTTGATTATTTAAATGACAATATTAATTACAGACTCATCACTTCATAATTTTATTTGGATATTCTATTTGGGTATTTGAGCTGTTCTTAAACAGTTTTCCTGGTAAAAATTTTGTACTATAGACTTGGGTTTAGTAATTATCTGCAACCAATTGTCTCTTTCCATAGGGAGAATATATATTCTTACATAGATATGTTATTGCTTTATTAAAGTGGGATATAAGGAGTTTGGGCATTAATTACTAATTGTTGAGGTTTAATTGTACCATTTACATCTCAAAGTGTTATAAGCAATAAAAATTATTATTCAAATCACATATTCCAAGATTTCAGGTTACATATTTTATCTTTTGGAAAACACAGTTACATAGAATAGTAGAACTAGAACTGGCAGATAACCTTATAGGAAATGTGACTCCATTATTGTACAGATGAGAAAACTGAGGTCTGGAGTAATTGTGACTTACCTGACATCACATAGTCAATATCGGAGCCTGGCATTAGAACCTAGGTCCTCTCATTCTAAAACTGTGTTTTTTCTGTTTTACCAGCCAGAAAGGCAGCAATGTTACTAAACCATTTACTTAGCAGTCATATCTTCATAATAATAGTTCATATTTTATTATGTAACAGGTTTGGGTTTGCAAAGCACCTTCTTTACAACAAACTGGTGAAATAGGATAAGGAAACTGAGGCTTAGTAGTTGAGGCTTACCCATCTATAGTCACACAGTTAGGAATTGAACTGGTACAAAGGATTTCCCAGAAGGATATGAATAAGATGGACATAGTCCTTTGTAAATTATCTTACTTGAGCAGTTTGTAGGCATTTCTGTTATTGTTATGTTTAATATTTGTTCTTCCTTTCATCTCAGTTTGTTTTCACCTCCCCCAATTTAATGATCCAGGTGTATGATGAGGACTTGGCAGTGGCTCTGAGGCCACATTTTGGCAAAGATTGATTCTATCTTAAAATAGTGCTAAAATAAAACTTTACTTGCAATTCAGGATAAGTTTTACTTTAAATTCATTCGAGTTTGCAAAATGTTAGTAAACATTGTTTTCTTTAATTAACAAAGAACCTGTATTTCCTTGGACATTATTCATAAAGAAATTTGGTGTAGTTAAATTAAGTAGTATTCTCAATATAACAGATATTGGGATTGTGATAAACTATGGAATTGGCAGTGAATATCTTGAAAAGACTAGCTCCTTTGAGCAGGTAAACCATTCTCAGTTTTCCAAACTGCTTACAGAACTTGTTCTGTATTTATTTGATAGTATAAAAGCAGTGTGCAGACATAGTGCTGAACACTTGTAATTCTTGCTCCTGGGGAGGTTGAAGCTGGCAGTTCTCTTGTGCTTGGGGGTTCTGAGCTACATTTGACTAAGACAGTTAGGTGTTCACATCCAGTTAATATGGTGAACCTTGGTGGGGGGGCCCCTAGGTTGCCTAAGGAGAAGTGAACCAGCCTTTGTCAGAAAGCCTTTGTGCTGATCAGAATGGGATCTGGGCCCATGATTAGTTCCCACAGTTCCAGCTTGGGTGAGATAAAGAGACCTAACCCTAAAAAAAACCAAACAAATAAATAAATAAAAAACAAAAGGAAAGCAAAGAAATAATCTTATAACAAATATCTCTAAATTTTCTTTGCCTTCCAAATGAAACTTTAGATGTGAAATTTCTTAGAAAACAGTAATTACTGGTTATTTGTGTCTTTTCATATGCAATCACGTTTAGGTGTAAAATTTCTAAGTATTCCCCACATTTACTTTATTTACCTCATGTTGAAAGACTAGTTGTTAATTTTATACTTTTTACATTTTCAGATAACTTGGATTTTTACTCCACTAACAGCTGAAATAGCAAGTCTTGATAGTGGAAATATAGATGAAATTTTAAGTAAGTACTTGGAAACTTAATTTTCTTTGTATAATTACTATTTCATAAAGAGTTGCCTGTGTGAAATTACTGTAAAACTCTAATTGGAATACTTGGGAAATCAGTATTCTGATTAATTTAATTTCATTACTAATTGAAGGGAAACCAGAAAATACTTTTGATTTCAGGGATTTCTAATTTTTCTAAAAATATATTGCTACTTCCTTACTCTATTGAACATATTAAACAACTATGTTTTTTTTGATAATTCAGCATCTGAATTAGCTCAGTTTGTATCATAATTCTTAGTATCAGTTTCAGGCTTATTAATTCAGTTCTCATTATGTATATCTAGTACAGTAGACATGGACATTATAGTATTTGGGACTGTGTACTTAATGATCTGAAACCATACTCCAAAGTTTGCTTTTTAAACAAAATCACCAATAATTTGATTAGTTGTCAGCTACCTTATCTATGAAAAGTTGTAAAGTCCATTTTTTGATGTCTTATTGGTTGAGTTACATTCCAGGCAGCTAGTGGTTTTTTTTTTTTTTTTAAGCAGTTGGGGTTAAGTAACTTGCTCAAGGTTACATGGCCAGGGGTTTCTGGGTGGGTGTTAAGTATCTGAGCCCAGATTCGATCCCCAGGTTGTTCTGACACTGGGGCCAGTGCTCTTACTCACTGTGCTACCTGCCTGCCCTGAGGTAGCTAGTGTTTTACAGTTATATTTGCAAATAATGTGATTGTAGCTACTGTAAAAGAGTTTTGGGATGGGTATAGAGATGGTTTTATGTTTTTGAAATAGTAATAGGAAAATTATTTTATAGATAGTAATTATAATTTTGAGATTAAAACAGGTGATTTATTGAAAAATTGTGCTATATTTAGAGTTTGCTTAAGTGTTTCTTTAGTAATTATAACTATTAAATAATGTATTAATATCCATTCGCTTAAGTAATATTGCAAAAGTTAAAGTGATATGGGTTAAAATAAACAACTTTTTATAACAAATGTTAAGGGACATGCATATTGTTTTTATTGTAATATATTTTGTCCAAGTCAAAGTCCTGCTCTGAAAGACCCCTCTTTAGTTAATTAGGGAGTCAAAAGAAGTGATTTAAATATAGTAGTTGATGAGGGAGGTATTATACCTGTATCCCTTTTGTCTAAAACACGAGATATTTTCCTAATTTGTATTGATGTTTGGAATTTAAGTGACTTTTTGCTACTTGATGGCAAGATAAAAGTTTTCTATTGAGTTTGACTTTTTCCTCATCCCTTCCTTTGGTGATATGCAAATGTCATAATTATTTTGTTACCAAGAGTTCTTGGTAAATGAACAGGGACCAAAGGAAATACAGCTAATCCTCAATTTTTGTGGGGTAATGTTCCTAGAAAATAGCACAAAAGTAAAAAATGTGAATGTTGATCCATTGAAGTGCACGAAATAAAATTGGCAACATGCAGAACATTTTTTCTCACTAGTAATTCCCTAGAATTCTGTGACCTTTTGTGCCAACATGTTTTAAAAAAAACATTGATTTCAGATAATATTAGTTTTTCATAATACATTAAATCTATACCATAAATACTGAATAGCAAATACTTAAATCAAAAACATTTTTTAACTTGAATCTTAACTTCTGATCGTATGAGGGCATTTTACTGTGAATAGGCATACTTTGGAGATATTGCTGGTTAGGTTCCAGACCACTGCAATAAAATGAATATCACAATAAAGTGAGTCACACAATTTTTTTGTTTTTCAGTGCATATAAAAGTTATGTTTATACTATAGTCTATTAAGTGTGCAATAGCATTATCTTAAAAAAAAAGCAATGTACATATCTTAATTAAAAAATGCTAACCATTATCTGGGCCTTTGGCAAGTCATAATCTTTGTGCAGGTGAAGGGTCTTGCCTTGATGTTGATGGCTGCTGGTCAGAGTGGTACTTGGTCAAGATTGGGGTCGCCATGGCAATTTTTTAATATAAAACAGCAAAGAAGTTTGCCACATTGATTGACTCTTCTTTTTCCTTGAATACTTAGAGGCCATTGTAGGTTTATTAATTAGCTTAATATCTGTTTTATTGTGTGTCAGGAAATAGTGAGGCCTGAAGAGAGGGAGAGAGACAGAGGAATAACCAGTCAGTGGAGCATTCAAAACATACACAATATTTATTGATTAAATTCATTGTCTTATATGGGTGTGGTTTGTGATACCCCAGTAGTAGTAACATCAAAGATCACTGATCATAGATCAACACAACAGACATAATAATAATGAAAAAGTTTGAAATACTGCGAAAATTACCAAAATGTGACAGAGACATGACATTATGTGAGCACATGCTGTTGGGAAAATGGTGCTGACAGACTTGCTCAGTGCAGGGTTGCCACAAATCTTCAGTTTGTTAAAAGATCACAGTATCTGTGAAGCATGATAAAGTGAAGTGCAATAAAATGAAGTAGCCCTGTACTATACTGCTATAAACCTCTCTACCTTGGCTACCCTCTGAAAACCAAGGATTTAGTTACTGCTGTTGGAAGGTGCCAAAGCTAGTGAGGTCTTGATATCATGTAAGAGCCCAAAAGACTTCCACTCTGCTGTGGGGGCGTAATTGCAACAACAAAACTTGAGTTTTAAAAACCCACAATGTAAATGTATGATAAATGCATGGGAAGCTCTTCACAACGATAGGATCAACAAGACCAGTGAAGCACATAGTAAGATACCAGCTGCTTCACAAACTTGCACGTATTATGCCTCGCATTTTTTTCTCTACTGTGCATAGCCGTGAATGTGCATGGTTGCCAATGTGAAAGTGAAAATGAGGTTACTAATAAAATCATGTGAATGCTTAAAGTCACAAAAGTTAAATGCACAAATGTTGAGGATTGGACTATATTTGCTGTATGGTATTCTTAGTTCTAGAAAAATTATTGTAATCAAATGGACCATCTTTTAGAATTTTGAAGTGACTGTGCCTATGTAACCAATCTTAATTTTCTCTACTAATGGAGCTTATACACAAATCCTATTCACAGCTCTTAGTTTTATTTCTCCCCTAGCTCTTATGAAAGCTGATACCTGTAGCTAAATTGATTAATCTTAAATTGAACCTTTGCCTTCCCCAGATCCTTTGTTAGATGCCAAGAACAAAGAAATCATCTAGAGAAAATGTATATTAGAATGCTATGAAGCAAAGGGGGACTTTAATAACTGTATAAGTTGGCTCTGATTGTGTATGGGTTTCTGGGTAAAATTCAAATGATAGTAATAGAAAAAATATGGATATGAATAACTTAAGTATAATGTGTTTTTTTTATTTCAGACAATGCAGATGTTGCTTTAGTTAATTTTTATGCTGACTGGTAAGTAATAGTTTTGCTTTTATGAATATTAATATTTTTTATGTTTCAAAATTGAATTTTTTTCTGGTACAAAAGAGTGGGAAATCTTTTTTTCTCCCCAATTTAGAACCATTTATATATAAGAAAAGGGCAAGGGAACACATGCCAATAAAAACAGTTTAGTGAATTGTTGCTTTGGGGAGGGAGAAAAATATCTTCTACTTCTCCACTTTTCATTTAATAAGTAGCACAAAACTTTATTTGATAACATAGCAGCAAATAGAAAGTATATTCTGATTCCTCTTGGCCAGCTTAAGAGAGAAAGGGAGGTGAGGGGGAGGATAAAGAAAAGGAGTGATGAGAAAGAAGAGGAAGAAATAAGAAAAATGGAGAATAGGAGGAAATGTATGGGGAGGATTACCCTCTCACGCTCAGATTTCTAAAAGATATAGCACAAGGGAAGCTTTAGCTGCTTTTAAAAGCCTCATTACGTGACAAAATATCTTCCCTGAGTTCTTTATTCTTTATCTATGTATGATTTAGTTTTTATGGTATAGAGGGTTAAAAGACAAGGGAAAATCATAACTATAATTTCTATAGTGTGCCTTATAGTTTATGAAGTGTTTTTCTCACACCTTTACAGTTAACTAAGAAGTACAGACACCTCCATTTTAAAGATGAGGAAACTGAAGGTCAGAGAAGTTAGGTGACTTGCTTGCAAAGATGCATAGCAGAGGCAAGCATGTTCTCAGACCAGCTTCCATAGTCCTGGAGTAATAGAACAGAATTTAATTGTGTAGTAGGGCTAATGATCATCTGGTATTCCCACTCCTTTGTTTTAAATGTTTATTGATGCTTTCATTTTTATATTGTCTTAATTTCTGAATGAGACGGCTAGGTGGCTTAGTGGATAGAATGCTAGGCCTAGAGTCAGGAAGACCTGAGTTCAAATATGGTCTCAGACACTTAACTGTCTGACCCTAGGAACATCACTTAACTTCTGTTTGCTTTAATCTATTGGAGAGTAAATGGTAGGCTACTGCAGGATCTTTGCCAAGAAAACCCCATTGACAGTTTGGCTCCAGAATCAGGAGTCAGGAGTCAGACATGACTGAATGACTGAACAACAGTTTCTGAATATATCCCTGCCTCCTTCCCTGACCAATAAGTGAGTCATTCCTTGAATGAAAAATCCTTTATCTGGCACTTATTGTGTGCCAAGGGCTATGCTAATAACCATTAGAGATACAGATAAAAATGTAAATAATTTTGGTTTTTAGGGATTTTATCTTTTAATTGGGAGAGATAGCACACATTGGAGGTTTCAGCAGCAGGGGGGATGGTAAGGCCTAAGGGTTCAGTGGGTGCATTGGCAGATCAAGTGACAGTGCCTGAATATCTGGAGGGCATTAGCATTAGGGTGGATGGTAAGGCCCAGAGACCCCCCCTTCTTATTGCAAGGATTATAGTTGATGAATCACTGCTCATTGCAGTATTTTTCGAGTTTAAAGCTTTTTGTTTGGGTACACACAAACATGCACACATGCACCCACATACACACACACATTTTTTTTCATGATATGTGGTAGGCACTTTTTATACAAATATATCTATCTAAAATAGATTGCTTTTCTTTTGTGCTAATTGACAAGTATGGAGATGAAACCAACAAGCTTGAGTTGGTCTAATATAGTAATTTGATTCATGAATGATCTGTAATTTCTTTCACTGTATCAGCAGATATTGGTGCACATATCTGCTCACATTAGACTTATTATATAAATCCTAGGGAGTTATGTCTGGGCCTGATAGAGGTTAGGAGGCTTGGCATAGGCTCACACAGCTAGTGAGGGTTAGAGGTAGAATCTGAACTCATCTTTTTTGAAATCTATGCCTAGCTTCTATAATTCTGGTCAGATTTCTATTGTAAAGATAACTGAACAGATATATTAAAATCTTAGTATCACAGTGATAACCAAGCACTTTC
Source organism: Petaurus breviceps papuanus (assembly GCF_028583685.1). Taxonomy (NCBI): domain Eukaryota; kingdom Metazoa; phylum Chordata; class Mammalia; order Diprotodontia; family Petauridae; genus Petaurus; species Petaurus breviceps. The sequence goes on along the minus strand of NW_027185694.1, from coordinate 13,087,718 downwards.
CTAAAAGCCTTAGTTTCAGTTTTATAGGTAATACTGAATGTCCCATCACAAGAGTATCAACCAGACTTCTCTTTCAGTGCAACTCTAAAAGATCTTTAGGTATATATTCATTCTGTAAGAAAAACAATCTAGGGGCGGCTAGGTGGCTCAGTGAACAGAGCACTGGCCCTGGAGTCAGGAGGACCTGAGTTCAAATCCGGCCTCAGACACTTAACACTTAGTAGTCATGCGACCCTGGACAAGTCACTTAACCCCAATTGCCCTGCCTTCCCCCTCCAAAAAAAAAAAAAAGAAAAAAACAATCTAAATCCTCATTCTTATATACTTTAGTCTTTTAATTCCTTTTGAAAAATACCAGTGGTTTTACTTTATTTGAAAACTATCACATTGTAAATAAATTAATAGTATATTATTTTCAACATGAATAAACTCACAGTGAGTATTAGTAACTATAATAAAATCTGAATACTTTGTTTTTCCATTTTAATTTGTATCTTCACTGTGAATAGGTGTCGATTCAGCCAGATGTTGCACCCAATCTTTGAGGAAGCCTCCAATGTCATTAAGGAAGAATATCCAAATAAGAATCAAGTAGTATTTGCCCGAGTAGATTGTGATCAGCACTGTAAGTACTCATTGATATTGTTAGTGGCAGGGATCATCTTATTCATTTTAAATGCTTTGTTACAGCTTGTTTGAAGTGGTGTACCAGAAAGAATTTTGTGACCTTTTCCAAGATGATGGTTATTGTTAATGTTTAATCTTGAGAAATTATTACCTCAAGCCTTACTTTTATCTTTGTGAAGTATTAAATTGTGATACAGTTGGATTAGTTTTATTTATATATATATATATATATATATATATATATATATATATATTGGATGAGGAAGAGGGAGAACTGGTTGCAAATCTGAAATAGCAAGGTTTTAATTAGAGCAGTAATACTAAAATGTATTCATATTTAAAAATAGATTTTAAGCTGGGTATGAATAATGATCAGACTTCTGGTGTCTTTAGAAACATCTTAAAGATTGACCACAATAGAGATTTTTTTTTTGTTTGCTTATTTTGGAAAGATCTGTGATTTGATCTGTATAGGCAACTCCCAGTGAGGAAAAACCCTCCACTAGATGCAGATCAGCTCCTGCTCAGAAACTTGATCCTTTTGGAGAGTTCTCTGAGGGCACTGAAAGGCTAAGTGAATTATGTGACCAGGGTTTGTCACAGGCAGGACTGGAATCAGCATCTTCTGACATCAAGTCCAGCTCTCTCCCCATGATTCCCTAGCTGCCTCATCTGTTATAGTTATTTAAATTTTTTTTTAAAAATCAGAGTCATTAGTTATTTGATTTGATTTAATGGATTATTAATCACTGTGGCGCTTTATAAATGTCTTTAGAAGCTCAATTGTCTGATTACTGTTATCAGTTGAGCACATATATTACCACTGAACACCCTTCTTGACGTGGGTCATGTTCCAGTGCATAAGAGCATTCCTGTCAGCTTCCACAGCCATCTGGCTAAGAAGTAAGCATCATTGATGGAAGTCGTGCCTTCATATTAGAGCTCATTCCTAGGAGTTCAGTGTCTACCTCACTGCTTGTTGATGCCTCCCACTCTCCTTTTCTTCTTTTTTCTCTGTTCTCTACTCATTTGTGGAAAGGATTAGAAATAAAAATACTAGACTTACAGAATTTCTCAAACTTTCTATTCAGCATTCTCCCTCACACAAGCTAGTAACTCATTCCTAATCTAAATAGTTAAGCACAAAGATAGAGCCTCTAGCAGAGATAGTTCATGGAAGTACAGACAGGGCTCTCCATCTCACCTCACATCTTCACCTCAAAGACTTTATGAGGGCAGATGGACCACAAACTCTTAGTTTTGGAGTTTGTGGGTTATCTCTGGGTACTAGTGTACATATCAATAAACTTTGTGTTATAAAATCAGAAATCATATTTTCATACCTAGAGTTCCTAGGAAAAAAGTCTCCTTCTAGACAATCAAAAATCCTCTGTTGTATGTTGGAGAGGTACAGTTGTTCTTAAAGAATGCTGACATCAGTGTCCACAATTGCCAGGGTTTCTTGTTTTGAGGTTTGTGTTATGCATCTGCTAAGTCTTGTATAGATGACATTTCTTCCATTAGAGACTTATAACTTCAAGTTTCTAGTCATAACTTCTGTTGATGGAAGTGACACCTAATATATTTTCTTTAGAAAATAAGCCCCAGGGCTTAGCACCATGCCTGGCACATAGTAGGAGCTTAAGAAATGCTTGCTAACTTGCTTTTCCCCCCAGCTATGAGAAATTTGTTTAAAAAAAATGGATGCTATGGTAACTGATGAGTTGGTTGATGTTTTCTCCATCCCTTTTGATCATCTCTAGCTCTGTTGCTGGTTTTGGAGTTGCTTTTGCGTGAATCCAGAATGACAGAGCCACCTGTAGCAGGGGTGCTAGTGATCCTGTATTCTTCCAGTTAGGATGAAGGGTGGTCCAGGCAGTGTGCAAGGTGAATACTTACCATACCACCCTTTAGGACAAGATGTTTTCATGTATTTGTGGTGATATTTTTAAAAATTATATTTTTCAACTATTTGCCTATAAAACAATGGTCAGAAACTTCTTTAGTTCTAAGACAGGAGCAGTGCTTATGGATGCTATTGTCAGAAGCTCAGTGTAATGAAGCATTTCCTAAGAATTAGATCTGTCAAAAGTAGACTTAGATTCCTCCAGAGGTAGTGTATTCTTTTTCACAGAGTTGTCGGAAGATGGATTATCATTTTTCTGCATTGGTTTAGAGGGGTTTCTATTCCATCCAGGCAGAAAGATTAGGTTAGATGGCCTCTTAGATTCCTTCAGGGGCTGCTAGGTGGCGCCATAGTGCACAGAGTGCTGGACCCATAGTCAGGCTGACTCATCTTCCTGAGTTCAAATATGCTTTGTGACCCTGGGCAAGTCCTTTAACCCTGTTTGCTTAAGTTTCCTCATGTGTAAAATGAGCTGGAGAAGAAAATGTTAAACCACTCCAGTATCTTTGTACCTGAAATGGGTCACTAAGAGCTGGACACGACTGAAAAAGTTTCTTCTCACTCTGAGATTCTGGCCTCTGAAATCCCATCTATAACTCTAAGAGTCTATGATTGTTTAAATTTATATTTTCTTCTTAGCTAGGTTGAGCATTTTTCAAATAATTATTTATAGTAATTTGTCAGAGATTAGATTTTTGTCTCTTAAGTATTATTATCAGTTCTTTATCACTTAATGACTTTTTTTTTTAAACTGAAACGCGAGAGCATAGAATTTAAAGGTGAAAACTTCCCTCGAGATCATCAGGTTTAACTCCCTCCTTTCCTAATGGAAAATGGAGACTCTGAGAGGTAAAATAGGTGACTAACATCATCCTAGGGATGTCTGCTTGGTTATTTCATTTCTGACCTTGAAAATGTTTCTGCTATAGAAAGAAAACCAAAGGTCTCTCCCCTAGTCACAGATTCCATGTGGTTTCCTTCTAGTGGGCGACTGCCATGTCACTTGACATTTTTACAGAATAAGGCTTCTTTCTTTCAGTGGACTTATTTACTGTATGTGTTCTTTTTTCTTATCCTACGTTTAAAGATAATGTTTTGGTGCAATATTCTTTGCCACAAGCACCACTCCAAACAAACCCCACTAAAAAGCATATTGCTTAAGCAAAACTGCCCAGTGGTGTTTGTCAGCGATTTGGGGGAATTGAGTATGAGGTATGGCCATAAAGTCATGTCTTCATTTTCCTCATACAGTCATTCCATAATGTATCTATCCAGACAAATCACTTAGGACTCCTTACTCCTAATCTAGTCTCTTTTTTCCTACTATATCAAACCTGTCGTTTTTGCCTTCAGAGTCAGCTGCCAAAAACTTCTACCTTTTTTTCCCTAATACTCCTGTATTTATCCATATCCCTTTGATGATAATAATAGCAGTAGCTCTATTATATGTGTAGTTTAAGAAATAGGACAGGAATATTGTGAATAACTATTATTTGTGCTACATTTTAAAAATCTTTGCTTTGATCCTTCTGTCCTTGGCTACCACACCATATCTTTCTTCCCTTCCACTTTTGAAAACTTATTTCAAATTCTTAGGTGGTTACTTAGTGGCCTAATGATCTTGGGCTAATCATTTACTTTCTTCTGACCTCGGTGTTCTCATATGCTAGGTGAGGGGGGTGAACTAGATCAGGGGTTCTTCATTTTTTTTTGTTTAGTGGACTCCCTTTCTCAGAATGATGTTTTTTAAATTAATAAAATACATAACATTATAAAGGAGATCAATTACATTGAAACATAGTTAAATCAAAGTATGTATTTTTAAAGTTTATGCTCTTGAGGCTAACAACCCTTAATGGATCAAAAATTCATGATTGAACATAGTGCTTTAGAATTTATTGTGAACATCAGCTTGGTGAGGTAGGTGATGCAAGTATTATCCCAGTGGTGCTTTTTTTTTAAAGGTCAGAGAGCCGCAGGGAGGTGGAGGTCCTGCAGTGAGTAAGTAGCAGAGCTAGTCTGGTGTTCCCACTGTACCTCTATTTCTTGCTCCTCAGATCTTCCCTAGAAACTTATGTTAGCAGAACACTGTGGAGCAAGAGGTATTAAATACTTCATTGGTTTTATAGAAGCTCGAGTTGCATTGATTTATATTCAAAGAAAACTTCAGGGCTCCTCTTCTTACTGAAGTCAAGTCCAAGGGTGAATTAGTCTGATAGATCGGGAATAGCCCTGGGATTAGTCAGAGAAGTTGAGTTCAAACCCTGACTCTTCTGTTGGTGACATTGGAGAGAAAAGTCCATTCAACTCTCAGTTACTTCTCTAACACTTGTCCTCCTATGAATTCCTTATACTAGAATTATATGGTTATACTGGACAGGGGAAGGAGGCCATTGGAGGAATCTAGGTAGAGTCCCGGAGTTTTTGTGGAACACATCAAAAACCATACAGTTAGCAGTTTGTGTGCATACTGCCTGTTGCAAATGTTTCTGCTTTAAGTAATAAGGCAACTATAATTGACCAAGTCCTGTGAAATCCCTGTAAGGTCTGAACTATCTGCACTTAGCCATTTTATGTTAATGGTGGCTACCCTGAAATTATAGATTTTAAATCTGAAGAGAGGTATTTGATCAGATTGATATTTTATATAGAGGAGACTTTAACTAGTTGGTAGACAAAAATTCCCTTAGGCTAGCATATCATTTAACTCTTTCCCTAAACTGTGTATTGTACTGCAAGGGTTAAAGTGAGATCAAATAGAGTTACCTTCAGAAAAGCTTGAGATGGTGGGAAAAAGAGTCAAAGGCTTTTCCCTTTAGGGGGAAAAAATCTTTCTCCACTTTTTTGTCAATGAGTGGTTACATTTAAAGAGAGAACCAGCTAGTAGGTTTATATGGAAGGGGGACCCATGAAGGGAAGATATTTCCTTCTGCCAGAAAGTGTTTTTATATAATAAAAGTAATTAATTTTATGTTATTGCCTGGGGTGACTCCTGATGTTTGATGAAAGGGATTCTCACTCTTCCTTCTTAATAGGGAACCCTTACATGTTTTTTAGTTACAGTTGTGATCTGGATCTGCTTAGCTACCAATGAAATTTAGAAGAAGGGATCTATGCGTTTGAAGATTGTAATAAAGAATACACATAACTATGAAACAAAGAGAAAAGTAAAATGTTGAAAAGCAGACTCTATCCATTCTTCCTTCTCAACTTGCTTTTCTTTATTCCTGCTCACTCTTCCATCCCTGCTATTGAAATCTTTCTTTTAAAGGATCAGTTCAAATGCCTTCTTCTCTAAGAAGCCTTTCATGATCCCTGCAGATTCTAATGTTCCTTTCGTGCTTCCTTTTCTTCTCCTTTTAAACAATTCTTTGTGTGTAGGTCTTTCTTCTCTACCACGTTAGAAGTGCCTTGGGGAAAGTAAAATTTTATTTGTTTTTATATCCCTTGCAAGATCTATTAGAGTGTTGGACCTAGAGTCAGGAAGATCTGAGTTCAGCTTTGGTCTTAGATACTTGCTAGCTGTTATGAACCTGGTCAAATCATTTAACCTCTGTTTGCCTCAGTTTTTCTCAATTATAAAATGGGGATAATAATGGCACCTACTTTGCAAAGTTGTTGTGAGGATCAAATGAGGTAATATTTTGTCAAGTTCTTAGCACAGTATGTGGCATTCAAGTAGTCACTTAATAAGTATTTATTTCCTTCTTTCCTATCAGATTGTTAGCACACTGAAGGCAGGACTTGAGTTTTCTCTAAACTTTGTACTTACACTGTGTTATACACACAGTAGACACTGAATAAATGTTAATTGACTTGAATTTTGATAAGACAAAGGCTTAACATACCTATTCTCTTAATATGACTGAAGCAGTTTTTTTTTAACTTTTCTATTTTCTTAGCTGAAATAGCCCAAAGATATAGGATAAGCAAATATCCTACCCTAAAACTGTTCCGGAATGGTATGATGATGAAGAGAGAATACAGGGGTCAGAGATCAGTGACAGCAATAGCGGATTACATCAGGCAACAAAAAAGTGACCCTATTCAAGAAGTTCATGACTTGGAAGAAATCAAATTTCTTGATGTAAGTTCCTGAAGCAACTTTGTTCAGTATCTATCTTGTAAAAAAAAACTTCATTACAATAGAAATCTTATAACAACAACAACAAAAAACCAAAACCCCAAACAAATTACAGTTCTTTAGTCAATATCTTCTTTTTTAAAAATTCACTTCAACATTTCAACAATTCACTTTTTATTCACTTCAACAAATCAAAAGTGACTGCTCTTAAAGCTTGTTATAGGATTAAATTTATTATAATAGAATTTTATCTGTACTGATTTGACTTCTTGAATTACATTTTGAAATAGAGGCTATCATTTTGCCGAATGAAAAATCGTTGATTAGAATGTACAGAGTACATTTAAATCTGACTTATTTGAGTTTATTGAGGGGAGTGGGGAGGAAGGTATAAGTCTATTAAAAGAAGTTCAGATTTTTTCCCCCATGCATATGACTCAAGCTAGGTTAATCAAAGAGATGGTATAGAAAAAGCATCTAAGAATCTAAGTCTAAAATCTTGTGTTTACATCTTGACTCTACTACTTGCTACCTGTATGACTTTGGCAAAGTCACTTATTAAATTTTCTGAAGTTTCTTTATTTGTAAAAAACAAAACAAAACAAAGGGAACTGGGTCCTCTATGCTCTAAGACTGCTTTTTGCTCTCAAGTCAATGGTCCTAGGAGAAGTTATTTTTATTTGTATCTTATATAGTTATTTTATGAATTTGCTTTAATGAGAGTAACTTGTAATAATTTTTTATCACTTATTTTCATGTAAGTATTTATTTGAAATGGTACTTGAAAGCAATTTATCCTTTTAAATATTTTGAATATTTTCCCCTCTTTGCCCCAATTTACCTTCAAATTCATTTTTTTCCACCATAAATTGTGCCAGGGTCAGTAGATAAGTGTTTAAGTACTTATTACATGAGCTTGTAGTCAACCCACCCTTTTTTAGATCATCATAAATGTTAAATTTGTGTAGTTCTGCTCAATAAATTGGGTTTTATATATTAAAATGCAAAGTTTTATTTTTTAATATAGTTTAAATTTTAAATGCAAAAAAAGACTTGCTAATTAAACATTAAAAATTACTTTTTGGCCTTTCAAAATAAAATGCTGAAAATAAATTTTAATGATTTGCTGATTGTCTTTAACCAAGCATTTTTTCATATTATGAGTGTTAAGTGTTTGGAGCTGAATTTATATTTGGAAACATGAGTAACAGCTATAGCTCTTTAGATACCTGAAGAAGGAATATATAGTGTCATGTTAATACAGTATGGGATAGGGTGGAGAACATCATATGTAAAGATCATTATGTGCATGCTTTGTTTTATATTTGCAGCGCAGTAAAAGAACAATCATTGGATATTTTGAACAAAAGGACTCAGACAACTATAGAACCTTTGAAAGAGTAGCAAATATTTTGCATGATGATTGTGTCTTCTTTTCTGCATTTGGGTAAGTTGATTAATGTTGGTATTATATTATTTTTTTTTTTTTTTGCTCAAATGACTTCATAGCTCCCATCTTTCTCTGGGACTTTGTAATATGACTTACTATTAATTTTAACCACTGTTGAAGGGCATTATTATGTATATGTAACATAGTTGCTTTTTCCTGGAGCCCCACAGTGACTTGGACCTTTATTGCTTTTAGGTAATGCCAAGAGTGCATCTAAGTATCCTGCCTAACTAAGGTCTTAGAGGGATGGGATCAGAGGGTAACTGGGGTCCCACAGTGATGGAAAAATTGAGGGTGGATACTAGAAGTCCTTAATGGGTAAGGCAAGGTAATGTCCAGAGAAAGGGATAATAGGCACCCCTCAGACTGGAAAAGTTAAAAATTAAAGCCTTACAGTTAGAGGAGTACACAGCAGCTCCATGATGGGAGCAACTTAAAGCCAGAGAGCTCAGCTAGAAGTTGCTAAGACAAAGGAACCAGGGTAGCAAACCAGACAGATAGAGGACAAACTGACAAATAATTGACAGTTGAAATTCTCAATACTGTTGACTATGCTACTGTATTAAAGGGCATGCTCTCTAGTGTGAAGTTAATACATTACTAGACAGCATGATTACAAGGATTGCTAAACTGCTGCATAGTTTTGATTTTATTATTGCTATTGTCAATAATCATCACCAAGATTCAGCCCCCGTAACCCTGAAGATCCAACATGTATATCACCACTCTCTCCTTTGTACTGTTAAAACTTATTATCATGGTTTTCCATAAGACCTGATACAACCTTGCATACTGTTGCAAGATATGAAAGAATTTGAAGTCTAGGCCATCCTAAACTCCAGTTTCCTCTAGAGATACAGTTAACTCATGGACAGAAAAGAGTGTGGCACAAAACATTAGCCATACCTGGGAGCTGGTCAGCTATATTTGTACTGTCTGATTAGTCAGGGCTTTCTATCCTTGCTACCTTACTTAACCAGACCTTCTCCCTCCAATATAACAAACAAAGATTACCTCCAGGGCAACACCATCTAAAAAGGCCTGGTTTATACTGTTTTAAGGAGATGCACAATGAGAAAGTTCTAATCCACCTTCCTCTTTGGGGAGAAATCTATGATCTTTGCTCAGCCTCGCCTTACTTTCAGGTCTCAACTGAACATGTTTACTACAATTCCATTCTTCCCAACCCTTTGCCTCCCTTGTTTCCTTTCTGTGTTCTCTCCTCTACCCCATCCTGATCCAGCAAGATAATCTGACCTTTTCTTAAGATTTCTCAAACTTATACCTCTTAGTCCTAGTCCCTTCTTTTTCTAACAAAGCATTTGTCTACCTTGCCCTACTTAACACCTGGGTAATAGATCTTAAACTCCTTGTTTTTGTTCTTGCATTCCCAGTATTTGGTGATCTGATCTTATACACTGAACTCCTAGCAATAAAGATTCTTGTAAAGTCCTTTAGGTAATCTCAGTTAGAGTTGGCCCATCACAGGCAGTAGCTGAGAAAATTTGTAAAAATTCTTTAAAACAATAGTATTCAACTAGATACCTTCTAAGCTCCCGTCTAATGCTAAATCTATGATCCTATGATCTTTTGATGATAAACAGACCCCAAATTCTAAAGTCATATAACACAAATATTAAATACAGGAGTGGCTACATGGCACAGTGAATAGAGCACTGGCCCTGGAGTCAGGAGGACCTGAGTTCAAATTCAGCCCCAAACACTTAACACAAAAACTAGCCATGTGACTTTGGGCAAGTCACTTTACCCCAATTGCCCTCCAAAAAGCGAAAAAAAAAAACCCCAACTATTAAATATATCCTTTTCAGATCATGATGCAATAAAAATTACATGTTATAAAGAACCATCAAAAGATAGACTTTAAATTAATTGGAAACTAAATAATCTAATCCTAAAAAATGAGTGAGTCAAATACCAAATCATAGATGCAATCAATAACTTTGCCCAAGAGAATGACAACAATGAGACAACATACCAAAACTTATTGGGTGTAGCCAAAATGATTCTTAGGGGAAATTTTATATCTCTAGATGCTACATGAATGAAACAGAGAAAGAAGAGATCAATGAATTGGGCATGCACCTAAAAAAGATAGAAAAAGAACAAATTAAAAATCTCCAATTAAATACCAGATTAGAAATTCTGAAAATCAAAGGAGAGATTAATAAAATTGAAGTTAAAAAAACTATTGAACTAATAAAATAAGAGCTGGTTTTATGGGGGAAAAACAATAAAATAGATAAATCTTTGATTAATTTAATTAAAAAAGAGATAGAAGAAAACCAAATTACCAGTATCAAAAATGAAAAGGGTGAATTTACTACCAATGAAGAGGAAATTAAAGCAATAATTAGGAGGAATTTTGCACAACTCTGTGCAAGAAATCTGACAACCTAAGTGAAATGAATATTTACAGTAATGTAAATTGCCAAGATTAACAAAAGAGTAAATAAAATTCTTAACCCCCTTTTAGAAAAAGAAATCAATCCAATAAACTCCCTAAGAAAAAAATCTCCAGAGCCAGATGGCTTTATAAGTGAATTCTACCAAACATTTAAAGAACAATTAATTCCAATACCATGTGAATTATTTGGAAAAATAGGTGGAGTCCTGCCAAGTTCTTTTTATGATACAAATATGCTGATACGTAACCTAGGAAGAGCCAAAACAGAGAAGGAAAATTATAGACCAATTTCCCTAATGAATATAGATTCAGAAAATTTAAATAAAATATTAGCTAAGAGATTGTAGCAATTTATCATAACACTATGACCAGGTTTATACCAGGAATGTAGTACTGGTTCAGTATTAGGAAAACTGTCTGTATAATTGACCAATATCAATAACAAAATGAACAGAAATCATATGATTATTTCAGTACATGCAGAAAAAAACTTTTGACAAAATACAACACCCATTCCTGTTAAAAACACCGGAGAGGCAAGATGACGAAGTAGACACAGGACTTCCCCACAACTTTGGCTTCCACCTCCACCAATACATATAAAAAATGACTCTAAACAAATTTTACAGCTATAGAACCCACAAAGTGACAGAGAGAAATAAATCTCCTGCTGAAGGCAGGCCAGCAGGAAGGTTCTATCGCACCAAGCTGGGAGCCCAACCCAACCCCACGTGAGCCATGGTTTTGGCCCCAGGGCAGCCCTCACCAGCAGCAGCCAGAGCAGACTTCAGGAGAGTGAAGCACCAGCAGCTGTGGCAGTTTCCAGACTTCTCAACCCACAAATGCCAAAGACAAAGTAAAAGGTCAGTGTGGAACTCTGTTGGAACAGGGGTGGACAGAAGAATATGACCCCTGCAGCTGGGGTGAGAAGCAGTGGTGGCACAGCAGCTGCAGCCGCTGCCTCATGGCTGCCTCAGTAGCTCCTGGCCTGCAGATCCCAGGGGGACCAAGTGACCATTCAGAGGGTAATTGCTCTTGCTTTGACCTGCTTAGATCTGTATGTTGGTCTTGGGTGGCGGTCCTGGGGTGAGGAGTGCTAGCATGGCAGAGCTTGTCGAGGCTGTGGAGAGGCAGTCCTCACAGTTCTGGGGCTTGTGCCTAGAAGAAGCTCTGACAACAGTTGCACAAAACCCCAGTAATTTGGGACACAGCACTCTCCACTCTGAAAGCAGAGTTCTATTGTGGCAAAGAGCTCAAAAGTCAAGCAATTGGCTGGGAAAATGAACAAACAGAGGAAGTTAAATCAGACTATAGAATCATTTTTTGGTGACAAAGACAATCAAAACATAGAACCAGAAGAAGACAACAAAACTCTTGCATCCAAAGCCTCCAAGAAAAATATGAACTGGTCACAGGCCATGGAGGAGCTCAAGATGGATTTTGAAAATCAGCTAAGAGAAGCAGATGAAAAATTGGGAAGAGAAATGAGAATGATGCAAGAAAATCATGAAAAGCAAGTCAACAGCCTGCTAAAGGAGACCCCAAAAAATACTGAAGAAAATAATGCCTTAAAAAATAGACTCACTCAAATGGCAAAAGAGGTCCAAAAAGCCAATGAGAAGAATGCCTTAAAAAGCTGAATTGGACAGATGGAAAAGGAATTTCAAAAACTCACTGAAAAGCATAATTCCTTCAAAATTAGACTGGAGTTAATGGAAGCTAATGACTTTATGAGAAATTAAGATAAAACAGATCCAAACAAATGAAAAATTAGAAGGCAATGTGAAATATCTCACTGGAAAAACCACTGACTTGGAAAATAGATCCAGGAGAGATCATTTTAAAATTATTGGGCTACCTGAAAGCCATGATCAAAAAAAGAGCCTAGACACCATCTTTCAAGAAATTATCAAGCAAAATTGCCCTGATATTCTAGAACCAGAAGACAAAATAGAAATTGAAAGAATTCACCGATCATCTCTTGAAAAAGATCCCAAAAATAAAACTCCAAGGAATATTATAGCCAAATTCCAGAGTTCCCAGGTCAAGGAGAAAATACTGCAAGCAGTCAGGAAGAAACAGTTTGAGTATTGTGGAAACACAATCAGGATAACACAAGACCTAGCAGCTTCTACATTAAGGATTTAAGGGCTTAGAATATGATATTCCAGAGGTGAAAGGAGCTAGGATTAAAACCTAGAATCACCTACCCAGCAAAACTGAGTATAATGCTTCAGGGGAAGATATGGCTATTCAATGAAATAAAGGATTTTCAAGTATTCTTGATGAAAAGACCAGAAAAGAAAATTTGACTTTCAAATACAAGAAGCAAGAGAAGCATGGGAAGGTAAACAGGGAAAAGAAATCATAAGGAACTTAATAAAGTTGAACTATTTACATTCCTATATGGAAAAAAGATAATTGTAACTCATAAGACTTTTCTCAGTATGAGGACAGTTGAAGGGAATATATATGTATAAATGTATATATGTATGAATACATATAAATGTATATATAGGAGGGTGTAGGTGCGTATAAATATGTATTTGAGTATGTGCATATATATATGTGTATACATAGAGGGCACAGGATGAGTTGAATATGAAGGGATGATATCTAAAAAAATAAAATTAAGAGGTGAGAGAGGAATATATTGGGAGAAGGAGAAAGGGCGAGATAGATTAGGGTAGATTATCATATAAAAGAGGCAAGAGAAAAACTGTTACAATGGAGGGGAAGAGCAGGAAGGTAAAAGAGAATGGGACAACCTTACTCTCATTGAATTTGGCTTAAGGAGGGAATAACATACACACTCAATTGGGTATCTTACCCTTTAGGAAAATAGGGGGGAAGGGGATAAGAGGGGGGATGATAGAAGGGAGGGCAAATTGAGGGAGAGGTAGTTAGAAGCAAATACTTTTGAAAAGGAACAGGGTCAAAGGAGAAAATCGAATAAGTGAGGGTTGGGATAGGATGGAGGGAAATATAGTTAGTCTTTCACAACATGACAACTATGGAAATGTTTTGTGTAACTATACATGTATAACCTCTATTGAATTGCTTATCTTCACAGTGGGGGTGGGTGAGGAGGGAAGAATCTGGAACTCAAAGTTTTCAAAACTAATGTTTTAAAAAAATTTTTTTTTTAACATGCAACTGGGAAATAAGATATATAGGCACTGGGGTATAGAAATCCATCTTACCTTACTAGAAAGTTAGGGGGAGGAATGGGGAGGAAATAAGAGAGAACAGATTGGGGAAAGGGGTATTTAGTAGGCTAGCCATTTTGGGGTGGGGGTTAGGGGAAAGATGGGGAGAAAAATTTTTAACTCAAAATCTTGTGGAAATGAATGTTGAAAACTAAAAATAAATAAATAAAATTTTAATAAAACCACTGAAGAGCATAGGAATCAAAGGAGTTTTCCTTAAAATGATAAGTAGCATCTATCTAAAACATCAGCAAGCATTGAATATAATGAGGATAAGCTAGAAGCATTTCCAGTAAGATCAGGGTTGAAACAAGGATGCCCATCATCACCACTGTTATTCAACATTATACTAGAAATGTTAGCTTTATCTATAAAAGAAGAAAAAGAAATTAAAGTAATTAGAATAGGCAATGAGGAAACAACTATCATTCTTTGCAGATGATATGATGGTATACATAGAGAATCCTAAAGAATCAACTAAAAAAACTACTTGAAATAATTAATAACTTTAGCAAAGTTGCAGGATATAAAATAAACCCACGTAAATCATTAATATTTCTATATGTTACTAACAAAGCCCAGCAGCAAGAGATAGAGAAATTCCATTTAAAATAACTGTAGAGAGTATAAAATATTTGGGAGTCTACCTGCCAAAACAAACCCAGGAACTATATGAACATAGTTATAAAACACTTTTCACGCAAATAAGGTCAGATCTCAATAATTGGAAAAATATAAGTTGCTCATGGGTAGTCTGGGCTAATAAAATAAAAATGACAATTGTACCTTAATTAATTTATGTATTCAGTGCCATACCAATCAAACTACCAGAAAATTATTTTATAGAGCTAGAAAAAATAACAAAATTAATCTGGAAGAACAAAAGGTCTAAAATATCAAGGGAATTAATGGAAAAAAAAATGCATGGGAAGGTGATCTAGCTATACCAGATCTAAAACTGTAAAATAGTAATCATCAAAACTACTTGGTACTAGCTAAGAAATAGAGTGGTGGATCAGTGGAATAGGTTAGGTACACAAGACGTAGTAATCAATGATTACATTAATCTGCTATTTGATAAACCCAAAGACTCCAGCTTCTGGGATGAGAGCTCAATATTTGACAAAAACTGCTGGGGAAACTAGAAAAAATTATATGGCAGAAACTAGGCATAGACTAACACCTTACAGCATATACTCAAGATAAGTTCAAAATGAGTGCACAATTTAGATATAGAGAATGAAACTATAAACAAATTAGTAGAACAAGGAATTGTTTACCTGTCAGATCTAAGGAGAAGGAGGAGTTTATGACCAAACAAGACATAGAGAACATTATAAAATGCAAAATGGATAATTTTGATTACATTAAATCAAAAAGATTTTGCACAAATAAAGCCAGTGCAACCAAGATTAGGAGGAAAACAGAAACATGGGAAACAGTTTTTCAGCCAGCATCTCTGATAAAGAACTCATTTCTAAAATATATAGAGAACTGAATCAAATCTTTAAGAATACAAGTCATTCCCCAATTGATAAGCAAAGAATATAAACAGGCAGCTTTCAGAAGAAGAAATTAAAGCTGTCTCTAGTCATATGAAAAAAAATGCTCTAAATCATTATTGATTAGAGGAATGCACATTAAAATAACTCTTAAGGACCACATCACACCTATCAGGTTAGCTAATATGACAGAAAAGGAAAATGATAAATGTTGGGGAAGATGTGGGAAAATTGGAACACTAATGCATAGTTTGTGGAGCTGTGTACTGATCTAACCATTCTGGAAAACAATTTGGAACTATGCACAAAGGGCTGTAAAACTGCACATACCCTTTGATCCAGAAATACCACTACTAGGTCTGTATCCTATGATATCATGGAAAAAGAAAAAGGACCCACATGTACAAAAATGTTTTGTGGTGTCCAGGAATTGGAAATTGATGGGATGCCCATAAATTGGGGAATGGCTGAACAAGTTGAGATATATGAATGAGATAGAATACTGTTGTTCCATAAGAAGTGGTGAGTAGGCAGACTTAAGAAAAACCTGGAAAGATTTATATGAACTGATGCTGAGTGAAGTGAGCAGAACTAGAACATTTTATACCATAATGGCAACATTGTGCGATCACTGACTTTGTTAGACTTAGCTCTTCTGAGCAATGCAATGATCTAAGACACTTCCAAAGGATTCATGATGGAAAATGCTATCCATATCCAGAGAAAGAACTATCTTTCTTTTGTATTTTGCTTTTTCTTTGTCATGGTTTTTCCCTTTTTGTTCTGATTCTTGTTTTGCAACATATGTTTAATATGATCATACAGCTATTGCCTGTATCAGATTGCATGTCATCTTGGGGAGTGGGGAATTAGGGGAAGGGAGCAGGAAATTTAGAACTCCAAAACTTAAAAAAGCAAATGTTAAAAACTAAAATAAATATATATATATTTTTTTAAATAAAGAAGAAAAAGGGGCAGCTAGGTGGTGCAGTGAGTAGAATGCTGGCCCTGGAGTCAGGAGGACCTGAGTTCGGATGTGGCCTCAGACACTTAACATACACAAACAAAAAAACTTAGCTGTATGACCTTGGGCAAGTTACTTAAACCCAGTTGCCCTCCAAAAAGCCAAAAAAAAGAAAAGTTTGTTATAGGATTCAGCATGGATTACAGAGCAGCATTCTAACGAAATTTCTGAGTTAAGACCTCGGTTAAATTTGGTTATGATGAATAACTACTGAGAGTTAACATCATTGTACAAAGAATTACAAAGATTCTTATTGGTATAAGTAAAGAGAGAGTACATAGTAGATGATAGTCTGTGTAAAGACGAATATGGGAGGTGGATTGTAAATTAAAAGAACAGCAAGTAGACCCATGTGACTGAAATGTAGAATACCTAAAAAGAGGTGTAATGTGAAATAAGTGTGAAAGGATAGGTAGGAGTCAAATTGTCAAAGGTTTTAAATACCTGGGTGTGAAGTTTAAATTTAAAATATTGGAAGCCATTGGAAATTTTTGAGCTGGTGAATAACATGGTCAGATCTATGCTTTTCAAAGATTATTTTGGCAGCTGTGTGGAGAATGGTTTGGAGAGGAAGCAGAAAGGAAACAGGAGGGCAAATTAAATGCTAAAACTACAAGTGTAGATATAAATCTTGATTTATAGTGATGGCAAAAATAAAATCTATTAGCTTAAAATTTGCCTTTTGTTTTGTGTATTCTTTAGTTTCTTCAAAAAATACTCCTTTAAAATTGCATTTTAGGAGGCGGCTAGGTGGCACAGTGAATAGAGCACTGGCCCTGGAGTCAGGAGGACCTGAATTCAAATCCAGCCTCAAACACTTAACATTTACTAGCCATGTGACCTTGGGCAAGTCACTTAAGCCCAACTGCCCTGCCTTCCCCCTCCAAAAAGGAAAAAAAAAATGCATTTTAAAGTTACTGCATAATCATAATTTATGGAAATGATGGGTAGCTTAGATTGGAAAATGGTTAAACCAAGTGTTACATGAATATAATGGAATATTACTCTACTGTAAGAAATGATAAATATGAAGAATATAGAGAAGCTTGGGAAGAATTATATGAAATGCAAAATGAGTGAATAGCTCCAGGTAAACAGTACATACCAAAATGACAGCCATGGAAATGGAAACAAGAAAATGAGCCAGAAGACATAGGTTTGAATCCTCAGATAATTCTTACCTTAGGAAATTAGGCAAATCACTAAGCCTCTGGGTCTACTTATATGTAAAATAAGAATGGTGTTTACTTGACTCTTAGTACCTTCCCAGCTTTAGATCTGTGTTCCTATAAATACTTTCTAATGCTGATGAACAAGCCTGGTCCTAAAGAGACAATTCCCTCCTGTCCTTTCATGGAAGAGGTGGAGGTCAGTGGCTATGGAACCTTACACATTCTGTCACACTCCATTGATAAGTTGGTTAGTCTTGCTGAACTGTTCTCTCTCTCTCTCTCTCTCTCTCTCTCTCTCTCTCTCTCTCTCTCATTTATTACAAAGGGAATTTTCTATAGGTAGGGAAGTGGGGAGAGATATAATAAAACATTTTAATAGATAGGTTTGGGTTTTTTGTTGGTAATTTTATACTGGTTTTTAAAATGTGTTGTTTGTATGTTCTTCCCCCCCCCCCAAAAAAAAAATCACTCTTACATCCCAATAGAATACTCCCTTGTAACAGTAAGTATAATTAAAGAAATAGAACAACACTTTGACCACATCTGAAAATGTATGCCTCATTCAATATCTGTTTTCCCTTTTTGCCAGTAGGTAGGAGGCATGCTTTATTACAGTCTTCTAACATGACAGTTGGTGACTGCATTGATCAGAATTCTCAAGTATTTCAGTGTTTTTTTTCCTTTACCTTACTGTCATCATTAAGTTTCTTTGCCTCCCTTCACTTCATTCAAGATTTTACAAATTTCTCAGAATTCTTCATATTTATAATATCTTACAACACAGTAATATTCAATAATACAAAGCAATCAACTATTGTTGATACCACTGTTTGCTTAGCTATTACCCAATAGATTAGTACCCATATTAATGCAAGTTTTTATTACAAAAATGTGCTATTATAAATATTTCTACATATGTGACCCTCTCAGTATTTGGCCTCCTGGATATATGCCTAATAGTTATATTCCTGGATAAAGGGGTATATACAATTGAGTGATTCTTTTAAGAATAATTCCAGATTTTTTTCCCCCAGAACTGGAGTAATTCACAGCTTCTTCAACACAGCATTAGAGTTCCTATCTTTCTATAGCTCTCCAACATTTATTGTATTTGGTTTTTCTTTGCCTTTCTGAGAGTGAAGTAAATCAGATTGTTCTTATTTATACTTCTCTTATTATTAGTGATATGAAAGATTATTTTATATGGTTTCTTCTTTTGAAAAGTACCTGGTCCATGTCTTTATCTTGAATATCAGACTTCATCTGCTGAAAAAACTTTTTTCCTAGTTAACTGCTTTCTTTTTTTTTAAAGCAATTGGGGTTAAATAACTTGCTCAAGGTTACATGGCGTGTGTGTGTGTGTGTGTGTGTGTGAGTGAGTGTGTGTGTGTGTTAAGTATCTGAGGCCAGAACGTATCCCAGGTCCTCCATGCTGGGCCGGTGCTCTTACTCACTGGGCCACCTTGCTGCCCCAACTGCTTTATTTCTAAAGCTTTTTAGGTTTATATAATTGGATAGTCTCTTTTATCTCTTATTTTAACATCCCTTGTTTAGGGAAGAATTCTTCCTCTCACCATAGTTGAGTAAAATATTTCTACTCCAATTTTTTTATAACTTCACATTTATAGTACATGAATTTGGGTTATTTAGTTGCAGGAAATGGTCATATATCCACTTGAAGCTTATGGTATAAGATGTTTAATTAAATGAATTTTCACCAAACTGCTTTCCAGTTTTCCTAGCAGTTTTTGTCAGATAAGGAGGCCTTATTCTAGTAGTTGTCATCCTTGGGTTTATCAAATAATGGGCTACTATGTTTGGTTGCTTCTGGTCTTGCTTGCTTATCCTGTTGATCAGTTTTTCTATTCTTTCACCACTTCAGAATAATTTTATTGATCTTTGCTTTAAGGTAGAGTTAAGTTCTGTTCTTGTTGTCTTCATTTTTACTTTTTTCTATGGTTTTCCATTACAATGCAATTAGCCAAGACTACTAAAATTTCATTACTGTTTTTCAATTTTTGTTGTCCTAGTAGAAAAAAGGTATCTTCATTTTCTTCTTTATTCTTATTAGGTCTGTTTCAAAACCAGAAAGATTTAGTGGAGACAATGTAATCTACAAACCACCAGGGGTAAGTTTATTGGAAAAGTGATCTGCCACTTGTTATCCATGGTATTTCAGCTCCTGCCTTTATGAATCATTTTTGCATGTAAAAATTTGTACCTCCATTAGCTTTGTCATTGAATTTTTGGAAGAAAGGGAGGAAGGAAACTAACATTTATTAAGCACCTACTTTGTTTCCAGGGACTGTGTCTTTTGGACAGAATGTTTATAGAATTTGTGAGAGAAAGGAGACCTTTTATATGGTTATTTAGCTCAATTACAATAAATAGTATTCTGTTGAACTAAAATTTAGTTCCCATTTTATATCCATGAAACATCTTATTAATTTATGTGGCTTAAAGTGATATACATTGACAAATGTACTGATATGTTCAAATATCTAATAACTTAAATTCAAAGAAAATTTAAATATTAGTTGTTGTTTTTAAGACGTTACTTTGAAATGATGTATCTGTCTAGCACTGGTTACTTTTTCTTCCTCTTTATGAAATTTTTATGTATGCCATAGAAATTGCTTTGCTTGCCAGGTTCATGGCTATAAGAAATTTTGTTTGTAGCATAGCTTAATTACATTTTTGTAAAGAAAATTTTGAGTGCCATAATTTCTTTTGATGCCTGATGTTAGTTCAGAATCAAACAGGTGAATTAATAAGGTCAATTATTGAGAAAATCAGATATCAAGTATAAGGTTTATATGTTTTAATTTGGTAAGGCTACATAGTAAGGAAATCTCATTGTTTCAGAAATCATTTTTTCTTCCATAGGGTTTCAGACATTTCAAATTAGTCAACTATTTATTTGAGCTGCACTTTTAAAAATATTATCATCACACGAGGGACAAAGATATTACATGTAAATATTCGTTGTGATAGTGATAATAGCCTACATTTAGGTAACACTTTACAGATTACAAAATATTTTTCTCACAAAAGTATTTTCCTTACATAGCGGTAAAATGACTTATCCAAGGTCGTGCAGTTAAGTGGTTGAGCCAAGTCTTAAACCTAGACCTTCTCACTCCAACTTCCATACCCTTTCTGCTGTATAGACTATATATATATCACTATATAGACTATATTTAGTGTATAAATATATGTAGGCAATAATTCTATTTTTTCAGAGTGATTTCTCTTGAAACTTACAAGTGAATCCTAATATTTTATTTTAGCCAATATTACATTCACCTATGCTGTCCTACTAAAAATTTTTTTGAATCAAAATCATTAACAAAGAACACAGTTACTGAAAAGGGAAATCCTTCCACATACTTTACCTTGTAGAGAAGATCTGAATAAACTAGAAAAGTTTAGATAAGGAACTGAGTAAACAAAGTGCCTAGATAAGTTAGCAATCCCTAATAATCATATAGCCTTCTGAATAATTAGCTACTTTATAAAATTAGAATGAAAAACTCTTTTTCACTAGAAACATTGTCTTATGCTTATTTTCTTATTCATACATTGTTGAGCATGTAGGCTTTCAGTACCTACTTGATGAATAATTGAATTCTAGCAATCAGTTATCCAGTTAACTGATTAAACATGCCATCTTTAATGTTTAAAGGTTTAATCTTAAATCTTTATCATACTTTCCACGTACCTACAAGAACTGTTGCCAAAATTTAGGTCCACTTTCTTTCCCAACAGGAACACGCTCCAGATATGGTATACCTAGGATCTCTAACAAATTTTGACTTGGCTTATGCTTGGACTCAAGATAAATGTGTTCCTCTTGTTCGGGAAATCACATTTGAAAATGGAGAGGTAGGGAATTTTCAGGTTGTATTTTTGATTTATATTTATCCAAGAGCAAGTTTTCCATATCACTCAGATGCAGAAATAACTTCTTTGTGTGCTTTTGTAATTAAAAACGGAGAAGAAATTCCTCCTCTTATGACCCCCTATTCCTTTTAACACAGATTTAATTATAGGAAAACTGAAACCTCTACTAAAGTCTTCCTAATGCCTCAACTTGGTTGGAGGCGACCTTTGATTTTTCAAAGGCTATTCCAGAAGAGTGTAAGTTCCAGCTGGTCCTGTTAAGTTGGAAGAAATGGTAGTAGACTATATGCGTGCATGTCATTGGGGGACTGACATAGCTAAATGTGGAAAGGCCTATCACCAGAAGACTGGGCACTATAGGGAATGAATTTTTTCAGCCACTGCAGCTTCTGAAGACCTTCTACCAGGATGTGGAAGGGTTTTGATCTACATTGATGAAAGGAGTGCTGACACTGCTGAGATCACAATAAAAATGAACATGACTATAAAGTTAAAATTGTAAAATTCTATGACAAAATTCCTTGAGTATTCTACAGGATAACCTGTATGCTTTCTTTGTGCATCATATTTTAAAATAATAATTATAATAATTTATATTTTATATAGTCCTTTGAGGTTTATAAAGTGTTGACATTGCAGTTATCTCCTTTGAGATAACATCCTTGTTTTTTAGATGAGAAAGCTTAGAAAGGATTAAAGCACTTGCTTGCAGTCATATAGCTAGTACTATCTGAGGGTCTTTTGACTGCAAATCCAGTGGTCTTTCGTCTTTATCAGGTGTTCTTATGATGTCTGGGTATAGATTTGAGGAGGTCAGTGAACTTGGATGGGGAGAAAAATTAGATCTTTATTTTCATTAACCTTTTGTTTCCTTTGTAATCCTGTGTGTTTTATTTTATGCATTTAAAAACATTGTTATAAGAAAGAGTTCCTAGGCTACTCTAGTCTGCCAAAAAGGGTTATGAACACCTCTTTGATAAAATGCCACAATCAATTTGCATATACATATACATATGTACGTATATGTACATGTATATATACATGTATATGCACACACACATATATGTATATGTATCCTGTATAAGTGCTTCCTCCATTCTGTATCTGAATAATTGTATGCTATCTGAATTGAAGACAGAGATAAAGCAATTAACCCTTTGTGGCTCCCTACCAAATCCAGACATGCACCAAAATAAAATCCACTTAAACTCTTGTACCAATATAAAATAAATCCCCAGAAAATCCAGGAATCTGAAAGAAAGATTAAAAGATTAAACTGGTTTTTAAGTCCAACTGACTTTTAAGTCTTGCTTTTCTTAACCCATATGAATTGTTTTGAAATATATTCATTTTAAGTAAAATACTTTTTTGTACAAAATAACATGACTCTCTCCCATCCCCTAAAATAGGTTGTGTGTAGTTGCTGAACTTTTCAGAGGCCAAGAGGAGTGAGCAAAGTTACTGAACCTAGAACTCACATTAGATAAACCACAAATTTTGCCAGTTCAGTGAAATGCCTTTTTAAGCTATTAAAGCTTCATGAAGCCAGATGTAACACCCCATTTTGTTTGCTATAAAGGGATTTTACCCGTGCTTGAAAGTCATATGACTTCAAGTTACAGGTACAATAGCAATTCATAAGCAAGCTTTGTAAACCTTGAGAGGTTAGCTTGTCACTTTCCAAGACTGCTTAAAAATCTTCTGTGCTCTTTTGAGATGCTCTTAACTCCTGAATAAAGTGAACAGTCCATAGGTTCAGAGCCAGAAGTGACCTTGGAGGTCATCTAGGAAATCCTCTTTCTTTTATATTCCGAGGTGTTAAATGCCCGTGGTCTTACAGGTACCAGGTGCCAGTTTTGAACCAAGGTTTTCTGACTCTTGGTACTCTTTCCTCATATTTATATTTATAAACCTCATATTTATATTTCCAGATAAAACTACGTCTATTTTTTTCCTGTAACTTATGTTTTTTCTTTTAACTATTTAGATACATCACTATGTTGGTTACATACATGTTAAGTATTTTACGTATATATGTATTATAATCAATTCATTTTCAATGATATCTTTAAGCAAAATATAGTTTTCCTGTTTATTTTTTAAAATTAAATCTGTTTTCCCTGTTGCCATGTCTGTGATCAGGATTGCTTCCTCCCTTTTTTTTTTCAGTTCAACTAAGGAAGGATAGCTTTTTTGCTCTAGTCCCTTATTTTAACTCTTTGTGAGTCTTTGTCCTTCAAGGATGTTTCTTGTGAACACTACATTGTTGGACTCTGCTTTCTCATCTGCCCTTTTTCCATTTTATTCATGAGTTCATCCCATTCATGTTTACACTTTTGGCTGCTACTTGTGTATTCTCTTAAATTTTTTCTTCCAGTTAAATTCAGTAAACATTTATTAGGTATCTACTATGTGCCAGTCACAATGTTAAGCCCGGGGGATCCAAATAAGAAAAAGATACAGTCCTTGCTCTCAGGGAGCTCACAGTCTAATTGGGAAAGACAAAACATGCAAGTAAAGCAGAAAGCAAGGTGGAGATGAGGGGGAGAGGGTCACCAGGGGTGCCTTGTTCTGAGCAGCTGAAACTAAGCAGAGCTTGTAATCATAGGTGTTTTTCTTTCCTTTGAAAGCCCCCTTCAGAACCTGCCCTGGAGTTTAGGATTTGTTCTATTTGTCACCAACCAATCTGCCCTCTCTGAATCTACTCTCTTATTTTTCCTTTTTCCCTCTCATTTCCCTGTTGTGTTGAATATATTTCTACACCAAATTGTGTGTGTGTGTGTGTGTGTGTGTGTGTGTGTGTGTGTGTGTACTCTACACTGATTTTACCCATTCAGATAAAAATGACTCCTGATCCCCTATACCTTCCAAGTGACTCCAGATTCCCAATACCTTCCTTGTTTATATAGACTTCTACTTGTACCCTCTGATTATGTGATTATATTCTTCCCTAGTGTATCCTTTCTCCTTTCCTTTCCATTCCTCTTTTAAAATTAGTATCTGTAAAATCTACTCCCTGCCCTTCTGTCTTGACTGCTTTGCTAATCTTTAATGATATTGGGTTTCTGAGGGAACACTTCTTTCTCTTTCCCTCTCCCATTAGTATGTAAACACATTACCCTTATGATCGCTCATTTATATTTACCGTTTTGTTTCTTTTAATTACATTGTTTATATTTCAAAGTTTCTACTCGACTCTAGAGTCTTTTCATCTAGAATGTTTAGAAGTCTTCTATTTCATTAAAGATCATTTTTCTCCTGTAGGAATTATATTCAGTTTTCCTGGATAAATTATTCTTAATTGTAAACCTTTTTTTTTTTGCATTTTGAAATACTGCATTTTATGCTCTCCTCTCCTTTCAAGTGTTGGTTCCTAAAACTTGTGTGATCTCTAAACTTTATTTCTAACTTCTTACAGTTTTTCTGTTACCTGAGAGCTCTGAATTTTGGGTGTAACATTCCTAGGAATTATTTTGGAGTTTCAGGATATACCTGTAAATTCTTTCTGTTTTCACTTTGCTCTCATTTTGTTTTGTTTTCAGCTCTAAATTCTTTTTTAAATTTTTTTTTGTTATGACTTTCAGGTAGTATATTTATTCTTAAATTTGCTCTTACCAGTCTGTTTTCTAGTCAGTTTTTGATATGAGATGCTTTGTTCTTTTGACTTCATCTTTATGTTTTCTTTCTCATAGAATCATTAACTTTCTAACATTAACATTTTCTAGGTTTTAGGGAATTTATCAGTTGGATGAAGTTTTGTATTTCTTGTACTGTTATTAATTCTTTGCAGGATTTTTCTTCATAACTTTTATTTCTTTTCTGATTTTTTCCTCTAGCATTCTCATTTAATTTTTAATATAATTTTAACTCTTCATTTTTCTTCATATTTTTTCAATAAACTCTAAATGTTCTTGTTACCTAGCTATGTTTTTCTTTTAAGGCTTTGCTTATACAGGTTTTAGAGTTATTCTCTTTTGGATTTATGTCTTACTCATTCTTCCATTGAGAATTTTTATTCAGGCCAGAGTTTGTTCACTTCTGCTGGGACTGTCATGGCCTTATGTTTGTCCTATCTTATCTAGTGCCTTCTACTGTTTTCCTGGTATTGTGTCTTGTGACCTTCAAGGACAGGGATGACTTTGGTGAGTAAGCTCCAATTTTCAGCAGACCGTTTGTGGTCCAATAAAGGGCACAGTCTGATTATTGTCATTTCACAGCCTGTTTTAGGTCTTGGCAATAAAGCTGCAGGTTTGCAGATTGGAGCTCCAGACAAAAATATGTTAGCCTCAGCACCTCTCAGTTACCTGGTTCTATAAGCACCAAGTAATACTGCTTCCAACTTACATCTGTTGTTTACCTGGAACTGAGTTTACCATGCCCAATCAGTGTCAAATGGATGGAGATGAAGTCCTGTTGTGCATCAGAGCCTAAGTGTGTGATGATTCCTTTTCCTGGATTAAAACAACAAAGTCTTATTCTGCTTTGAGTATCTGGCTCTGGAAACTCCTTCATGATCTAAGCAACTGAGCTACTGTCCTGTTCTTTGCCTTGGGGTTTGAATCCTTAGTATTCCTTCAGGTTTTAAGGGAGAATGGGACAGTGCTACTGGCCTCTTTTGTTCCCTTATCTGACTGTTTTCCTAGCTCACCCATGTTCCATCATTCCTGCCTTGGTCACTTACCTGAGGTTGGGATTTGTAAACTTAGTAAAGAAAGATGATCTGGGATTTTTCCTTCTTTAGATCTTTGTTGGAATAGTTGGTGAGAGAGCTCAGCTATACTGCTTTCTCTTACTCTGCAATCTTGACTGGTTTCCCAACCATATCCTATCATTTGTTTAGGTGGCTAGTCAAGTTCTGTTTGGTTTTGTCTTGTTTTGTTTTTTTGTCAAGCATAAGAAAATACAAAATATGTGACTTACTATTATTTTGATTGGGAGAGGAACAGTAAGTTTTTTATCGTATTTTATTTTTTGCATTTGACTTTAAAAAACACTTAAACTCTTAGGTTTTGTCTAGATGTATAGCACCAGTTATTTTTAAATTGGTCTTATTTTTTGGCCTGAATTAGAGAAGAATGTGCAAAGATTACTGTGTGTTATTTGTGAAGATGTATTTTCAAATACAGATGAGGTCAGCAAAGTTTCACCATAAAATATCAGAAATATAAAATGAAGCAATCTATATTTTCAAATAAAATTTTGTTGAATCGAAATGACCAAAGGAATCTTTTTTTATGCTTATTTTTTTGAAAAATCATTTCTGGAGGCTTTGTATTTAATTGCTTTTGGAATTGCTCTCAGCAAGCAACCCTTTTAGCAATAATAAAATCAAAACAAAAAAAAATCAGTTGGTGACTGATTTCTACATTTTGATGTCACATTTCTAACTCCAAGGATAGAAAAAATTAGAGAGCAGTAATAATGCTAATTATCTTCAATTTATTTTATGTTTTTATAGCTTTTATGTATTTATCTTTAGCTATAATTTCTTAATGTGGATTTACATTTCATTTCAGTCATAAGAATAAGGGAAATTTTTTTGCTCTTATTGCAGAATTTAATATGTATTATATATCTATGCAATTTTAAATTGTCACTGAGGGAAACTTAGATTTTTTTTAATGGTTTCTAATATAGTTTGTTTTGGAAAACATTGCTCTAGACTCAAGATGGGGGTGACTCTGGGACTTTCTAAAAACTTCATTGATCTACCTTTGGTATACTTACGCAGTCTCAGGCTGTGCCCATAATTGTGGTCCCAGGTATGAGAAACATCCCTTGCCAGAATAGATTGAAAACTGATCTGCATTGTTTCTAGTGACATTTAATATTTTCATTAACAATATCAGATGCGGTAATTGTGTGAAATTCAAAGGGACTTTATTTTTCCCCCAGTCAGCCTTTTTGTACTTACCATTGTATCTACCAGTTAGGCGGAATAGTGAATAGAGTATTGAACTTGAAGATCTCAGATGCTTCCCAGCTGTGTGACCCTGGTCAAGTCACTTACCCTCTTTGAATTTCAATATTCTTAACTGTAAAATTGGGGTACTAATCACACCTACTTCATAGGGGTATTGTGAGAATCTCATGAGATAGCATTTTAAAAGTGCTTTGTAAGCTTTAAAACAATAAATAAATGCTAATGATCATTATTATTACCACCCCAACATTGTAGTAAACTTTCATCCTCAGTCCAGTTTTATCCTCAGTCTTCTTAGGAAATATCAGACCGTGTTTAGACCCATGGAAATTGAAGTGCTTTACCTGCCTCTGCAGTCTGCATGTGCTGTAAACATCCTGTTGGGTGCAAAAGTCCTGGTCAGCTACTTCTTATTGGAACTTGACAATCCCTCCAACAATTCTGAGAAGTCAGCGTCTAGTAGAATTTCATCCATCCATTTATTTTGTGCATCCCATCCTGTATGTCAAAATTGAAGTAGGAAGTTCTAATTGCTAAGACCACAAAACCTAGAATTCAATATCGGTGCAAGATCCATACCCTCAGTTTCTAATTCCTGACTTTGCTGGATAAGCTTCACCAGTGTTCATGAAATCAGACATTTAAAGAGA
This sequence comes from Petaurus breviceps papuanus, assembly GCF_028583685.1. Taxonomy (NCBI): domain Eukaryota; kingdom Metazoa; phylum Chordata; class Mammalia; order Diprotodontia; family Petauridae; genus Petaurus; species Petaurus breviceps. The sequence continues at coordinate 13,059,843 of NW_027185694.1, read as the reverse complement.
CCACCATTCTTATATGGATAAAGGAACAAAGCAAATAGAAAAATCATCTTTTAACTCAATGGCCTGTTAGAATATAAACTTATATATAGCTTTTGTAATTCCCTTATGGTTTTACTATAGGATACCTCATGAATTTAATGTTCTATGACTATAACAGAAATATAGGCACTATCTGGATGACATCCTAAAATAGTTACCATGGCCCCAACCAATATCTTCTCCAGATCAGCCTATTCTACCTAGCACAACAAGCTCTTTGCAAAACTGGTAAAATTTTACATGAAGAGAAATGGAGATAGATCCTGGAATATATTGTTGAGCAGTATGGAGTCTGCATAAATTCTTCTCATTCCACCAAAAAGTGAGAATGGTTATCACTTCTAAAACTGCTATAATTCTGCATTTTTCTACCTTGAGAAACCTAAAAAAGAAATGAAAACTGTTCTTAGTGGTTATTCAAAGCCAAGAAAGCATTCTCTGAACTCAAGGCCTTTTTACATTCTGATCAAGTTGAGTCCATGCTTAGACTCCTCCCCATCCCCACTCCCCATGTGCCTTTTAATTTTATGTAACTTATCTCAGTAGAGAAATACCACAGGATGTGGGGAAATAGAGATCTTAGACTGTTTTTAAGTTCTGGTTGCTATACTTTGAAGGGATCAGGTTGTGAAAATGAGTCATTATAATTTTGAGTAATAGTAGATTTTGTGGACCTTCTATCTTTTTTATTTCATATCATATAGCCAAGAGTAACATCATCAGATACACCATCTCTTTTTTTCCCAATTTTTTAAAAACTTTTTTTTTGGAGGGGGCAGGGCAGGACATTTGGGGTTAAGTGACTTGCCTAAGGTCACACCACTAGTGAGTGTTCAGTGTCTGAGTCCGAATTTGAACTCAGGTCCTCCTGACTCCAGAGCCAGTGCTCTCTTCACTGCACCACTTAGCCGCCCCCCTGATACACCATCTCTTACCAGAGCATTGGGAATCATCTATTGCTTCTCATGTTTATACACAGACATATTTTTGTGCACGTGTGTGTATATAGTAATATACCCTGGTAACCCTTCCAGTTCTAGTCCTATTATTACCAAAGAGGGCTAAACTGAGGTGCTGCTTCAGCAAGACATCTTTTCTTCAGACCAAATAGAATTCTTCAAGACCTACTATATATTCATTGAAGAATTTTCATAGCCACGAAGCAACTGTAACCTTAGCCCCTATAGCAGCATGTGTGAAATGTGTGCCTGGGGCTAAGGACTCATCCTAGAGACTTGAAAGCTTTCTTTAGTCTCTAATCACCAAGAGCCATTGGCTGCCATATTTTTTAGCTTCAGTGCCAACTTACATCTCGAGGCCATGATTCTTTCTTCATTGTAGACACCATCATCAAAATGTCCTAAGTCTCTGTGGTTCCTGGTAGAACATGTATATATGGATTTCTTTCTGACCATTTTTTACGATCAAGCATTCCCTAGCTTTAGGCCATCACTTCAAAGCAAGACAAGGTAGTGTTGTTTTAGTTCAGATAGAACTTTATTGCCCTCTGCTGGTCCCCAAGAATCCTGCAGGCATGAAGCATCCCAAGACCCTGGACTGAATCCTATAAAGTTGACTTTGATCTTCCTCAGAGCATACAAGGTTTGGGAGATGATGAGTTTGACTTATTGCCATGATATTCAGGTGGAGATATCTATGTCAAGTCAAGTCAACAAATGCTTACCATCAGGCACTGTGCTAAGCACTAGGAATACCAAGAAATCAGCCCCTGCCCTCAAGAAGCTCACAATCTAATGGGAAAAACAATGTGCAAACAAAGATGTACCTACAAGACAGATAGAAGGTAAATGAGATGTGCTATTGGAGGGGAGGCACTCAGTGGGAGTTTGGGGGAGGGTTGGAAAAGTTCTCTCGCTGAAGGTGGGATTTGAGTTTGAGTCTTAGAGGAAGCCAGGAGGCAAAAGTGAGAAGGGAGAACATGCCAGGCTTTGGGGGTAGCCTTTTACAAGGCACAAGTTTGTACATGAGTGCAGAACAGCAAAAAGGCCATTCACTCTGGAAATACAGGAGCAGGAATTAAGTGTGAAAAAACTGGAAAGATAGGAAGGGGATGCAGGGAGCCACTAGAGTTTACTGAGTAGAGCAGCACTTCTTAACCTGTGGGCTGAAACCCCATATGGAGCTGTGAAAAATTTGGCAACAGTAAAAAGTTTCTGAAGGTACAGTGATAAAAAATAATTAAAAATCAAATGCTTAATGAATTTGGGGTGTTTCTGGCAGTGCTTACCCATATTGCCTCTTGCAACTTCACTGCAGCCTTGCTTTAGAACACAAAGCATGGTCACTGCATTGCTCATGTCCTCAGGCCACCCAATGCTAACCAACTCTGGATGCGAAAGAAGGGGTCACAAGTGGAAAAAGTTTAAGAAGCCCTGGAGTAGAGGACACGATGTGGTCAGAACTACATTTTAGGAAAATCCCTTTGGCAGCTAAATGGAAGGTGGACTGCAGTAGGAAAGACTTCAGACCAACAAATATGGTATTTCCATAGACCAGGTGTAATGTATATAAAGCCCTGCACCATTGTGGCAGCTGTGTTAGAGGAGGGTTGTATGTGAGAGATGTTGTGAAGGTAGAGTCAACAGGCCTTGACATCAGATTGCATAGGTGGGTTTTATGTGAATGCAGAGTTGACAACAACTAGGTTGTGAGTGTCAGTCATTGGGCTGATAGCTGTGCCCTTGTTAGTAATAGGGGAGTCTGAAGAAGGTGAGGGGTTAAGAGGAGTTAGAAACAATAGATCATTAACAATAGGTAGTTAGGAACTATCTACAAAGAGGTGACAATTGAAGTATTTGGCATAGACTGCTAAAAGTGAAACGAGAGAAAGAAGAGGTCCAAGGAAAGACGTTTGGGAAGTACTTAACATAAAAGCATGGAAGGAAGAAGAGCTGGGAAAGGAAGAAAAGAACTTTTTTTTTCATTTTTCAAATGCTTTATTAACTTCTGATTTACATCATTCATTTCCGCCAGATTTTGAGTTACAAATTTTCTCCCCGTTTTTCCCCTACCCACCGCCCCAAAATAGCAGTCCCACAGGATATCCCCTCCTCCAATCTGCTATTGCCCATACCTTTTCTGATACCTACTTCGACTTTTCCACTAGGGCATGGTGGATCTCTATGCCCCAGTGCCTGTATATCTTGTTTCCCAATTACATGTAAAATAGTATTAATAATAGTATATTTATGTATATATTTATATATTATATATAATATAATTATTTAATATATTATATATAATTATTTATATAATATTTAATATATAAATATATATTAAATATATATTTTTAAACATTTTATTTTAAAACTTTGAATTCCAGATTCATTACCTTCCTTCCTTGTCTTCCATCCTTATTGGGAAGATAAGCAGTTCAGTATAGGGTTTACATGTGTGGCTAATGCAAAACAATAACATAGTAGATATATTGTAAAAGACTGACTATATTTCCCTCCCTCCTATCCCATCTCCCACTTGTTCTATTCTCTACTTTGATCCTGTCCCTTTTCAAAAGTGGGTGCTTCCATTCCCTCCCCCCCCCAGCCTGCTTTCCTTTCAATCATCCCCCGTCTCATCCCCTTCCCCCCTATTCTCCTATAGGGTGGGATACCCTATTTAGTGTGTATTTCATTCCCTCCCCAAGCCAAATTCAATGAGAATAAGGTTGACCCATTCCCTTTTGCCTTCCTGTTCTTCCCCTCCATTGCAACCATTTTCCCTTGCCTCTTCTGTATGAGATAGTTTACCCCATTCTGTCTCTCCCCATCTCCTCTTATTATATTCCTCTCTCACCTCTTAATTTCACCTTTTAAGTATCATCCCTTCCTGTTAAATTGGTCCTCTGCCCTCTATCTATGTATACCTGTAAACATATATACACACATTCACATATGTATTCGTATGCCCGTGTACCCTCCGATATAGACAGATGTATGTGTGTGTGTGTGTATTTCTATTCCCTTCAACAATTTTCATACTGAGAAAAGTTTCATCAATTACAATTATTGTTTTTCTATGTAGTAATGTTAATAGTTCAACTTTGATAAGTTCCTTATGATTTCTTTTCCCTGTTTACTTTCTCATACTTCTCTTACTTCTTGTATCTGAATGTCAGATTTTCTATTCAACTCTGGTTTTTTCATCAAGAATGCTTGAAAGTCCTCTATTCTGCCCGCTACTCCGGCTTCCACCTTCCCCAATCCATGTAAAAAGGGGACTCTAAACAAACTTTGGAGCTGAAGAACCCACAAAATGAGACAGAGAAGCTAATCTCCTGCTAAGGAAAGCACGGCAGGCTGGCAGGAATTGGCCAGCGCAGTGCTCTGGGAGCCGAGGCTTTAGGCCCAGGGCCAGCCTGACCAGCCGCAGGCCAGAGGGACTCCAGATCAGCAGCAACTGTGGCTGTTTCCAGATTTATCAACACATAGATGCAAAGGACAAAGTGAGAGAGGTCAGTGCAGTCTGGACTTTGGGACCCAGTAAGTGGGAGTGCATGGCTTTTGCCCCTGGGGCAAGAAGATGCTTAGTCGCTGTCACAGCCAGCCAGTGCCACATGGCAGCTTCAGCACCTGGCCTGCAGAGTGTAGGGGGACCAAGCACCAGTCTGACGGGTAATCACTCTTGCTTTAACCTTCTTGGATCTGGATTGCAGTCTAGGGTGGAGGTCCTGGGGTGTATCCAGCTTGCCAGAGAGGGCACCCAACTAATACCTCCAGCAGCTGAGTCCCACAACATTCAAATTGTTTCTTCCTGGCTGCTTGTAATATTGTCTCCTTGATCTGGGAATTTTGGAACCTGGCTATAATATTCCTAGGAGTTTTCTTTTTTGGATCTTTTTTTAGGAGGTGATTGGTGGATTCTTTCAACCTCTATTTTGCCCTCTGATTCTAAAATATCAGGGCAGTTTTCCTTGAGAATTTCTTGGAAGATGATTTCTAGGTTCTTACTTTGATCATGGCTTTCAGGTAGTCCAATAATTTTTAAATGATCTCTCCTGGATCTATTTTCCAGGTCAGTGGTTTTTCCCATGAGACATTTCACATTGCCTTCTATTCTTTCATTTGTTTGGATCTGTTTAACAGCATCTTGATTTCTCATAAAGTCATTAGCTTCCATTTGCTCCAATCTAATTCTGAAGCAATGGTTCTCCTCATTGAGCTTTTGAGGTTCTTTTTCCATCTGGCAAATTTGGCTTTTTAAGGCATTCTTCTCCTCATTGCCTTTTTGAGCCTCTTTTGCCATTTGAGTTAGTCTATTTTTTAAGGTGTTATTTTCCTCAGTCAGGCTGTTGACTCTCATTTCGTAATTTTCTTGCATTGTTCTCATTTCTCTTCCCAATTTTTCCTCCACTTCTCTTATCTGCTTCTTAAGGTCCTCTATGGCCTGTAACCAGCTTGTATTTTCCTTTGAAGCTTTTGGTGCAGGAGTTCTGACTTCACTGTCTTCCTCCTGTTCCATGCCTTGATCCTCTTTGTCCCCAAAATAGGAGTCTAATGTTGGAATCTTCTGTCTGCTTTGTTTCCTTTGCCTGGTCATGTTGCCACTCAGTTACTTGACTTTTTGGCTTTTTGCCACAGTAGGACTCTGCTACCAGACAGGGGAGCTTTCATCCCAAACTCTGGGGTTTTCTCAGCTGCTGGAGGTATTAGTTGGGTGCCCTCTCTGAAGCCTCCACCTGCTCTGGCAAGCTGGACACACACCCCAGGACCTCCACCCTAGACTGCAATCCAGATCCAAGTAGGTTAAAGCAAGAGCGATTACCCCTCAGACTAGTGCTTGGTCCTCCTACACTCTGCGGGCCAGGAGCTGTGGCTGCCATGTGGGGTCAGCTGCACCAGCCTCGGCTCCTTAGTGCCTTTTCACCCCTGGGGCAAAAGCCAACACACTCCCAACTACTAGGTCCCAAAGTCCACACTGCACTGACCTCTCACTTTGTCCTTAGCGTCTATGTGTTGATAATTCTGGAAACAGCCACAGTTGCTGCTGATCTGGAGTCCCTCTGGCTGGTGGCTGGTCAGGCCTGCCCTGGGGCTAAAGCCTCAGCATGGGCCTGGGCTGGGCTCCCAGAGCACTGCGCTGGCCTATTCCTCCTGGCATGCTGGGCTGTCCTTAGTGGGAAGTTAGCTTCTCTGTGTCATTTTGTGGGTTCTGCAGCTCCAAAGTTTGTTCAGAGTCCCCTTTTACATGGATTCAAGGTGGTGGGATCTGGAGCCACACAGAGGTCCTGTTTCTACTCCACCATCTTGACTCCAGTAGCAGGAAAGAACTGTTAAAGAAAACAAGGGAAATTTAGGGTCACAAAAGCCAGGAGAAAAGATATCAGGATAATCAAGTATGTTCAAAGGTCCATAGAGATCAAGAAAGATGGGGACTGAGAAAAGGCAGTTGTTTTATATGGTATCACATAATTCAAGGATTTATTAAGCACCTGCTTTATATAATATGTACAAATCATAGACAAAGAAAAAAATTAAAATGGCCATGGCCTTCAGGAACTTAGATTCTGCTGGTAGTAACACTGAGCTTATTTTCAGAAGGTCTGGGTTTGAATCGTACTTCTGCCCTTTATGATCTTGTATCACCTTAGAGAAGTCACTTTTTTGCTCTGTACCTCAGTTTCTCATCTGTAAAATATGGTGTTGGAATAAAGAATCTCTAAGGTCTCTTATAGCTTTAATATTCAATTAAAGATTGGGTGTTTGACCTTTGAGAGAACTGATTTAGTAGAGTAGTAGGAATAGAACCAGATTCCAAAGGGTTTAAAAGTGAGCAATGGGATAAGGAAGTCTTGGCATTAGTGCAAACAACTTGAGAGACATTCAGTATTTATGAATGGATCATGATGTGGTTTAAAAAAATGATAATACTCCTCAAATTAACTTATATTTGTATTAAAGACCTGACTTCTGGTCTTACCTGTGACATATATTGACTGGACAAGTCACTTAATCTCTTAGTGCTTTAGGAAATTCTCTACTAATATGATAAATATTTCATTACACTCCATGGTTTTTTTTTTTAAGCAATCGGGCTTAAGTAACTTGCTCAAGGTTACACGGCCAGTTATTTCTGGGTATGGTACTAATTATCTGAGCCCGGATTTGATCCCCAGGTCATCCCGACACTGGAGCCGGTGCTCTTACTCATTGAGCCACCTGGCCACCCCTACACTCCATGTTTTCTAGAGTTTGTTTTATGTTTGACCCTCTCATCCAACTAAAATTAAAAGGGGTGTATGGTGTAAAATACAGGTACAAATTCCTTTTCTGCCAAATTGACAACTAATTTTCCCAAATACATTTGTTAAATAATGATTTCCTTTTTCTTTTATTTTCTAAAGATTTATCCAATTCATATTTTAATATATTGTTAGATATCTGGCACATCTATTCTATTTCATTCATTTATTTCCTAGTTGTTTACCTAGAACCATACAGTTTTGGTAACAATTCTGTTTTAAAGTCTGAGAATATAAAACCTTGACATTTCTTTTCAGTGTACCCTTTAATATTCCTGCCAAATTTTTCCCCATATACATTTTATTATGAATTTGTCTAATTCTTTGAAGAAGTTCCTTTATATTTTACTTGGTATCGTATTAAATAGTGAAAGGGATAGGGACTGGATTTGTGATTGCATTGGCGTAGGGAATTTCTAGATGTGGAAACTCCTTAAAAGTGAAGGACAGCACCTTCTCTGCAACTTACAATCTTTTGGAGAATTTTACTTTAAAATTATTTCCCAGTTACATTTTAAAAATTATTAACATTCATTTTTAAAAAATTTTGAGTTCCAGATCATCTCTCTCCCTCCTAAACTCCCCCCCGCCTTGAGAAGGCAAGCAGTATGATAATGATTGTACATGTGAAGTCATACAAAACATATTTCCATATTATCCATGTTGCAAAAGAAAACATACCCCTTCCCCCAAATAAAGAAAGTAAATAAAAGGGGGCGGGGGGGTATGCTTCAGTCTACATTTAGAGTTCGTCAGTTCTCCCTCTAGAGGTGAATAGCATTTTTCATAGTGGGTTCTTTAGAATTGTCTTAGATCATTGTCTTAATTAGAGTAGCTAAGTCTTTCACAGTTGATCATTGTTACAATATTGTACAGTGTTCTCCTGGTTCTTCTCAGTTTACCTTACATGAGTTCATATAAGTCTTTCTGGGTTTTTTTTCTTTTTGAAGGGGGGAAGGCAGGGTAATTGGGGTTAAGTGACTTGCCCAAGGTCACATGGCTAGTAAGTATTAAGTGTCTGAGGCTGGATTTGAACTCAGGTCCTCCTGACTCCAGGGCCAGTGTTCATTCATTGTACCACCTAGCCACCCCCCGGTTTGTTGTTTTTTTTTTAAACCATCCTGCTTTGTCATTTCTTATAGCACAATAGTATTCCATCACAATCATATACCACAGCTTGTTTAGCCATTCCTTAATTGATGGGCATCCCTCCCAATTTCCAGTTCTTTGCCACCACAAAAAGATCTGTTATAAATATTTTTATACAAATAGATCATTTTTTAGGATACTAATTTTTCTAATCAAACATAACATTTCTATTGATAGTAGAGAGTTTAGGTTGTCACTTGGAGGGTGGAAGGTTTAATAAGACTTTTTAAATGTTTTGGGTTTTTTTTTTTAGGAATCAGGAAGGTCAAAATTTGTAGGGAGTTTGACTCAATGAAATTTATTAACTACCCAGCTATGTGGATAGAAATTAGAGAGTGCAATTATTCCTATCTTCAGCAGATTGCATCCTCAGTCATCCTCCCTCTCTCTTAAATCTGACCATTTCCTATGTACTAGTTCCTTCCTTACAGCCTTCAGACATGCCCAACTCTCCCCATCATTAAAAAGCCTTCAACAAACCCTATGTATCATCTCCCTCTATTGTTCTATATCTCTCTTTCTCAGCCAAACTTTGAAAAGAGTTATCTCCACATTAAACTCCACTTCCTCTTCTCTCACTCTTAAGCTGTTTGCAATCTTCCGTCATCCTAAACATGCAACTGAAGCTCCTCCCTCCAAATTATTAATGATCTCTTAATTGTCACATTTGATGGTCTTTTTTCAGGTTTCATCCTTCTTGGTGTATCCGCTGCATTTGACATTGTTGACCAAACGTCCTGCTCTATATTCTTTCCTCTTCTGGGTTTCATGACATTCCTCTTTCCTGGTTCACTTGTCTGACTGCTCATCAACCATATCATGCCGCCTAGCATGTGAGTGTTCCCCAAGATTCTGTCCTGGCCCCTCTTCCTGTCTCCTGTAGTCACTCATTAACTTCACCAGATCCATGGATTATCATTTCTATGGAGATGACTCCCAGAACTACATATCCAGTTCTAGTATCTGCTCTGAAGTTCAATCTTCTATCACAATTGAATAGTTCTAAATTGCTACAGCTAATGCAATTTTCCTGAAGAGTAAATCTGACCAATTGATTCCATTGCTCAGTCAACTCTAGTAGCTCTGATTGCTTCTAGAACAAAATACATGTGCCTCTGTTTAACTTTTAAAGCTCTACACAACCTGACCTCCCACCTAGGATTCTTACCTTATTAGACATTACTTGCCCTCCCCCACTTTGTGATCTAGTCTAACAGACTATTTATCTTATTGACAATACTCCCATCTTTTATTCCTTCTTACTCACACAAGCCTGTCATTCATTCTTTCTATATCTCTGCTTCATCTCCTCCTTTAAGTAAAGCTCAGACACCATCTTCAGCAAGAAGCCTCTCTGATTTCCCTCAGTTGCTACTTCCTCCCAGACTACCTTGTATTTAACTATTTTGTATATATTTGTATTTATTAACTTTATATTCATATTTATATTTATGCTGTACATATTATGTGACTGTTCTCTCATTAGAATGCACATCATTATTCTCAGTGCTTGGTACATAGTAACTTGATTGATCTTTATTGATTAGTTGAAGTATAGCAATGCTGCCTTTAGAAATTACTTAGAAAGACACTCCAAGATATCAGAGTAGCAATGCTATTTGTTCTTCTCTTCCCTCCTCCACCAGCTCCTCCAAACAGATCTAGAAAATACATCAGACCTAATCCTATATGGGAAATCCAAGAAAAAAAATTGCAGAAAGTGATTTTTCAGCCCTCATCAGAATAGGGAGATAAAGAAGTGTGTGGACACTGAGGATAAAATCTGACTAGGAGCATGCCAGGGCAGAGAAAGGCTATGCCACAGGCTAGAAGAGGCCCAAGGTCTGGCATGGAGGGGCCTAACCTTGTGTGGGAAGAGAAATGGTGCCATCTGGTAGCTCTTTTATTCCCTATTCAGTTAGCAGTCACTATGCCAGGGCTTCTAGGAGTGATGGCCTGGAATCAGGGGTGCACACAGGCCTTGGGCTATATCCTGAGCCAGGATTTAATTCAAAAACAAGTAGCAGATAAATGGCTTCCTGGAAGTAAAAAGAATCTTAACCCCTTTTAGCCCAGTTTGAAACCTGCAGAAGAATAAAAAGAGAGGAAGTCCCAGACAAAAGGGAAGTGTACAGTTGGGCCACATTCAACAAGCACATCTTTCAACCGACTAACAGTGACTTGAGTCCAGAAGCAGTTTTCTGTTTGTTGTTCTTTTTTTTTTCCTTTGTTTGTATCTGTTTTATAGTAACTTGATTTCTCACAAAGTCATTAGCTTCCCTTTGCTCCAATCTAATTTTGAAGGAATTATTCTCTTCAGTGAGTTTTTGAAATTCCTTTTCCATCTGGCCAATTTGACTTTTAAAGGCATTCTTCTCCTCATTGGCTTTTTGGGCCTCTTTTGCCATTTGAGTTAGTTTATTTTTTAAGGTGTTATTTTCTTCAGTATTTTTTGGGGTCTCCTTTAGCAGGATGTTGACTTGCTTTTCATGATTTTCTTACATCATTCTCATTTTTCTTCCCAATTTTTCCTCTATTTCTCTTACTTAATTTTCAAAATCCTTCTTGAATTCCTTCATAGCCTGTGAGCAGTTCATATTTTTCTTGGAAGCTTTTGATGCAGGAGTTTTGACTTCGTTGACTTCTTCTGGTTCCATGTTTTTATGCTTTTTGTCCCCAAAAAAGGATTCTATGGTTTGACTGCACTTCCTCTGCTTGCTCATCTTGCTAGCCAGTTACTTTACTTTTGAGCTCTTTGCCACAGCAGAACTCTGCTTCCAGAGTGGAGAGAGCTATTTCCCCAAATCGCTGGGGTTTTTGCAGCTGCCAGAGCTATTAGATGGGTGCCCTCTCTATAGAGACCCCAAGCTCTGGCACACTGGCCACACACCCCAGGACCACCATCAAAGACTGTGATCCAGATCCAAGCAGGTCAAATCAAGAGTGATTACCCCCTGAATGGTCGTTTGACCCCCCTGTGATCTGGAGGCAGTCACACTGAGCTGCCATGCCTCTGCCACCTCTCGCCCTGGGGACAGGGGCCTGACCCTACTCTTCTGTCACTCAGTTCCAACAGAGTTCCCCACTGACCTTTTACTTTGTCTTTGGCATTTATGGGTTGAGAAGTCTGGAAACCACCACAGCTGCTGGTGATTCACTCTCCTGAAGTCTGCTGGTCAGGGCCACCCCAGGTCTCAGACTGCATGGCTGATGTGGGGCTGCACTCACCTCCCAGCTTGGTGCGATAGACCCTTCCTGTCGGCCTGCCGGCTACTTTCAGTGGGAAATTTCTTTCTCTCTGTCACTTTGTGGGTTCTATAGCTCTCAAATTTGTTTACAGTCATATTTTACAGGTACTGGAGGTAGTTGGAGTGGGAGCTCATGCCAAGTTCCTGCCTTTATGCTCCCATCTTGGTTCTGCCTCCCAGAAGTGTCTTCTGAAACTTCAGAGGTGGCAAGCCCACAGGCATTTTGCTCAGGCCCAAACCCAGATCAGGAACTTTAAGACTGGACAGAGAGAGATCAGAATTTGCTTTGGATCAGACTACTTTGGTAGCATCATGAGTTTGTACATTACTTCTCGAGCTGTTCCTGAAAGCCTGGAATGACAAATACAGCCCTCAGTGTCCCCAAGAAAGCAGTAGGAGGACCAGTTCAGACATTCCTTAGAGAAGTGTGCTGAACTTGACCATATCATAAGTCTGAGGTCAGGAAGTAGTCTGGAAAAGTGGGCCAAAAAAAAGGAAAAAAAGAATCCTACCATAAAAAACTATTTCTGTGACAGAAATACTTCAGATACAAACACAGAAGAGAATGACTCCAAAACATCGACAAGCAAAGCCTCTAAGGGGCACAGATTCAACTAGATTCCCTGAAAGAGATTAAGCAAGAGGTTGGTTTTTTGTTGTTGTTTTGTTTTGTTTTTGCTTTTTGGAGGACAATTGGGGTTAAGTAACTTGCCCAAGGTCACACGGTTAGTGTGTGTGTGTGTGTGTGTGTGTGTGTGTGTGTTAAGTGTCTGAGGCCGGAACCAAACTCGGATCCTCCCGACTCTGGGCTGGCGCTTTACTCACTGCGCCCACCAGCCGCCTGGTTTTCTTTTTTAAGATTTGAAATATTTTTATAAATTAAATAAGAGCAGTGGAAGAAAGAAGTGGAAAGGGAATTAATAATTGTCACAGTGGGTACAAAAGCTCACCCGAGCAACAGCGTGCTGAAAACTAGAATGAACCAGACAGAAGTTAAGGACTCCATATGAAAAGAAGAAATAGTGAAACAAAGTAAACAAACTGAAAAAATAAAAGAAAACTGAAGGTATCCCATAGCAGCAACAACTGACCTGGAAAACAGATCCAGAGGAGATAATTTAAAAATCATTAGATTACCTGAAAGCCATGACCAAAAGAAAGCAACAAAACACAACAGAAACAAAAAGAGACTAGACATCATATTTCAAGAATCAAAAAAGAAAACTTCCTAGATCTCTTAGAACTCAAATAACAAGAATCCACTAGTCATCTCCTGAAAGAAACCCCAAAGTAAAAACTTCCAGGAACATATATAAGTCAAAACCAAAAGTTTCTAGGACAGAGAAAAATTACTGCCAAGCAGCTAGAAAGAAGGAATTCAGGCCGTGAGGAGCCACAGTTAGGATTACAGAAAATGTAGCAGCCTCCAATATAAAGAAGCAGAGAGTGCTTGGAATATGATATTCCAGAAAGCAGTCATTATAGGATTACAGCCAAGAATAATTTACCTATTAAAACTGAATATAATCCTACAGGGGAAAATGGATCTTTAATGAAATGCAGGACTTACAAGCATTCCTGACAAAAAGACCAGAGCTGGGTAGAACTTTTGAAGAGCAAAAACAGGAGTTAAGAGAACCATAAAAAGGTAAATGTGAAGGCATGATCATAAAAATTTAAGCAAGGCTATACTATGTACATTCTAATATGCAGAGATGATATGCGTCTCCTCTCTGGACCCTGTAATTATCAAGGATCTTAGAGGGAGTCTACTTAGAAAGAAGGCCTGGGAGTGGTTCTCTTATATTTTGATGATCTTAAAAAAAAGAATGTAGAGGGAGAAGTACTGGGGTCAAGGGAGGAAGAGAAGGATAAGGGAAAATTATCTCACATGATTGGTAAATGCAAGTAGAAATTTATAATAACAAGGAGGAAAGGATGGAGGAGAGTGGGTGACAGTTGAACTCATCTGGAATGGTCAGAGGGAGAAAGAATGCACAAAGTTGGGTACTGAAAATATATTTCACTTAACAGGGAAATAGGAGGGAAAGGGGAAAAGGGAAAGTAAGATGGAAGATAGATCATGGAAAGGACTAGTCTAAGTAAAATAAATTCTAACTAAAGATGTACAAAAAAAAATTAAAGGCCTAAAGGTTTTTTTGTTTGTTTTGTTTTTGTGGTTGCAATTGGGGAATGGCTAACCAAGTTATGGTATATAAGTATGATGGAATAGTATTTTGCTGTAAGAAATGATGATGGGAATATTTCCAAAGAAACCTGGGAAGACTTGTATGGACTGATACCAAGCGAAGTGGGCAGAACAAAGAAAAACAACTTGTATATTGACGATATTACAAAAACAAATTTAGAAAGTCTTAATTCTGATTAGTATAATGGCTGTGATTCAAGAAGACTCATAATGAAAACATGCTGCCCAAAATCTGATAGAGGTGAGGGACTCAGTGCAGAGTGAGGCATATTTTTTGAACTGACCTGGCTAATGTAGAAATTGTTTAAGTATACATGTTGGTAACCGAGGTTTTGTTTTTCTTTCTCAGTTGGGGGAAATTGGGTGGGAGAGAGAGAAGACAGTTTTGCTGCTGGGGGAAAAAAGTAATATAAAAGAAAGATTCCCATTATGAGAGAATGGAAAGTATCCTTCCAGATGAGAAAGCATGATTTGTAATGCTATGATTCCCGCATGAGTGAGGTAATAGCTTTGGCACAGGATATGCAAGGCTCTACCCTGGGTGCTGGAGATACAGAGAAGGAAGTGAAGTAGTTCTTGCTCTCATGGATCTTGAGTTCTACTGAGATGCTGTTGGATTTACAGTTCACTAGTCAGACAGGAAAGTAGTCATTAAAAGAGAAATATTGAAGATGAATGAGAAAGGATGATGTATAAAGTTATGATGAAGGTCTTTGCAAGGGGCATAGGAAGAGACATTGGTCTGAAAAGATTCTTAAATGGGAATGAAGGACCAGAAAATAGATTGAGAGGCTTTTTTTGAGACATGGCCTTGATATTCTTAATGAAGTATGTGAATGGATAGATTGAGAATATGAAGAGAAAAGAAATTTGGCACCTATTTCCAACTTGGAGCTATGGGGAGGTCATTTAAAGTTTAATGAAAAAGTTCTTGATCAGCAGTGAAGTGAAGGTTCTTGCTGAAGTTCCCATAATTGTTTATAATGGAGCATTTCAGAGGCCTGGCTTGTTTATCATTTAGTCTTCCCCGCAACCCCAACAAACAAGCAAAAGCTGGATTATCACTTCTCAGAGATGGATTAGACTAGATGTCTTAAGATTCTGTGATTCTTTATCTAAATGCTTTAGTTTTATTATGATTATATCAAAAGCTAATTTATAAACATTTAGCAACCATTGTCTTATTCAGTTCCATCAGCTATGGTTTGGTCCATGTGAAATTAAAAGATTTGTTGAGGGTCACACCCATAAACATCAGAGGTAGAATCTTTTCCCAGTCCACTGACTTCAATCAATGTTCTTTCACCTGTATAAAGGTGAAATTTCCTGAATACTTTTCTTCCTAATATATAAGTAAGAGCACTTGCTAAGACTTAAAAAATCTGAGTCTACTCTCAACTCTGCTTAAGATCACATAAGCTATTAGCAGAATAAATGATGGTAAGTCACTATCATCACCATGCCTCAGTATCCGTGTCTGTAAAATGGTCAAGATAGTGCTTTACCATTATTTTTCTATCTATATTGCTTCTATAAGGGAAGAAGAACATGTAATAATGTGAGAGAAGTGGGAGGTTAGGGAGGTTTGGATGTGTTTGATGTATCCCAAAATTTTTGAGATGCTTACTCTTGATTTTGGATTTATTTCTAGCAGCTGCTCTCCGTAATAGATCCTACATATCAGAGATAAAATTATAAAAGTATGATTAAGAATTAAAAAAAAATCTTTAGAGTTTATTTTAAGTGCTGTTGGACAGAGTTGAATGACTATCCTGTATATATACTTAGTATCTCAGAGGCACAGTGCTTATCAGAATTTCTGTACAAGTGAAATTATAATCATCAGTATTTATTAAGTATCTACTGTATTTCCAATTTTGTAGAGAATGTAAAAAAGTGGATAATGAGGTCCCTTTAAGGGAAGAGCAAGTATTCTGGACTTTTTGTACAGTATACTATTAACAGCACTTAACTTCAGCATTTTCAGCATGAATCAGAAACTATTAAGTAGAATCTTAAATCCTTAATTTGCATTTCAACATGTGAAAATGATGTTATTTAATTTTTGTTCTGTTGACACGGAGCATTTTCAGCATACTTTTCCCACTGTAACTGTCTCATTATTTTGCTTTAAAGTTTTGGTTTGAATTTCTCTATTTCTTTGTACTATTCCTTGGTCCTGTTTGAATAAGAAGATACTCAGAAACCCAGGCAATTCCAGATGGCACTTTGCTAAGCAGTTTTCATTTTAGGATATCGGTGTTGCCAATGTTCAGATAATATTCATTGCCAGAATTAAACAAATCACTCATAATAGCTATTGCTTATATAAGCTAGTGTTACAAAAAAGAATTCCCATGTATTATGGTTAATATTTCTAAAGATGTAAGATTAACTATCACAAACATTTTTTCCCATTTAATAGTATTTTATTTTTTCCAATTGCATGTAAAGATAGTTTTCAGCTTTTACTTCTATAAGATTTTGAGTTCTAACTTTTTTTTTCTCCCTCCTTCCTCCGCAAGTCAGCAAGCACTCTAGTATAGGTTATACATGTATAATCTTACTAAACATTTTTTCACTTTAGTCATGTTGTGAAAGAAGAATCAGAACAAAAGGAAAAACCAAAAGAAAGAGAACAACAAGGGGAAGAGAGCATGGTTTGATCTGCATCCAAACTCCACAGGTCTTTCTCTAGATGGGGACAGCATTTTGCATCATGACTTTTGGAATTATCTTAGTTCATTGTATTGCTGAGAAGAGCCGAGTCTATCAAAGTTGATCATCGCACAATGTTGCTATTACTGTGTCACAAACATTTCAAGTTATATTGAATCTGCTATGATTTTTGTAAAATGCAATGGCATTTTTCAAAATGTCTTAGAACTCCTAAATATGGAATTCAATTGACAAAAATTTGAACCACAGTTCTTTCCTGGCAAGAATCTTTCTTCAAAAGAAAGATAAAAGGAGAAAAGTTGTACTAATGCTCTTTAGTCACTCTTTGGGAACTTCTCTATAACCTCTCCTTGTAAGAAAGAAATAAAATTGGGCAAAACAGAGTCATCATAACTGTCTGAGAATGTGTAGTTATTCTGCATGTGTATGCTACTGCCTCTGACAAGAGGGAAGGAAGTTTTTTTCCTACATTATTCTTCCGAAGTCAAGATTTGTGGCTGCGTTGATCAGTGTTCTCATGACTCCAAATGTTTTCTGTTTTGTTATTGAGGATATTGTGTATGGGCTCCTGATTCTGCTTATTTCCCTCTCCTTCAGTAAATATGACCTCAGTTTTTCTAAATTTTTCATATTCCTTGTTCTTAAAGCAGTGGGGTAATATTCTTGCATTCATCCTCCACAGTTTGTTCAGCTCTTCCTCCAACCAATGGGTATTCAGTTTACTTTTAGTTCTTTGTTATTATCAAAAGTGATTCTGTAAGTACTTTCATATCTGTTAGACATTTCCTTCTGTCTTTGGCTTCCACTCCTCCAGCAGCAGGTACATACTTAGTATTTGTAACTGGATCAAGGTGTGTTTATAGTTTAGCAACTTTTAGAATGTAGTTCCAAATTATTTTCCAGAATGGTTGGACATATTCATAGCTCTACCAGCAATGCATGAATGCACTCATCTCCCCAAAATCCTATCAATATTTGTCAGTGTCAACGTTTGTCACCTTTGCCTGGGTATGAGATGAAACTCTGGAGTTATTTTAATTTGTATATCTCTTAGTGATTTGGTATATTCTTTAACATCATTTCTATATTTTCATATATACGTATAAATCATAATTTCTATTTCTTTTGAAAAGTTCATGTTTTTTCACCACTTGTTTTTTAGGGTAATTTGTCTTTATTATGTCAAACATTTTTTCATAGGTATTTATTGTGAAGATAGTTTTTTCATTCAGCAGTTTCTTTTCTTATTCTGACTGCATTAATTTTGTTCATGCAAAATATTTTAAACCTATTAATCTTTCTTTATGGCTAAATGATACATTTTATAAAGCTTTTTTATATCTCTTTGCTTTCTAAAGTTTTTCTATGCTAAAGAATTTTCACAAGTCGGTTCTTTCCTATTCTACCCAATGTCAGGGTATAGAAAGAGTAAAAATCAATATAAAAAACCACCACAATATAAGGTCTGCATGAAAAAGCAAGTAAGGTATTCCCTCATACACCTTCTATACCTCCTTTGTTCCTCCATTGTTCATACTGTTGTTTTGTTATTCTTCGTTGCCATGAGCATCAGTAACCTGAAGAAGTAGAGTCCTAGTACTGTGAAATGTTTTCTATTTCCATTAAAGTTTTCATTTGCCAAAGTATGATGGTAGATCGAGCTGTTCTCTTTAAACAAGTTATTTAAATTGGAGCAGGGAGGGGAAAGGGAAGTGGATAAAAGTGTGCTGAATTTGGAGTCAGGAAAATATGGGTTCAGATCCCACCTCTGACATTTATTAGCTGTGTAACCCCAAATAAGTCATTTAACTATGCTTTGCTTTAGACAACTCTCAAAAATTATGGAAAGAATTGTGGATTGTGTAGTTAAGACTATCTCTAAACTGCTCTCTATACGCCTGCCTTTCTGCTTGCTGTTTTTATTCCCATCCACTGGAAAACCTTCCTCCCTTCTCCTTCTCCTTCCTTGTCTATGTCACACTCCTCTTTTAAGTCCCAGCTCAGCTTACTTTCTGCTGTAACAAGACCTTGGCTAAATACTCTAGAACATACTGATCTCACTTTGTCCTGAACTGCAGTGTATTAATACTCAGTTACAATGTAACTTATAACTTAGTTTTATTTATTTTTTTATTAATTAGTATTGCATCCCTAACTAGATTATAAACTTAAGGACAAGCAACCCTAACTAGATTATAAACTCAAAGACAAGAACCATATTTTATACTGCTTTATAACCTCTGTATTGATGGGTACATAGAGGTACTTAAGGTGCAGCTGTTTGAAATAAGCAATTTTTTCCCCCAGTAATACACACGCCTCCTTTTAAATGGAATTCATAACTATCTCCAGACACCAAAACACAAAATAAAACCTTCTAATGCTGACTGGTCTTTCAAGATTACTAAGTCATTTTAAAAATCAATGAAAGATGAAAACTGGCAAGAGAGATATGATTGCAATCTAAAGAAGTATGAAGGATATGGACAGGAGAAACATAGAATCATACTTTTTTTCCTGGAAAGGACATCCAAGATCTTTTAATCTAATACTTTTCACCTTAGAGATAGGGAAACAGCCCAGAAAAGTTGAATAATATGTCCAAAATTACTCAACTAATCCTTGGCAAAATTTAAGTCCTCTAACCGTAATGCTCTTGCCATCTTGATTCATGTTCAACAAATATCAAAATATAAGACTAGAGGAAGAAGTAACTTGGGTGAAAATAGATTAAAAAATAATTTGCAGATAATGAAGTTAAGAATGTTTAGGGGGTAAGTCCCTAACCTTTTGTTGTCGCTATCTAAGACAACGACATACCTTACAGAATATCTCTTGGTGCTATCTAAGAAGAATGTTGGGCTAAGAGGACAGTGATTCTGACTCAGTCTGTCATTGTTATAATTCTTAGAAGTCAGAGATGAAACAGACTTGCTTTGCTTATACTTAGGCCATTCTTGCTTTAAGGGCATTGCTATCAATATTTATATTTAGATTTTTCCCATGGGATTTTTTTTATTGCGTGCTATTTTTGTTGGGTTTCTTTCTTTAAATAGTTATATTCTGCTATATTTCTAGAATATCACTAGAACTAAATGAAAAGTTATAACAATTCTCATCTAATACTTTCTCTGTACAGGAATTGACAGAAGAAGGACTGCCTTTTCTCATACTTTTCCACATGAAAGAGGATACAGCGAGTTTAGATGTATTCCAAAACGAAGTAGCCCGGCAATTAATAAGTGAAAAAGGTAGATTTACTAAGGTTACTCTTTTATCTTTGCTATTCTTTTCACAGATGCTTAAAAACGTTTGGTATGGTGCCTACATGTGAAAATCTAGTGAATAATTTTAGAGTATAGCCAAGGCATAATTTAGAATGAAGGAAGAGGGGGATATTAACAGAGGAAACAGAAAGCAATGATTCTCTCAACAATTCAGTTCAACAAACTTTTATTTAAGTATCTGTTATGTGAAAGGTTCTGTATTATGTACTGGGCATACAAAGATGAGAACAAAATAGCCTTTTCCTTTAAGGGAGAAGATGTACACAAGTAACTGTTATACAGGTTATAAAATGAAGTGAAAAAGAGGGCTGAAATGGAAATGGTTTGAGAAAGTCAAAGAAGAGAAGGATCAATTGTGGCGGGGGGAATTATGAAAAAGGTGAAACTTGATTTGGGCTCCAAAGGAGAGGAAGAGTGTTACAAGTTAGGGGTGGGATTCAGTTCCAGCCATGATGTTAGATTTTAGATCCTTCACCAAAGGAGATTCAGAATGTTGTATAGTCTAGTTTGGATGGTGCAGAGAATATGTGAAGGGATAAGTGTTATTCCCTCCTACTGAAAGAAGGCTGGTAAGGTTATTTGGAGATTGTGTAGGGCTCTAAATGCCAGGCTAACAAGTTTGTATTTATATAATAGGTAAGGGGTCTTAGACCCACTGAAGAATATTAAGCAGGAGAGTGCCATCATGGTTAGATCTATCCATTACACAGATTACTTTGACTTTAGCTTCCAGTCATTAGTGTGTCATAGCTGAGAGAAGCAGGAAATTTAGGAGGGAAAGTGATAAATTTAGACACTTTCCTCTAGCTCTCAAATGACCCCTTTTTATTACCTTATTTTTTACTGAAGTTCCCTAATCATGTAGCTAAAAATGTCTGGTCAGCAAGTAGAATATATTTTTAGACAAAAAGAGGTTGTCAAGTTGCTGTGGGTCTCTCAGTGTATCAGGAAATCTGTAGTTAGTTTACAAGAACATGACACAGTGCTATATGCATAGTAGTTGCCTAATAAGTTGAGTTGAATTGACTATCAAGTGGAATAGAATAGAGAAAATTTCTGATTGGATGATGATCCCCATGTAGATAAGAGAAAGTTGGTCATGGTATCATTGGCTGGTCTATGACATTGGGACTCTGTCCTTAGGACAGTTAGGTAATCTACAGAGTAGATTGTCAGAAAATTGGACATAAACTGTAATCTTCAAATTATAATCTCTTTAAGGCATGATATAATTTTGATAAAATATAAATTTCACTCTTAAAAATCTCTAAGTAAAATATTTACTGCTTCAAGTGGTGCATTGGAAAACAGTTACAATTTTTAGTTTTTATAATTCCTAGATTACTTTAAATAACTTAAGTATATTGATTTTATATATTTCAATTTAAGTTTTTTTCAAATCACGTTGGTCCAAATATATAACAACAGCCAACTTTTATTTAATGTTTGAAAGTTTGCAAAACATTTTACATATATTATCTCATTTTATCCTCACAACTCTGGTAGGTAGGTGACATTACTATTCCTGTTTTAATAATGAAGAAATTGAAATAGTCAGTGGTTAACTGATTTGCCCAGGGTTCCATAGCTAGTAAGTATTTGAGGTAGGATTCAAAATCAAGTCTTCCTAATCCAGAGTCCAATGTTCTATCCATTACACTACACGGTTTCCCCCAAATGTGACTTATACAAAAATTGAATATAGCCTATTATATCATGTTTCACTTCATATCCTTGATGAGAGCATCTCATACCCACGAACTTCAGTAACTTTTCCCTCAACCTTTCAAATGGGCCTGTGAAATTGTTGAGAGTGCTGTTTGCCGTTTCTCTTGTAAGATTATGGGGCAGCTCCTGACCAACCCTCTGGTCCCCTCACAGTCCCCTCTCTCTTAGAACCCAATTTTCACTCTTGTGTAATTGTTTTCCATAGTATATCTCAGTTTTCTTCTTTCAAAGAACTCTCATTCTAGACAAGTGACTTATATTTGAACTAGCATGTTATTGTTAACATTTTAGGAATATGAAATCAAATAACTCTAATCTTCTCCAAATACTATTTCTTTTTAAGGTACCATAAACTTTTTACACGCCGATTGTGATAAATTTAGGCACCCCCTTCTCCACATACAGAAAACGCCAGCAGATTGCCCCGTAATAGCCATTGACAGCTTTAGGCACATGTACGTCTTTCCAGACTTCAAGGATTTGTCGTAAGTATCTGTTTTAGGCTTTTCCCACTATTCACAGAAAGAAAAAATTAACTTGAGATGTTTATGTGTTTTTTCAAATAATCCTTTTTAATGATAGAGAAATGTTTGGCGCAAATTAAGAGTGAGAAACTTTGAGGAAGGGGTAAGAACAGGTTCATTCAGATCTTTGAAGGGTTGTCCCATGGAAGGATGAAATAAACTTATTTTGCTTGTCTTTAGAAGGCAAAACAAGATACAATCTAAGGAAGTTAAATCTGTGCAGCGAAGCAGATTTTAATTGGATTTAAAGAAAAAATTTCTTGATGATTAAAACTGTCTAAAAGTGAAATGCGCTCCTTGTCTCTGGGAATCTTTGAACAGAAACCAAGAAGTAAATCACTGGCCAGGGATGTTTTTGGGACAATTATGGTTCTCATTGGACTCTTAGTTTTCTTTACCAATTCCAATTCTATTATTATTTTTCTTTTGTAAAAGAAGTCGTTTAAGTAAAATGCAATCTGATTTATCTCATCATCCTAAAGCTTGGTAACTTGTAAAGAAAATTAAAGTGCAGGTTTATGTTCCAAGGTAAGTTTCATTGTAAAGCTCTTGGCAAACCTTAAAGCACTATGTGAATGCCAGCTGTTACTATTATTGATAAAGTAGCAGATTTGAAGTTAAAACTCTGTCCATTTGACCTTGTGCAAATCTTTTAACCTCCCAGAACCTTAGTTTCTTCATATATGAAATGGGTTAAGTGAATTGATCTGAATCAGTTCTAAGGTCATTTCCAGTTCTAAATCTTATGATCTTCACAATTGCCTTAACTTTTCACCAGTTGGAAAATCATTTGGTTCAGGAAGTATATAAAGTGTTCACATTTCATGTGTATTTTACAGGAAATTTGCCATTTATAGGAATAGTTATATAGAAAAATAAATGAGAAAATCTGCAAATAACATCAGTAATAAAGACAAAACTTATAAAAAAAAAACCTTCTAGTGTTTGGGTAACACTACAAAATAGCTTTTATACTGACTTTTTGTTACAGTAGGAAAAATTCATTCACTTTGCTACTGTGAAGTTACTTTAGGCTTTGTCATACTGTATCTTCTTCCTTCTTGGAAGTTTTGATGTAGATTGAGCCTCAAGGAAGAAGTGAGCAGGAAGGGCAGGGTTGTTACTCCTGCAGCAAAAAAAACAAAGAATAAATGCTTACCTTAGGAAGCTGATTTGATTCTTGGTAGCAGGAATAATGGGTGATGAGCCTTCCTTTGATAAGACAAGTAACAAGGGAAAATCTCCCCTAAAGGGAGATTTTTAACACCCCAAAGTTGTCAGACGTGGCAGTTGGATATAGATTTGCAGATTGAGTGAAGAAAAAGTGGAAAGGTGCACTAGCTTCTGCTTTAAAGGATGACATTTTAAGATTTACTATATTGAATGTAAAAATTTTAGATTATAATAATATTATAATGCTTGGGGGAGTGAATATTTATATCATATATTCATAACTGAAATCCAGAAATTCTAAGGACTGCCTATGAATATCTTTTTCTGTGTCATAAATATGTATGTATTTGATTATGTATCTCTGTAATGATAACATCTTTCGTCATTGGTCCTCTGGAATCATGAATGGTCATTATATTGATCATGATTTTGAGTTTTCCAAGTTGTTTTTACAGTGTTACCATTATGTAAATTGTTCTCCCGGTTCTACCCATTTTATTCATTCATCTTCAGTTTATAAAATTCCTCAAAATTGTTCATTTTAAAAATATTGGTATAATACATATTATTCTTCTGTTTTTGCGTACTTCACTCTGAATTAGTTAATATAATTCTTTCATTTCTTTTTGGGTGGCAGTTTGGATTGTAGTCATGGTCATGTTCTAGCACAGTTTATTGTTTAAGTTCTCAAGAATATTTTGGTCTCTGTGGGTAGTTTAAGGACTTGTCATTTGTCAGTCCAAGAAAGAAAGAAAGCTTTTAATGTCTAATTCTAGTCCCTTGGTCTTGTCTTTACTAAGTACTCAGTAGGTACTAACTTTTTATAGCCTACACTGACCTGTTGTGTGATTTTTTTACTGCTTCATTGAATAATGTATATTGATCACTAAGCCTGGGCTCATTATGAATAATGGGCTCCTTTTATAATTTCTAGTTGTAATGACCCAGTTCTGAATTGCTGTCATAAGTCCCTCCCTTTCCACAAACAAATCCCCATGACTCATTGTTGACATATGTTTGAGTTCAAGGCATTAGGACCTTTTAATTCTACTCTTTGATCTTAATTTCACAGGCAATAATTACATTTTAAAGACGCTAGTAGGAGGTGTGTCTTTAATAACCTTTCCTTTTACTGTGTTGGGTTATGTTCCATATGTTGTGGGACTTTGTCACGGCTTATTCATTAATTACCAAGTCAATAAGTTGCTATTTCCACCCCTGAGACTACTTGGCACACTTTTTTTGTGCCTTAGACAAAGCATTATTTTGTTGTGGGTACCTATAGATTATTTTCTCAAGCTATAAACTAAATGCTTTGTATAAAGTGCATAAACACACAAATCACCTATATTTTAACAGATTACTGGTATTTTTATCCTGTGGTAATAGGTAACATGATTTTTGTAATAGGTAATAATTTATAATTCCTTCTGTTAAGAAAAATGGGATTGGGCTTACATCTGAAAGGAAGTTGGTAAAGAGATCTTACTAGTCATTCAGACACCATTGCAAAGTATTTGAGCCAAAACTTATAGATCTGGATGATTTCCAATTTTGCCATGAGATTATTGTTTCTTCAAGGGAGGTTCCTCCCTTAATATAACTGTTTTACATCCATTGTAGTAATATTGTGCAAGCTTTCTCTTTCTTGAGTCAACTTGCATTTTTATTGCATTGGGTTCTTCAATTATATAGATGACCAGAAATAATTTTCCACATCCTCCTTCTTAAGCAGGGGGGGTGGGGGAGGGTGGGGGAGAGTGGGGGGGAGGTCTGTGTTGCCTTTCATTTCGTTGCTTTTCAAACCTCTGGGGTAAAGTTTTTGATTAATGTTGAAATGTTTATTTTATTCTTTATGCTGCTTTGCTTACATTGCCCCAACCTTTTGACTTTGACTTTCAATGACTGATTAAAGAAATCTAGAATTTCTGATAAACTAATGTATTCCAGTTTACTTTCCTCATGTTGCTTTGAGTTTGGCCACATGGAGTTTAGGTTTTTTGTGACTATCAGCTAGCTGTTGATGGAATCTTCCATTGTCTTTCTGTAGATCTTCAGTAATTTTCTCAGATTGCTTTTTCTACCATGGTATTTGATGCCTGTCCTTAGATCTATAGTTTGTTAGCTCCATCTTTCCCTTCTGTGGTTTTTACTGTGGCAGCAACTGCTACATCTGTTGCTGTGTGCAGGTCCTGAAATATTTTTATGCTTTGTGTCAAATTCTGTAGGAGAATGCTTGCTGATTATAATAAATGCTAACTTTTTTGAATTATTGTTTTAGTATAAATTGGTCTAATAGCTGGATTCATGCTTTCCACTGAGAAAAAGCTTTTTGAATTTAAGTATAGCCATTTCCCTTTCAAAACAATTTGAGACTTTAGTGGGGTTTTTTGTCATCTTTTTCATTATTAGGTGTAATTTCTAGAATTTTCATTAAGTGAACATTTTCAATGTCTTTAAGGTCTTCAAGTTTTCCCTCTTTAGATTTTAGTAGCTCCTCAATTTCATCTTTTATTTGATTTGATCTAGGCTTAGGGATGATATTCTTTCTTAATGATTGTCTTATGCTGGTCAGCAGTATGATATGTGACTTGGAACTGAGAGTACTGTTGACAGAAATCAACATTAGGATCTAGCCTGTAACTGGTACAGTTTGCTTTTTTTTATGATGTAGTATTGGCACATAATGTATATGTTTATATCTTTCATCCACTTCATCCATGCTCATGGTTTGCCCATTTGTTGTCAGTGCTATCTGCAGTAAAGCATTTGCAGCAGATGGAGAAAGGGTATTCTGATTTGTTCTGAATAAACTAGTCTTATTGTGGTACCAGAACATGAAGGAGTATACTCACTCCTATCTTTTCTACAACGGTGGACATTGTGACAGTTTCAGGCAGGTCCAGCCTGCAACCCTGTGTAGCCTTAAAAGTGTAAATTAGGGGGCAGCTAGGTGGTACAGTGAATAGAGCACCCGGCCCTGGAGTCAGGAGGACCTGAGTTCAAATCCAGCCTCAGACACTTAACGCTTACTAGCCATGTGACCTTGGGCAAGTCACTTGACCCCAATTGTCCTGCTTTCCCCCTCCAAAAAGCAAAATATATATATATATAAATTAATTTTGGTAGTATTGTCATTTTTATTATATTGGAATGGCCTAGCCATGAGCACTGAATATTCTTCCACCTATTTAGGTTGGTTTTTTTTTAATGCTTTAAGAGTACTTTGGGGGTGGCTAGGTGGCACAGTGAATAGAGCACTGGCCCTGGAGTCAGGAGGACCTGAGTTCAAATGCAACCTCAGACACTTAACACAAAAAAACCACTAGCTGTGTGACCTTGGGCAAGTCACTCAACCCCAGTTGCCCTCCCCCCCCAAAAAAAAACAGCTTTTAGTTTTATCATTTCTATGGGGGGGGGTTGTTTCCAGTTTACCTGTTAACTCTTCAAATTTTTAATATCTTCTCTCTTGTACTTATTTTAGGCTTTTGAATCTCTACTTTTATATGCATATTCAGTTCATTAATCTTTTCTTTTTCTATTTTGTTAATGTACAATTATGAGGATATGATTTTATCCCTGAGGGCTGCTTTAGCTACACCCCAGAAATTGTGGTATGTTTCATCATTATAATTTTTTCCATAGTTATTAAATATTTCTTTATTTTGTTCTTTAGCCTGCTCATTATTTAAGATTACATTGTTAGGTCTCCATTTGAGTCTGTGTATCATGTTCATGATCTCTGAATCAATTTCTATTCTTGATGCATTATGATCTGTAAAGAATGTATTGATCATTTCTGCGTTGTTACATTTGCTTGCAAAAATCTCTGTTCCCTGGTACATAGTCAATTTTTGTAAAAGTTCCATGTGGTGCAGAGAAATATGTATGTTCTTTTGCTGTCTCATTTAGAAGAGGCTGCAAGTCCTTTAACTCTAGATTCTCCTGAAATTTGTTCAGTTTCATATTTTCCCTTTTTTTTCATCTTTCTGTTAGATTTACCCAGCACTAAAAGAGGGATATCAGAGTCTCCTGTAATTATTGTAATACTGTCTATGTCTTCTTGAGGCTCAGATGAGGAAGCTAAGGCATTGGAGCATCTAAGTTTATTACTGTTATTGGTTTCTTTTCTTTTCTTTTTTTTTTAAGCAATCTGGGTTAAGTAACTTGCTCAAGGTTACACAGCCAGTTATTTCTGAGTGTGGTGCTGAGTGTCTGAGCCTGGGATTCGATCTCCAGGTCATCCCAACACGGGAGCCGGTGCTCTTACTCGCTGAGCCACCTGGCCGCCCCTTATTGGTTTATTTTCAATGGTTCCTTTCAGCATAATATAATTTCTTTGTCCCTTTTTAGTTTTTGAATATTTGGTTTTGCTTTCTCTGATAGTATGAGGACAGTTTTGGCTTATTTTCATTCACTTAGTGCATAGTAAATTTTTTTTTCTCTTCTTCCAGTTTTAGTTTGTGTATGCCTTTGTTTTTTAAATGTGTTTCTTTCTAAGCAACAGATTGTAGGTTTTGTTTTCTTGTCTAATCTTGTCACTCCTTTTCATCTTATTGTTTAATTTGTTCAATTTAGTGTTGTAAGAGTTAGGTTTATGTTTTCTTCCATCTGTCTCTAAAATTGTTTTTTTTTTTCCAAATTATAGTTCCCCCCCCCCCTTTTGCTATAAACACAGTTATTATGGTCCTTCAATTACTTTGCTTTAATCTTAAAGTAGCCCTGTTCCCACTGGTTCTTTTCTTATACTTGATTCTCTTTTTTCAATTCTTACTCCTTCCCTTTAAGAGTTTTCTTTATTAGTTCCCATCTCCAGCTTTTATTTGAATATATGTTTATTTTGTTATTGTTGAGTCATTTTTAGTGACGTCTGACTCTTTGTGATCTCATTTAGTGTTTTCTTGTCAAGATGCTGGAGTGGTTTGCCATTTCCTTCTCCAGCTTATTTTATACATGAAGGAACTGAGAAAAATAGAATTTCAAGTGACTTTCCCAGGGTCACAAAGCTAATAAGTGTCTGAGGCCAGATTCAGGAAGGTGAGTCTTCCTGACTCTAGGCCTGGCACTCTATCCACAGTGTCTTCCACTACCCATATTTCTATATCTTTATATCCCTTCATTTTTCTTCTGAGTCAGGTAGATTTCTCCTTCTCCTACCCTTTGGCTAGTCCTGTTTATTAGTTGTTTTTTTTTAAATTTCATTTTTTGTGCCCCTTTTGAAAAAGCATTGCTTTCACTCTCTTCATTATCCATTTTCTCTCTCTGTTCACTCTAGTCCCTCATTGTCTAACTCTTGGCCCCCATAATTACCCGGTCTTTCTCCTTTCTCTATATTCTTCATATAATCAAAGCTCCCAAGGTACTCATTCTAGGCTCTGCCCTCTAGGTGATTTCTGTCTTTGCCCTGTAGGGCTTACCTTGTGTATTCCCTTTTGCTATTGTGCCTCACTCTTCAAATAATGACAGTGAAAGTGACTGAAAGGACTTTGCCTTATCTTCAGGCACCTACCTCCACTTATTTGTACCCTCTCCTTGACCTTTTTTACTTTGTTTACATTTGCATAGAAATCTCTTCCTTGGGTTCATGTCTCCCCCCCCCCTCCCCAGCAGTTCCAATTCCCTTCCAAGGCAGATAGACTTTTTCGGATTCCAAAACCAACCCCTAGGTATTATCTAGGTTAAAGTCTTAATTTCCCTTCACATAGGTATATTCCTTAGTGGAACCCCCTCCCACCTCCAAAGTATCTTTCCCCTCCTTTTTAATCTTTTTCTCTTCCTTTTCACCCACTCCCCTGTAGGTTCTTCTTTTTCTGAGGTCACAACTTTGCTACTGACCCAGGAATTTGTCTTTAACACAAATTCCTGGGTCAGTAGCAATATTGTTTATTGTATTAATGGTATTCAAGCTTTCTGTTTCATGTGTGATCCAACTTATTTTTTCATTGTGTTAGACTAATTGTAGCCATATAAATAACCAGAAATTTTCCACATTTTTCCTCCTTTAGGGAATCTCCTTTAATTTCTTTGCTTCTCAGGCCCCTTTAGTAAACTTTGATTGATGTTGATTGTTTATTTTGTTCCTTATACTTCTTTGACTCATTGTATTGTGTTAACCGTTTGGCTTTTGCTTTTAATTGCTGACTAAGGGCATCAAGAATTTCTGTTATACTTTTGTTAAATGGATTCCATTATGCATGTTTCTTTTTTATTGTTTTTAATCAATTACATGATATTCAGGTTTTCTACTGTGCATCTAACTCGATATTGAATATTTCAATATCTTTCTACAGGTCTTTAGTAGTTTTCTCAAGCCACTTTTGCCATGGTGGTGTTAGCTGCTTCCTCTCCCCCTGTGGTCTTTTCTGTGTTGAAAAGACACAGCATGTTCTCTTTTATTCAGGCTTGAAATTTTTTTGAGCTCTGTCAGATAATGTAGGAGAAAGTGTTCATTCATGATGGCCATAGCAAAGAGGTTTTTAAAAATTATTCTGTTTTGGTATTTTTATTAAAAATTACTTCTTTTAGTCTTTTAATTGAATCCATGCCATCATATTCAAAAATGATTTTTTTTCGAATTCCATTCTGCATATGCTCATTTTTAATATTGTTGATGGTGATTTACCCAAGATTACACCAGTATTTTAATGGAAGTACTAGAGCCCATATTTAGTTACCTGACTCTGGGCCCAGTGCTCTTTCCATTATAGAACTCGTATCTCTCTCTCATGTTATTGTTTTACATATGAGAGACTGCAGTGGACTAAAAGCCAATTTTCCTAGGGCCCATTTCATGTTATAGACATATTACCATGGACCACCTTACTCAAGATTTCTAAAAAAAGCCACAAGATGGCAATATCATGCCATAGAATGTTGGAATTAGAAGGTTACCCCAGTCATCATCTGGCAGAAGCTTATATTTTATAGAAGAAGAAACTAAGACCCAGTTAGAGAAAGTGACTTGTTCAGGATCACCCAGTAAAGCTACACTGGCAGAAGGGATGACTCCTTAATTCCCTGGTAGCATACTTTCCTTTACAATGCTGTCTCATAAAATAAGCTTTTCTTTGCTAAACTTGAAATATAATCTTTCCATATGACCAAATTTTCAAATTAAATAGTTTTATTATTTGAAAATTATGGGAATGGATAAAGGTTTTCAAATTTTCCAGTGCTTCTTAACATCCAATGAAAATTTTTTCTAGGAACTTTTTTTCTCAGTTGTATGTCTTCTAGTTAGAGTGTTACAGATTTTAAAAGGTTGAAGAAGTTCTTTATTTGATAGTTTTTTCTGTTCTCCCCTTTAAGGGTCATTTTTTCCACCTACTACATACTCTCCTTACCTACAGTTACACCTACATTGATTTAAATATTACAAAAGTGGTACTTTGTTTCAGATTTCTTTGTTTCTTGGACACTTGAAGCAGCAATTTTAGCAAAGTCTGAATTTTAAGTTCTTACTTTCTAATAAACGTTAATTTATCTTTTGTGTGTGTGTGTGGCTTTTTGGAGGGGGGAAGGAAGGGCAATTGGGGTTAAGTGATTTGCCCAAGGTCATACGGCTAGTAAGACTTAAGTGTCTGAGGCTGGATTTGAATTCAGGTCCTCCTGACTCCAGGGCCAGTGCTCTATTCACTGCACCACATAGCCGTTCCGTAAACATTAATTTATCAAATTTGCAAAAATGCTCCTGAATAGATGGAAACTAAAGACTGAAAAGCATGTACAACATGTAATTAGTATTTCAAAATGATAACAAAATTTGTGATAAAAGTGGGATGGTTATTGAGGTTTTCGGGGAG
This sequence comes from Petaurus breviceps papuanus, assembly GCF_028583685.1. NCBI lineage: Eukaryota > Metazoa > Chordata > Mammalia > Diprotodontia > Petauridae > Petaurus > Petaurus breviceps. The sequence continues at coordinate 13,028,747 of NW_027185694.1, read as the reverse complement.
GGGCAAAAGGGAAGAATATTGATTGGAAACTTGTTGACTGAACCCCAGAATTTTGAATTACAAACCTTTGGAAAGATTCCCTTCTAACCTAGGGAGTTTCTTGTTTGTTTCAGCCTAGGTGCTTCCCTATAGGATACTGCACCAGGTTTTCATAACTCATTCATGTCATGTCAGATCTCTACTCAGAAATCTTCACTGACTCCCTACTGCCTACCTAGTAAAGTTTAAACTCCTTTCGTTGGTTTAAACTCTCCCATAATATGTTGCCTCCCTACATTTCTGGTCTTATCTTGTTCATATTATTCGCTGCCATATGTTGTGTTCTCTCCAAACTGGACTAATCCCAGCCCCATTTTTATGCCTCCACACCTCTGATCACATTGTGTTATCTCTGCCTAGTATGTCTTCCCTTTATAGGCAACCTGTTGAATTCTTGCCAAACACAAATACCTCCAAGAATCTTTCCTTTTTGGCTTCAGTATATTTGCTTTGTACCTCTAAGACATACTGATATGGTGCCTGGAGTATAAGCACTTAATAGTGCTTAGTGATTAATAGTCAAGTATTACATGACTGTTCATACATATTAATACATCTATATATGTTTTAATTACCTACATGTGTATTAACTTGACTAGTGAATTGCCTTACCTAAACTTTGAATCTTTCTAATTGCCCAGCACAGTAAGCTGCTCACTGTAGGCACTTAATAAATCTTTGTCCAATTTAAAATTGGTCCTAGTGATGCCATATACACACGGACACATGCAGAATGCACCCAGAAACAAACTTTAGTTGTTAAAGGTATGGTGAACTTAAGTTTAAATGTATCCCATTAAGATTAAATAACAAGTGAAATAAAAATTTCTGTTAGAAAACTTTACTGTGAGCAGAAAAATAAGATGTGTAATTGATTTCAGAATCCAAGAGCCAACAGAATCAAACAAAGTAATGTTAATCCATAGATTTTACTTTAAACATGAAACTTGATTCAGTTTGTAGACAAATAAAAGACCATTTTGGTTAATACTGAACCTTGATAGAAAGTGATAGGAGGGCAATAATAAATGTGTTTTCCCCCTCATGCCTGTCTGAAAAGATAAAGGACCCAAATATATTAGAAAAGAATAAACTTTTTCCTCCCTAAAGTGACCCATAATGGCCTCAGTTCTAAAGCCAGAGCTTTCCAGCAGAGGTCTGCTGTTACACCTATTCATTGTTCTCCCACTATTATCTAGGAAATCTAGAAGAAGAAAAAGAATATATTTTTAAAAGCATATTTCAGTGAATTTACTTTGGTCTCTTGATCTGAACAGCTAAGAAATTGAAACATTGGACAGTCTACCCAACCTACTTCCCTAATAACACTCCACTTTTGAGTGGAGGAAAAAAGTCTCTGAAAGTACATAGTTGTAAACTTATTAAAGTTGAAATATGTAAACTTTTCTTTCTTTTAATAAATGGTAAATTTAAAAGTTTAGAAATACACTTTTTTGGCAATAAAATAAAAGGATACGAGGCATTTAGGCTTTCTAATGGAAATTTAAATCAGCATGAGGTATGAGCATATTTCAAGTATGTCATTGATTTGCTTAGAGCTTACCCTGCTTATTACAAGTTTAAAGGATGACTAATTTAACTGTTCTAATAAAGTTGCGCAACTGGAAAGTGTTCTGACATTTCTCAGAATATCCATTATACTTCTGTGGACCGTATCTTTATCATTTCTGTCGTTTTGAATGAGAAATAAGGCAGAGATTCTTGGAGTGTGGTTTGGGGGCTGCCATGTGGCCCAGAGGCAAAGGTAGAACCTCATAATGTCAGATTCTTGTTCCTACCAGCACAGAGTGAGAAAAGAGAAGGGGAACCCTCCGTGCTCAATGACTTTACTGCTGGTGGTGGTGTTTGTCCTTCATTTCCAAAGAGGACCAGTGACATCATGGGTGAATTGGATTAAAGTGAGGCAGAATTGCCTGAAGTCTTCAACCTCACTCTCTCTTCCTTAGTCCTCGAAGTCCAGTGGCAAACAAAAGTCAGGATGACTAGTGATGGCCTGGGATACAATGGAGTCTTTTACACCTGATCAAGCTGCAAGCATTCCACAGTTCCTCATCTGCCCATTCTAACAAGGAAGCTCTTCACTTCTTTAGAATAGACTTTCACCAACAGGTTTGAGGACTGTCAGTTACTTTCAACCTGATTTACCCTATCTGTTGAGACAGTTTACCGGGGTATAGTCACTGCCCATGCTCTAGCTTTGTAGAGTCACAGTTGGGAGTTGGGTGAATCAGGTGGACACCAAAGGTGGATTGGCAAACCCTTACACCAGAGATGCTAACATCAGTGGATAGAGTGCTGGGTCTGGAAACAGGAATACTTACCTTTGTGAGTTCAGATCCAATGTTAGACACTTATTAGCTATGTCATCCTTGGCAAGTCACTTAACCCTATTTACCTCAGTTCTCTCATTTGTAAAATGAGCTAGAGAAGGAAATGGCAAAACACTCCAGTATCTATGCCAAGAAAAGCCCAAATGGGATCACAAAAAGTCAGACATGACTGAACAACAACAAAAAATTGCTACCCGTGTTTCCCCAATAATAAGACCTATCCCGAAAATAAGCCCTCCCCTTACTGTGTAAGATTCCTCTAAAATAAGCCCTCCCCCGAAAATAAGCCTTATTGAGATTGCTACTGTAGTGAAGGTGATCCCCTGCGCTACACACTACATTATGGTACCCTCTGTATGCACCGTTCCCCTCCCCCTGGGTGAAATGCACGCCGCGCTCTGAGCTGCATCCAATCAGAGCTGCAGCAGTGAGCGCGTCATCCTGTTCTTCCCCAGTGATTTGCTTATTGAATAAAGGTACATTTTTTTGTTCACATTTACCTGTTTATTAAAATTGCTGTCAATGTTCATTAAAATAAGCCCTCCCCTGAAAAGAAACCCTCTGGTGTTTTTCTGTCCAAAAAAATTAATAAGACAGTGTCTTATTATCGGGGAAACATGGTAGTAACTTCAAAGGACTGTGGCTAGATGTTCTCTCTTTGTCCATCTATCTGTGCTTCATATCCATTTCTCCATTTACTATTACAATGCATAGTGAATAAGACATGGACTTTGTAGGCATTTGTTCCACTGAAGTGATGCTTTTACTGAAAAGTTTGAAGAAAACTACACTAAAAGTAACTTCAAAACTAAAACCTTCAATATAAATATAAGATATGGAGGGATAGTTTAGAAACCAGCTAACTAAATACTCAAATGACTAAGGAGACATTGTAAACTCATTGATGCAGTATTCTCCCAATAGGATATCTTTAAAATGTTTAAGCATATATAAAATTAGATTCTTATCTATTTGATCGAGATTATTTAACACCATTATAAAATAAGCTTTGAACTCTGCTAAAGTTGTGAGTAAATTAAAAGAAAAGCTTATAAAAACAGTCCAATAGAGAAAGTTGGAGTGGAAAGAAAAAAAATGAGATGTTTACATCAGGAAAAGTGTGCTTTTAATGGAGGAAAAAATTGTTTTAGTACTCATTATATGTATATTCACTTTCATCTTTAGCAGGTAAACTTACTAATTGATCCTAGTTATATATTATTTCCAACCATGTGTTAGAATGTAAAATTCATTTTTAGCTTCCGGGCCAAATAGCAGGTCACAGTTTGAGGACCCCTGTATTAGATAAATCATCTTTTAGACATTTTTCCCTGTTAATTAAGATTTGTACTTTCTCCCTTATCTTTCCCTTTCTCATATTTTTTTTTCTATCTTACCTGAAAGTCAGATGCATATACATCTTCCTGCCCTAGAAAACCATTAAACAGTGAAGAATATTAAAGAATTCCCAAATCTTAGAGCACTAGACAGAGAGGAACCTTAGAGCTCACCTCTTGTAATTCTCCCCTTCCTTAGTAAAGAAACTTGAGTTCCAGGAAGTTGAAGTGACTTATCCAGGGTCACGGAGTGAGTTATTGGCAGAGCCAGGACTATAATCCAAATATCTAGATCCATAGTCCAGTGTCCTTTCCAAGTCACTAACACTCTCTTTTGCAGAAGCTGTTAGAAAGAACCTGGTGGCAGCTAGATGGCACTGGGCAGGCTTGGAGTCAGGAAGACCTGAGTTCAAATCCAGCTTTAAACATTTATTAGCTGTGTGACTCTAAGTCACTTAAGCTTTTTCTCTTCCTCAGCTATAAAATGGGGACAATAACAGTACTTACCTCCCAGTGTTATGAGGATTAAATGATACAATATTTGTAAAGCACTTTGCAAATCTTAAATTGTTATATAAATTCTACTATTTAGTCAAACCTTTATTTGAACAAGAATCCTTTAAAGAACTGCTTGATAAGTGGTCATCTGGCAGTGACTTGACAAATTCCAATAAGGGGGAATCTGCTGCCTCTTAAGGCAATTCATTCAACTTTTGAACTGCTCCAATTTCCTTGTATCAAGACTAATTTGCCTCTTTGCAACTTTCACCCATAGCTCCTAGCCTTGCTTTCTGTCCTCGGAATAGAAAAAGTCTTCTTTGTGACGGTGAACTATCAGACTCTTGGAGATAACATTCCCAGTTCTTTCAACTAATCATAATGAATTAAAAACATTTATTAACCGTTTACTAGGTGCTGAACATTATGCTAAGCATTGAGAATAAACATAGGAAAGTAAGATGGTCCCTGCCCTTAAGGATCTTATATTCTAGTGGGGAAGACAACTCATGCAGTATAATGGTGTCCAGGGAAGAAAGTTATGGTCTGAGATAGAGGTGTCTGGTGTGCAATGACAGTAAACCAGATTGAAATGTAATTGGAAAGTGTATATATAGCAATAAAAATACAATAGAACATACATAATATTAATATATGTTTTCTAAGTCAATATGTAGCACAGGGATCCTTATGTATGGTTTAATGGCCCATTTCTATTTGAGTTTGACACCACTGGCTTGGGGAAGTCATGGTTGTAGTTTGGCCTTCCTTCTCATAGAAGACCATGACATCAGGAAGATGATGTCATGATTTGTAAGTAAATTGGGTATAAATGAAGCAGGACTGTGCGAAGTCACCAGCCTCACTGTCTCTGGAAACAGTTGTACAGCTTATCAAAGGCTTTCCTAAAATGTACCCAAAAATGAACACAATACTCCATGTGTGGTCTGATCAGTAGGACTATCACATTTCTTAGTCCTGGACATTATGACTCTTAATACAGTCTACGATCATGTAGCTTTTTTGGATTTCCATAAAATGCTGTTGACCAAGCCTGTTGTCCACTAAAGCACCTCAGTCGTTTTCACATGAACCGTCCTTTTGCAATGCCTTCCTTATCTTGTATTTATGAAGTTGGTTTTTTGCACTTAGGAGTAAGGTTTTAACCTTTTGTTGTAACTGTTCATTTATTTTCCAGTCATGTCTGACTCTTCTTGACCCCATTTAGGGTTTTTTTGGCAAAAATGTTAGAGCCATTTCCTTCTCCAGCTCATTTTATAGATGAGGAAACTGAGGCAGATAGGGTCAAGGGACTTGCCCAGGGTCACACAGCTAATAAGTGTCTGAGACCAAATTGAAAATCAGGAAGATGAGTCTTCCTGACTGCAGGCCCAGCACTCTATCCAATGTGCCGTCTCATTGTTCTTTAAAACTTTACATTTCACACCATTAAATTTCATATAATTAGATGAACCCCATGTTCTAGCTCAGTGGTTTCAAAGTCAAACAGAAACAGGGTTATGTCTCTGAGACCATATGTTGACTTTAAAAAATCATATATTAAAGTGATCTATGTTCTGTTGTATTTATCCTGTTCAATATTTCCCAATTACATTTTAATCTGGGTTCAGCCTGTGCTTGGGAGCACAGCGTCGTGTGTTTGTCACTTCTGTTCTAGCTTGTCACAGTCTTTAGATCCAGGTTCTGCTATCAAGTGTGTGTCAAGAGTCTTTTAGAACTGTCTTAAAGATCATTGCATTGCTGAGAAGAGCTGAGTCTGTCAGAGTCAGTCATTGCACAATGTTGCTGTTACTGTATACAGTGTTGTCTTGGTTCTGCTCTCTTCACTCAGCATCAGTTCATCTAAGTCTTCCCAGGTTTCTCTGAAGTCTGCCTGCTCATCATTTCTTATACCACACTAGTATTCCATTGCATTTACATACCACAACTTGTTCAGCCATTCCCCAACTGATGATTTCCAATTTCCATTCAAAGAATTTCCAATTCTTTGCCACCACAAATAGAGCTGCTATAAATATTTTTGTACATGTGGGTCCTTTTCCCTTTTTAATGATCTCTTAATATCTCTCATAAGAATCGAATGAAAAACTTAAAAATTTTAAATTTAATATCCAAGTAATCTTCTAATTCAGTTGAGTGACTGTCAAAAAAAAAATTAGACCAGTGTGACCTGTTCCTAATGAATCCATGCAAGCTTTTGATGGTTACCTCTTCCTTTCCCTGATGTTTACTAAGCATCCCTTTAATTTAACAACTGTAGAAACATTTATCAAGCACCTAGGATAGGCAGCATAGAATAGTATAGAGGGTATTGGATTTGGAGTCAGGAAAACTTGGGTTCAAATCCCACCTGAAAATGACTAGCTTTATTAAAATGTATTTAAAATTTATCTTTAGGCCTCTTCCCTTATATGCAAACTGAAGGAATTAGACTCATGAACTCTAAGGTTCCTTCTAGCTCTAGATGTAAGATCTTCTGCATGAGGCACTTACATTCTAGAACTTTGCCCCTAATGGAAATCACTCAGTGACATCATTTACTGACTATCCTCTTCTCGTTTCTTTTGGATACCATTGATGGAGTCCTAACAGAGCTGCCCCTAGCCCCAATATTCAGACTTCATTACAGGCCCACTGTATCTACCTAGGCCCCCTTCTCCACCCCCCCCCCCTGCCCCGGTCTATGTCCTAACTTGTGCCTCACTGCTCACTACAGCAACAGATGCGTCCCTGAACTCTTAGTTCCCACAGAAACAGCAGGTATGCCCATGTGATAGAAACCTAGCACTTTACCCAGATCCTTTCCCACGAAAACAGGTGTGCAGTCACAGTTGTTGCATCCATTTAGCCCAAGACAGGACCATAATACCTAACTATCTATCTTGACCAGACAAGACCACAGTAGTTAGCCTATCAGAAGACACTACCACCAGGATGTAGAGCAGGATACTTGACCACCTCACTGTAGAAGGGGCCCACCCTATGATAGCGCCTGTACAGTAATAGTAAAGAACTGACCTAGTGAACTTATGATGTAGAGAGGCTTATTTATATCATTACCATATATGCATAACCCCCCCCCCCAACTGTATGCATCATGGGCAACTGCATGTGCAGTTACACAAAGGCTCAGGCCTCCATTACTTAATCCCTCAACATCGTGACAGTATTTATTCTTCCTTAATCCTGCGATACTGCTTGTTCTTCGGAATGTTTCAGAATTCTTTCAGTAAATGGGGATGAAGTTCTGTTTCTGGTTACTTTTACTCTTCAAGTATGGCTAAGCCTCTAATGAAGATCAGCCAGGTGGTACAGTGGACAGAGTGATGGGCTTGAAATCAGGACTCATCTTTCTGAGTTCCAGTCTGGCCTCAGAACTTGTGTGACCCTAGACAAGTCCCTTAACCCTGTTAGCCTCAGTTTCTCCCTCCAGGAAATGAGCTGGAGAAGGAAATGGCAAACCACTCCAGTACCTCTGCTAAGAAAACCCCAAAATGGGGTCATGAAGAGTTAGACATGACTGAAAATAACTGTACAACAATAACAAAACCTCTAATGAGTTTCCTACTTTATCTTAGGCATGAGTAATACCCTGTTTGCCATTTTTGTTCTCTCCTTTGCATCCCAAAGATCATTCTCCTTGGCAGAGAAAACAGAAACATTATAAAAGTCGAGAAGCTTCACTGATTTTTTAAATTATAATTGTAGATGGTGCTTTTGAAATATTATTAATTTGTTACTTGAAGGTTTGATCATTCATAAATTGCTAGTTGCCCAGCAAAAGCAGCTCATGCTGTTTGGGTATGATCTAATCTTTAGACCTTACAAGAATAGCTAATAGTAGTTTTCATCTTAAGCATTATAGAACCTTTGAGATTCATGGATAGAATTGATATTTTAGCACTTTGCTGTAGGGGACAGTAGATGATGTCAGATTAAATTTAAATTGATCTCTTGGTGTTTATCTCTGGTCCATGTGCAATTACTTCAGCACTGGAGAACCTTTCAAAGGCATCCTGTCAATACAGCTACCTGACAGTCATTTGTATTTGTAAACTGTGCATTTGGCACCTGCTGTTCTCGGTTGCTCTGCGGCTAGTGGGGAGTCAGAATGGGTATACAATGAAGTTATTGGTTAGTACAACTCAGTGGGAGTTATTGAAGGAAAGAAACAACACTTGCATGCCCTTAGGAGAGGATAAGAGAGAAAAAGAAAGTGGTAACATTAACGCCTACCTTCTTTTCTTCAGCTACCAGAAAATAATGGCCAGAGAAGCCAGCCAGCCAGCTCCTTCTGTAATGTTAAGTTGTTGGTAACAGTCCCTAGTTGTTGTTTTTACTTTAAAATCACATTGAATAATCTGAGCTGAATTTATTTTGCCTTTTTGATTTCAGGATTCCAAACAAGCTTAAGCAGTTTGTATTAGACTTGCATTCAGGAAAATTGCACAGAGAATTTCATCATGGTCCTGATCCCACTGATGTTGCCCCTGGACAGGTAGGAGTTTACATTTTCTTTCAATGGTATAATTTTTTCCAAGTAGTGGGAAAAAAAGCTCTTCTTCTCTTGCATTGATTTAATGTTTCTATTGCAGAAAGAAATGCTGTTAAGCAATCTTGAAGCAATGGCCAAAATGAAAATAAGCAGCAACAAAAGACTTTTTTTTTTTAATATTGAGAGAGGTGCTCTCCAAATTTTTTTATTTCTTTATTGGGTGAAGTGAAAGTTTCTCTGAATTCTCTAATAATGAAAACTAGAAGTTTTAAAGATATTATGTTAACTGCTTCTTTCAGCAATAGGGTATTCTGAATAGGAAAGCTAAAATTATTTTGACAACAAAGTATTAAATAGTACCTGCCTAGAATGATAGAAGGTGGCAGGATTTAGAACAGAAAGATCAGTGAGTTTAGTGGATTCTGTTATTTAATTACCACCTGTGGCTAACAGATTGATCACATCATATAGAGAGTAATGGTTTTATTTGTTAATTTTGTTGACCTCATCAGTATAATATTGCTTAAAATTTATGATGAAGACAATTTTGTGTAGATTTTATTTTTGAAATGCCTCATTTTGGGGGACATATATATTATTACCTTTCTGAATACCCAGTAGGTAATAAGTAATCTATATTATAGGTTGTTTCATTTTGCTTGTTTTTGTTTTTGAGACTGATCCTCCCTATTTTACCCAGGCCAAGACTGCAGCAGCCCCTCACAGGCCTGATCTCAGTACTAAACTGCAAAGAAACTTTAACCTGTTCCTTTTTTTTTTCTGACTTGAGCTGGTTTGCCCCCTTCCCTAGGCAGCCTTGGGGGCTCTCCACTTCTGGGGTTCACCATATTTGTGCCAGACATAATGTGGATATGCAAACAGCTTTAGTCCTACTGCAGCTCAGAACTGCCAGATTCAAGTAATCTACTAACCTCAGTCTCCTCCAGGTGATTACAGGTGTGCACCACCATGCCTACCCCCATCAGATTTTTATTTAAAAGTTTTTATCTTGTTTATAGCCTCAAAATGAATCTTTTTGTAATTCATGTAATTCTGTTCACTTTTTTCCTACCTTAACCAGCATTTGTTCTTTTTACATGGCTGTGACTTAAATCACCTTTTCTTCTAAGATGTCCTAATTTTTGCCTCCCTTTGTGCCTTGAAAAAAACAACAACCCTATGTTTCTTTTCATTTAACTTCTTTATTTAGTGGTTAAATTCTTTTCAGTGACAGGAACCCCCATTAGAGCACTTTAGAGTTTCTTTTTTCATTGAAAATTTGAATTCAAGAGTTTTCTTTAATAGTTTGGAAACTGTAGAAGCTGATAACCCCATCCTGCTGAATAGACAGCTTTGAGGAAGCATTCCAAGATGTTTTGTTTTCCTAAATATAAAATACGGTTAGTTTGGACAAAATGATAAGCATTATAACAGACCGGTTAATATTGTCACCTGAGCTTGGTGAAGCCAAACCTCTACTTCACTTATAGTTAATGGGTAGGGAAATTGAACATGACAAGACGAAGCCAGAGGGACAAACCCAACGTCATGTACATGGCATACTTTTGTGGTATTAGAACTCCTTGACAGTTCAAAAGACAGGGCTTTTTTCTTAACTACTGGTGCACATTGAAGAATATTATTAAGGTAAATTTTAAATGTTCACTTTCATTTTTATCCCATGAAGTTTTAGGCTATTACACCATTTAAATAGGTTGTGCAGAAAATCAACTATATAAATAGGAAATTCTGTAAAATGAGGTCAGAACTGTATAGCTTCCACAGAGTACATTAAGAAAAGTCCTAGGTTGTCTAGCTAGTACGGCATTCTCTCCCCCCAACAGAAATGTGTCGTGTCACCTAACATGTCACCAAGAAAAATGGGTCATTTCTGTAGTAATTGAGACAGGGAGAGTATAATTTTTTTCAAAATCATTTGAAATAAGGAAAGCAGCACCTAAGTCCTGTCTTGGAAAATGAAATCAATGAGTGTCCCCTCAAATAAAGTGGCTGTCTTTAGTCAATAAATCAGCAATTATTTATTAAGTTTCAACTATCTATCTTAACTCTGTGCTCTAGTTATAACATAACTTCAAAGCTGAAATATATTATCTTTTTATCTTTTACAGCACATTCAAGATGTAGCAAGCAGTCCACCAGAGAGTTCCTTTCAAAAACTAGCACCCAGCGAATATAGGTATACCTTATTGAGGGATCGAGATGAGCTTTAAAAACTTGAACAAAAAATTGCAAGCCTTTCAAACAACAGCATCAACTTATGTGGTGGAAATAGTAAACCTATATTTTCATAATTCTATGTGTATTTTTATTTTAAATAAACTAAAAGAAAGGTTTGGGTTTTTAATTCCCCTGACTCAAATTATATGGTTTGGTGGGTCATCCAATATAACTTCTTTTTTAAAGTTCTATTAATATTTAATAAGAAAAATGCATCAGAGGCCCATCTTCACTTTTGATCTAACCCTGACCGCCAAAACATACATAAATCCAATGGAAGGCAATATTGCCAGAGACAATATGTTGTTAACTTGCACTGCTCCATTACATAAGAATTGGGATGTTTTCTGTGTAACCTGGTAGTATGTACTCTCTTTTAGCCCCTTCCTTTCCATAGGAACAGTTCTGTTGGTACTTTCATTGTCACATTTCTCACAACAAAGAGGGTATATATTCTGGATACTTGGGAGGGGAATAAATTAAAGTTTTACAGAACTTTGTGTTGTGTTACTGATTCGTGGGATGCAGCTTGTAAAAATTTGATTATAGTCTTTTGGGATCTTTGACATGTAACCCAAACCTGTTACTAAAGAAGCCAGAAAGCCCTAAGTAAAAAATTTGACCTGACATTCTCTGAGCTTAAAGAGAAAGAAAAGGGGAAAAAAAATGCTGTTAAGCTTATAATTGTTTACATAATAATGGCTGTGGAAGGTATTTCAAACTATTAAAGTGATTTATTTATAAATTTGGGAAAAAAATTCTAAATTCAAATGAATACCAATGTTTCTAATGGGGAATACAACAAATAAAATCTGTTCAGTTTTTTATGTGTCCATTTAGAGTAGATCTTCCCTTTAGCAAATTTTGATTTTATGACTAAGGTAGTGCTAAAGCAAAACCTCACATTATGGCCTAAATTCATCTTACAAATTGTTCCTTCACCCAACCCCAATTACTCACTACCATTTTTGGGTCTCCCACTGACCTGAGTGGGTTACTGACATAGCTGCTACTCAGCATTCTGTTCACTGGATTCCTGATGCAGGATGTAGAGGAAAGCAGCACAAGAGAGAGACCAAAGCCAACAGAGTGGTGCTTTGCTGGCTTGGGCTGGCACTGTATGGATCAGGAGACTTTTTATACTTTTATACTAATACATATAAGTCAACCTCAGTTTAAGGGAAGGATGTTTTTTTTTTTTGTTTTGTTTTGTTTTTTAATTTAAAAGGTTGACTTATGTGCCATTATATAGAGTATGTAATGAATACCTGTAACACCTACCAGTTCTTTCAAAATAAAAAAAAAAACTTCATATTTTCTGCTGGATATTTAATTATTTGTTCTTTAGAAAAGAACCAGCTTAGTCAATTCTGGATACATTTTAGATAGATAGATAGATAAATAGATAGGTAGACAGATGGACAGATAGATAGCAATCTCCTGGAAATATTTAAATATCTTTAATGGGAACACCCAGTCTCTGAACACTTACGGTGATGGGAAGATTACATCCCTACAAAACTGTCCATTCTGTTTTTGGATGGTTCAGTTATTATGAAATCCTTCCTTATATTAAGCCAAAGCCTATCCTCATATACTTCCATACGTTGATTTGAGTGCTGTCCTCTGGTGCCTTTTTCCAGATAACAGATCTTCACATTTTTGAAGGTAGCTATCATGTCTTCTGTCTTTCATTTAAGCCACTAACTTTCAGTTACTTTAGTGGTCCCTCACTTGATATCCTGGTAGGCCTGCTGATTATTTTTCATTTTGTCAGTGATGGTCCATCACTGGACACATTAGTCCACACGTGGATTTGACCAGAATAGAATACAGTAGTACCATCACATTGTAGTTCTGTTCATGTGAACTAAGGCTTATTAGATTTTTTTTTTGTCCCATCGGAATATAGATTTAAAACTAGGTGAGACTTTAAGAGATTGTCTAATCCAATCATTATACAGATGAAATTGAGGCCCAGGAAAGTTAAATGACTACCCACAGTCATAGTGTAGAGCCAAGATTCAAACCCAGGTCCTCTGATTGTAAATCTATTGCTTTTTCCATTGCATCATGTATCTTCCCCATCCTTTTAAGTTTTCAGTTCACAAAAATCCCCAAGCTTTTTTCCCCCCTATTCTTATATATTTGATATTTTTAACCTAAATACAGAACTTTATAAAATTATTTTCTAATATTTGGCCTGTTGTAGTCTATTAATGTTTGATACTGATTCTATCCAGTATGTTAGGTATTCCTCTCAGCCTTGCATCATTTATGAATTTGATGAGCATTCCAAATATATGTTTAAACTATTAAGAAAAGTCTTGATCAGAATAGCATCAAGAAGCTTATGACTCCCCACCCTACCAGAAACCTCTTTTAGCTGACATCAAATCCATCTTATATATACTCCCATTCAGCCCATAGATCTCCATTTTCTCTTTGTTTAAGAATGTTGCAAGAAATGTTTTCAAATTCTCAGCTGAAATATAGACAGTACATCCCTTTGATCTGCTAATTTAGTAAAATTAAGAAAAAAAGGAAATGGCCTTGTGAACCACATTTAGTATATGATGAGTCTGGGTGTCATGTTTGAGAAGGAGTGTTCACAAAATATGGTGCCTTCACAAGAATAAAATCAGAAATTTGGTGATCATTTTATCAGTGAAAAAACAAGTCCCAAAGTTTCTAGTTTGCTTAAAGTCAATCAAGTGATTAGGGACAGGCCTGGGTCTTTTGACTTCTGGATCAATTTTCTTTTTTATGGCTAGGGTAGAGGAAGCATCGTCAGAAGGAACAGTTGATACAACTGGGGATGTTTAGCCTTGAAAGAACACTTAAGAGACACAATCACTGTCTTTAAAAATTTGAAAGGTTGTGGAAGATGAAGGGTAGGTTTGTTTTGTGTTGCCCTACAGAGGAGAAATGGAATCAACGAAAGAAATTCCTAGGAGCAAGAAGGCATATTTCGTCTGGATGTCAGTAAGAATTTTTCCAATGTTTAGAGTTGTTCAGTAAATGGTGAAAGATTAGGAACAATATCTCATTCCAAAATGGCAAAAAATCGTTGCAGAGAGGTGGGCATAAGAGCCAACTCATAGAAGCATCTGTAAGTGAAACTGGGAGAACAGCAGACATCAAATCAATCATATCTGCCCAAGTTCCTACAGCAAAAAGTGAATGCAACGATCATGGTTGAACCGCTTCACCTCAGAGCCAGATTGACTAGGTAAGGACATGGTGGTGGCACTTTGAAAGGCAGGAAGAATGGTTGGACTTGAACAAATATACAATAGTAGAAATGAATGTCAAGATGGACGTAGTGGTAGGACCTGTATTCCCTGCTCTCTGGGTGGCTGCAGCTGGAGGATCTCCTGAGTTAAAGAGTTCTGAGCTGCTGCAGTAGGCTAAGCCAATTAGTTTTCTCCACTAAATTTGACATTAATATAAATAAGCCCCTGGGTGGTGGGGAAGTTGCCTAAGGAGGGACAAACCCACAGAAATTAGGAGGATTGAGCTTGTGAGTAGCCCCTGGGCTTTCAGCCTGTGTAAGATAGGGAGTTTAAAAAAGAAAACCGGGGCAGCCAGGTGGCACAGTGAGTAAGAGCACCGGCCCCAGAGTCGGGATGACCTGGGATCAAATCCGGGCTCAGATACTCAGCACCACACCCAGAAATAACTGGCTGTGTAACCTTGAGCAAGTTAATTAATCCCGATTGCTTTAAAAATAATAATTAAAAAAAAAACCCTGTAGGAGGCAACAAAATCTTAAAGGTACTTGGGGATCAATTCAAAGAATGAAAAATTCAGTGGACTGGAGAATATGGTGGGCAGTACTACAGATAGTAGGAAAGATAGTGGGCAGACCAAAAAAAGGCAACTTGAGAAGACTTCAGCAACTAGTAACATGCCTGTTTGTGCTTTAAGGTCTTTATGAGAATGAACTACACACTGAGGACATCACTAATCCACAACACGAGAAGGGAACATACAGACTCTGGGAGATTTTCTACTGTAGCCCACATCTTTGTAGTTGCACAACTGAGAGATGTAGAGAATGTAATATCCCACTGTGCATTGTTTGCTAACTTACAAAGCTCATTTGACTTAGCAAAATACAGCTTTGAAGATTCTCAAACAAAACTGTCTCCTAACACATCAAAAGCAAAGCATAGATGAGAATGTTCAATCCACTGCAGTGTCAACAAGGCATAGAGCAGGAAGATATGTGCTCACTGAAGGTGATCACCAGAGCTCAGCACAGTGCCTGGCTCATAGCAGATGATAAATGTTTATTGATTGGCTCAGACACTCTTGGGCAAAATCCAAGTAAAAGTAGAATTACTTTGGTGGCCGGGTTCTCCATATGTTCCTGTGTTTGATTTCCATTGAGCCCTAGAAAGCTATTGGCCTTCCACAACCACGTAATGAGCCTGGCCTAGCCATCTATACTGAAAAAAACAAAGAAAGATGAAAAATACATTGCCTGGGTGAGCAACCCCATTGAGTTAAATGTGTGTGTGTGTCTGATTGTTTTGGAGGGTTACTACAGATGGTCCATTATCTGAACTTAGAAACAAATATGATTATAGGATTTAGAAGTTATATTTATTATGAGATTTTAGATGTAGAAGGGACCTTAAATCACCTGGGCCAACTCCCTCATTTTACAGATGAGAAAACAGACCAGAGAAGCTGACTTCTCAAGTCATGCACTTCGCAGGGAGCCAGGAATCAAGGACTTTTGACCCCAAATCCATGTCACCACATAACCAAGAGATTTGGCTGCATTACATTTTAAGAATTAAGTATCAGTTAACTATCAATGATCCCAAGTTTCTTGCTGCTTGCAAATGCCCATCTTTTAATACCATTATCCTGTTGATGCTACATTGCTATGAACTCTGGAACACTGAAATCTAAGAAATTCCAAGTTGGAAAGGTCTTCAGAAGCCATCGAGTAGTTCAGCCTACAAATGATCAAGAATGTGCTCTGGGGCATTCCCAACAGCTGAGAGGCCTTCCTAGAAAAGCTCTACTTGGGCTACTTCCCAAAGCTGCCAATGTGACTTTTGGATAGTTCTACTGGGAAGTTTTTTCTTATATTGAGCCTAAATCTGCTTCCTTGCATTTTCTACTCCCAGCTTCTAGTTCTGCCCCCTTTAACACAACTTCTCAAGTTCTTGAAGATAGTTGATGTGGCCCCATTAAGTCTCATCATGCTAAGCATCCCCAGTTTCTTCAACCACTGCTTGTATGGCATGGCTCAAGAGCCCTCCTCAATCTGGATGTCCCCTCCTTGATGCAGCTTGTCTTTCTGAAAATGCGCCCACAGCACTAGAGATGTGCATTGGGCCCAGGAGAGAGTGCAGTGGGCCCAGGACAGAGTGCAGTGGGACCAGGACAGAGTGCAGTGGGCCTGCCGATTCTGGGCAGGTCCTGGAGGCAGCCTATAGTTCCATGAGTTGTTCTGGCTGCCACACGGCATCCTGTCTCATGCAGAGCCGACATGCCACTAAGATCATTAGATCTTTTCCACACAAACCCTCCTACATTTTTATGGAGTGTTTTTTTTTAACTCAAAGGTAGAACATTTGCCTCTATTGAATTTCATGTTTACAGACAGAGATAATATAGTCCAACCATTACATTTTAAAGATGAGAAATGTGGGCTCCAGAGAGGCCTGCTTACATTCCCCTCATCATTTAGATTCACCCCATCATTTCATCCTGTAGAAATCTTCTTGAGATCCTAACTCTATCATAGAACATGTTCCCTTCTTTCCTTATGTTATCTGCAAATTTGATACAAAATTCTATACCTTCAACCTAATCATTGATTAAAAAAAAAAAAAGGTTGAACAGAACAAGGCCTAGATCCCTGGGGCAGAGCTAAAGATCTGTCTCTCCAAGGTGCCATCAACTCATGTATTAGTACTTCTGGGGGCCAATCATTTCAAAATCCATCTCACTGTACTGTTACATTAAATGCTCTGCTCAGATCTAACCAAATGATCTCTGCAGTATTCCCCTGATCTATTAGTGTAATAAGTCTGTCAAGACAGGAAATGAGGTTAGTCTGCCATGAAGTCTTCTTGATAAAACCATGCTAGCTCTTAATGATTTCAAGAGAATCAAAACTGCAAATGAACCAAGAGACAATGGAGAGGCATTTAGTAGATTCAAGTATCATATTACCAATGATGATTTACTTTTGATAAGTAGCATTAAAGAGATCAAGGACAAGCAGAAAGTGGTGGACTGCGCCTGTAACACAACAGACAACACAGACAGCTTGAGGGTATTGCACTGGCACCTGTGAAATACAGAAAGAAATGGAGGCTCCCAGTCAATTGGGTGGGTTCTTTGTGGAGGATTTATGGAAAGGCTGAGAAGGCAGACATAGGCTGGAAACTAAGCAATAATGGAATAATTTGGACTATTTAACTAGAACTTCAATGACTACGTATTAAAGATGTTTTCTAAGAGTTCCTCACAGGTTTGGGAGGTTGAGGTAGAGAACCTTTAAAGTCCCTTCATTCTCTAAAATCGCATGATTATTTTGCACTGATTTGCTGAGTCACAAATTACTGAGAATGTTAGTTTTTACTAAAATGTGAATCAGAACTTTCTATCTAGAAGGGCTTTAGATTCTTCAGTACCTGGGCTTGGTCGGCAGCAGGATAGGTGAAGTCAATAATGACTGGAAATTGAAAATTAGATAGATCTAATAATGTGGGATGGGTGAATAGGTCTGGTCTCTGTTGACAAACATGCAGTAGAAAGAAGTTTATATGGGCAGGTAGATCCAGAAGAAATCAACAAGCAGATATCTCAAAAGATGGGCACCAGTAAGGAATACAGAGAAATCCTGGGAGGCAAGTGGTAATCATAACAAAGGTCTGACAACTATGCGGATGCCCTGGCAAACCAGTGGAACACATTGGTCAAGGGAGGTGTCATCCAGCAAGTTTAGTCCCAGGGAGCCAGGATTCAGCTACCTGCCTGGGTTTTTGTGGTAGGTCTCTGGTCCCCTGAGAGCAAGTGGAATGAGTGAAAGATAGAACACAGTTCTAGAAGAAATAGACTAACAGGCGTTAAATCAGAGTCCTGGGTTCAAATTCTGATGTCTACTTAAGTACCTATATGAGTTTGTTCAAATATTTTACCTCTCTGGGTCTCAGCTGAACTAGACAACCTCTAAGGTCACTTTGGGTTCTAAAACTATGATTCTATAACTTTGGGGAAGTCATAACTTCCTTGACTCTCAGTTTATTAGTTTTAAATATAGGGATAATAATACCTTTACTACCCACCTCAGGTTGTTGTGGGGCATCTCAAACTTATCTCTTCTCCCAAACCCCACCCTTCCAACTTTGCTATTTCTACCAATGGCATCACCATGTTCTGATCATTCAAATTTACCAACTTGGAGTCATCTTCCATGTTCACTCCCCATATCTGATCAGGTCCTATGTCTCTTGTCCATTCTACCTATTCTATCGCTACTTTCCCTACTTTCCCTTCACACACAGAGCCTCCACCCTAGTTCAGACCCTCATCACCTCTTGTATGGACTAATGCAATAGTTGGTCTCCCTACCTCAAGTTCCTTCCCCCCTCTAATTTGTCTTCCACCCAGCTGCTAAAGCGATACCCCTAAAGTCATAAGCAACCCCTCCCAAACAAACAAATCCACCTCCATTAGCTCCCTTTTGCCTCTGAGATTAAATATAAACTCCTCTGACTGGTTTCTTAAGCCCTTTGCAATCTGACTCCAGCCTACATTTCCAGGCTTGTTACCCATTACTCTCATTCACACATTTTTGATTCCTGGCTATCCTTTCGACGTCATCCATCTCCAAACATTCCATTTCCCTACACTATGGCTTTGCTGTGCAAGCTGGAATGTACTCCTTCCTTATCTCTGCCTCTTAGAATCACTAGGTTCCATCAGAGCTCAGTTTTCCTGTTTTTCCAAACTGCTAGACCCGGCATATGCCAACCTGCCTAATTTAATATATACTTTTCATTTAATAGCATGTATAAATGTTGTTTCCCCCCTAGAATGTAAGCTCCTTGAGGGCAGGAATTGTTTCTGTCTTTGTATTCCCAGCATTTTGCACAGTGCCTGGCATATAGTAGACAATAAATTCTGCTTGATTGACTGATTGAAGCTCATGTGAGATGTACTAAGTGCTTTACTTTAAACCTTAAAATGTTATAATAATAAATAATTATTAGCGATGATGACGATCAGTCCCTAACTGCAGTTGGGACACAGGTATAATAGACAGATAACTAGTTACTGGAGAACTGGTGTATTAGTTCAGGGGTCAGTGACGAGAACATTATGAGCCCCAGAGCTGGAACCAACACACAAAATTAGAGGGGAACCGGCAAGAAAGACTGACTTGGTGCTAAGCTGCCTGATCTAGGGGTTGTGTTAGCTCCAGACTGCCAAGGCAGGGTTAAGCCTACAAATGGCTATGAAGGACACCCAGTTATAGGCACAGAAAAGCTACCTTGTACTCAGCAGATGTTCAATAAATGTTTTCTGAATTAAATGGAATTGAAACTACATTAATTTCCTTTATTAGGTTATGCTTTAAGGGAAATGCTGTTGGTATAATGGTAAGCCTCCCCAAGCCTTGTGCACGTTCAGCCCTCCATTAGCACCATCCGCTATGCTTTTTGGAATCCCATTATGTTATGAACCAGATCCCTTACATAATTCTTCTGCCTGCCCCCAGCCCCTGGAACTAAGTGTAAACTTGACATTCCAATAAAGACAGTCTTCTTCCTAATCAATCTTCATCCCTCCATTCTCGCCCTGCTCCAACGAATCTATCACTTTTGTTGGTATTTCTCATGCACATCAATACTCTGCTAAAAAACCTTCAATTGCCCCCTAATACCTACTGAATTAAACTTCAAACTACCGATAATTTGGGGCCCTCCAATGCTGGATTCAACTATGCTCTTCTCTAAGTACTCTGTGCTCCAGCCAAACTGGATCAATCAATCCTGCCCATACCTTTTCTGAGCTCAGCTGGAATGCTATCTCCTCCATGAAGCCTTCCCTGATTCCTACCAGTTCTTAACGATCTTTTCTCCCTCTGGTCTTCACCTACTGCTTTGTACTTCTCATACACTCATGTCTTATTTTGTATTCTAGTTATTTAGAACTGTTCGAGGGACTTGAAAATATTTATGTTTCTTTCAGAGTCAATCAACAACCATGTGTATGAAATTCAAGTAAGTTTCCTTCTTAAAGAACTGAGGGAATGCCTTTCTTTTCTTCAGTTTATCAGAAATAATAGGATGTTTCTAGACAGGATGGAATTTTTAAAAAAGGTAACCATGGGAGCAAAGATGCTGAGGAGGCAGAAGAGAATATAACTTAGTATCAAGCGGATGCAAAGTGGAACAGAGGAAGAACAGAAGAGAGAGCTTGGAACTGTTTTCTTGGGCAGGAACAAGTATAACTCACAAGAGACCAGGTAGAATATATAAACACCCACATACATGTGTGTACATATATACACATGTGTGTACAAATACATGCACAGACACACGTATACGTTTGGTGTGATCAAGAGGTATTTATTTATTTAATTTTTGCCTTTTGGAGGGCAATTGGGGTTAAGTAACTTGCCCAAGGTTACATGGCTAGTTTTTTTTGTGTGGGTGTTAAGTGTCTGAGGCCAGAACTGAACTCGGGTCGACTCCGAGGCCTGAGCTTTACTCACTGCGCCACCTAGACGCCCCTGATCAAGAGGTATTTAAACTTAACATAAAGGCAAAGAGAAAAAAGATAAAACTGCAAAACAAGGCAATGAACAAAAGCTCAGATTTATATAGCTTTTTATAGTTTGCAAATTGCTTTTTTCACATTTGAGTTTCACACAGCTTTGTGATAAGAAACCAAAGCTCTGAGAGGTTCACTTAACCAAAGTTGCACACCCAATAATGGTAAAACAGTAGGAATGCAAATGAAGGCCCTCTGCTTTAGAATCCCTATACTCTCTCTACTAAACCACACTCTCTTATAGAAAGCAAACATAAGGTTTTCAAGAGGAGATGGGATGATCACTTGTCAGAGACGTAAAAGAGCCTTTCTTCTCAGGGATGGATTGGGCTAAATTAACTGAGGTCCCTTCCAATTCTGAGACTCTATGATTAGTAATAGTGTTATCTACTAGTAGGCAAAACAAATCCCTAAAGTCATCTCCTGATGCCTCTGACTGGAATGGAGGTGATATTGGATTCTTAAAGGTTGTGTCATGGGGTACAAGCTTTCGTAGGCATTACTGATTTAGAAAGTGTTCATATGCACACCCAAGGGTTTGTCATCTGAGAATTATCACCCAAAGTCTGGATACCAGTTTATGATGTTTTTTATCAACTCATGAAGTCATGTACCAAAGCATGGATGGTTTTGTAGGTGGTAAACTATTTGAGGGTAGACATTTATTTTTTTTAAGTGAACAATTCATTTTTTAATTAATTTGTTTATTTCCTTTTAGTTTACAGGAGTCAATTCCACAATTCCTTGAGTTTCACATTTTGTTCCCCTACCTCCCCCCACCCCCATGGCGGCATATAGTCAAGTATAGGATCTGTAAATACTTTCACATTATACATTAGTCAGGTTATAAAGATGGATTGTATCAGATGGAATGAAAAATGGTAAAGAGGACATAAAACCAAATAAGAGAAGGAAAAAGATCAGGTATTTTGCTTCCACCTGGATACAAACTCAGTTCTTTCTAGTTCTTCCTCTGGATGCACATATTTCTCTCCATCATGAGTCTTTTGGGATTGACTTATATCACTGCATTGCTGAGAAGAGTCCAGTCTATCAAAGTTGGTCATCACACATCCGTTGTGTCTGTAATTGTGTACAAATTTCTCCTGGTTCTACTCTTCTCACTCAGCATCAGTTTGTATAAGCCTCTCCAGGTAAATATGAAGACCATCTGCTCCTCATTTCTTATAGCACAATAGTATTCCATAACATGCATATACCACAACTTGTTCAGCCATTCCCCAATTGATGGGCATCCCCTTAATTTCCAATTCTTTGCCACCACAAAAAGAGCTGCTATAAACATTTTTGTACATATGGGTTTTCCTCCCACTTTTATGATCTCTTTGGGATATAACCCTAGGAGTAGTATTGCTGGATCAAAGGGTATGAAAGTATTTATAGCCCTTTGGTCATAATTCCAGATTGCTCTCCAGAAAGGCTGGATCAGTTCACAACTCCACCAGCAATGCATTAGTGTTCCAATTTGCCCACATCCTCTCCCGCATTTGTCATTTTCCTGTTTTGTCATCTTAGCCAATCTGACTGGTGAGATGTGGTACCTCAGAGTTGTTTTGATTTGCATTTGTCTAATCAATAGTGATTTAGAGCATTTCTTCATGTGCTTATAGATATCTTTAATTTCTTCCTATGAAAACTGCCTGTTCATATCCTTTGACCATTTATCAATTGGGGAATGATTTGTATTCTTATAAATTTGACTGGACATTTATTTTTGTTCCATTAGGAATTGATAGTGCAAATCTTGTTCTGACCACACATAGGAAGTAAGTGCTGAAATGGAGGTGATGGGAAGTCAAGTTGGGAAGCATTTACTATGTGCTTAGTCCTACCGTGTTTCCCCGATAATAAGACCTATCCCGAAAATAAGCCCTCCCCTTACTGTGTAAGATTCCTCTAAAGTAAGCCCTCCCCCGAAAATAAGCCCTATTGAGATTGCTACTGTAGTGAAGGTGATCCCCTGCGCTACACACTACATTAAGGTACCCTCTGTATGCACCGTCTCCCCCCCCCCCCCGGGTGAAACGCACACCGCGCTCCGAGCTGAATTCAATCACAGCTGCTGCAGTGAGTGCGTCATCCTGTTCTTCCCCAGTAATTTGCTTGCTGGCACCTTGAGAGCAGTGCCGTGGAGGAGAGCTGAGGCAGGACAACATAAAAACCCGGTATGTAAGCGGGAGTGAGGGGGCATGATGGAGGATAAAAAGGGCATGATGGAGGAAAAAAGAAGAACTCAGGAGGCATGATGGAGTGAAAAGAAGGACTGATGGTCATAATTTTATTATTCTGTCTGTTTTGACCCCCAGACATGAGTACAAAAAGGAAGAGCTATACTGTTGAGTATAAGAAAGCAATTGTAGAGGAGTCACATGGCAAGAATCTTGCAGTTTTTTGTAAAGAAAAACTTTTGGATCTTCAAATGGTCAGAAAATGGAGAGCAGATTATAATAACCTCAATCAACAGGTGGATGAGGGAAAAGGGAAAAAGCGCAGGTCTGGATCAGGTCGGCAGCCCTTATATCCTGACTTGGAGATCCTCATTGGTGAATGGATTGCTGACAGGAAAGCAAAGGCCTTGGTTGTGCGCAGGGCTGATATTCAAGCATTTGCCCTTTCAATGGCACCAGAGTTTGAAATGGTCTCAGAAGGATTCAAAGCATCACAACACTGGTTGGACGGTTTCCTTCAACGGTATGAACTGTCCCTAAGAAGATCAACAACACTGTTTAAGCTGGAAGATGCTGAAGTTATTAAACGTGCACTTGCATTCAAGTCCTTTATTGATAGGATCGACATTTCCAAGTACCAAACCTGCAATATGATTGCTATGGATGAAACTGCAGTGTTTATGGGACAAGGATCTCAAACAACAATTCATCACAGGGGTGCAACGTCAACCTACATTCCCACCACTGGCTATGAAAGTGCACGGGTCACCTGTGTTTTGGCAATTCGTTTGGATGGAAAGAAAGCCACACCTCTAATCATCAGTAAGGGCAAGAAAGATAAGATTGAACGTGTATCTGGCATTTACGTTCTTGAAACCGAAAAAGCCTGGTGTACACAAGCCATTATAAGAAAAGTGGGTTGATTTAATGCTGCCACTTGTTATGTGAGGTAACCAAAGAGGTCTGATAGTCTGGGATTCAGCCAGCACTCACCGCGCTAAAGAAATGAAGAATTTCCTTGCAGAGAGAAGAATAGATCAAGTAATGATTCCTGCAGGAATGACTGCCTATCTCCAGACCCTTGATATTGCAATAAACAAGCCGTTCAAGGACCATTTGCGCATGGAAGTCAATGACTACATTGAAAATAGAATGGAAAGAAATCAGTGTGGAAACTTTGTGAAGCCCTGTCTGCAAGAAGTCATGACTTGGGTGAAGAAGTCATGGGATAAAATTACTGACAGCTGTGTCGCCAAGGCACTACGAGCAGGTTACCTGGACAAGACATATTCATTTAAAGAGAGTTATATTGCTGGACATGACAGATTGGGTCCACTTCTTCTGAAGGAAATGGAGGCGCAAGACATCTAGGACGGAATTCAGGGTATGGACACTTATGACGATGTTGTTGAAGAAGATGACATGATCATTATTGGATAAAGGTACATTTTTTTTGTTCACATTTACCTGTTTATTAAAATTGCTGTCAATGTTCATTAAAATAAGCCCTCCCCTGAAAATAAGCCCTCTGGTGTTTTTCTGTCCAAAAAATTTAATAAGACAGTGTCTTATTATCGGGGAAACACGGTAAGTACTGCAGAAGCTTCAAAGGCGATTATTTCATATTATGTTTCACAAAGGATGAGGAGGGGAATGCTAGGCTTACTCTATTGTACTCAAGACTGAGAGGTTGAGAAGTTGGAGATTTCTATGAGGGTGAATAGATTTAGGAGTGGGAAAGCATAGAGATAAGTGAAATGATTTGAAATTATGGCCAGATATGGGAATGCTGACTTCTAATTAGGGAAGTAGAAGCCTTTTAGGTAATAGATCTAGTGTGTGACTATCATTATGAGTGGCTAAAGTGGAAGGATGAAACAGATCATGGGATTTAAGAATGTTGAGGAACTGGGAGTTCAAAGAGTATCATGACACCCCCCTCTGGGACCAGTATGTCACAGGGTATGAGAGAAGTTACCACCAGTGTTGGATAAGATGGCTGGAGATGCAGTGTAACAGGAGGTTGGGGGGCTGGAGTCAGGGGGAAGGACAGGTAGATTTCAGTAAGGGATAGCAGATGGAAGGCATGATAGAGAATATGAATACACACACATACACATAAACACACACATATTCCACTCTAAATGTTCACATGGACTACTTGTGTCCTACCTGCAGTACAGCCTTCTTTGGTCATACTGCTCTGATCAGCTACAGTCAGACACACTGTACATTGACCCCAACATAGTAATGTCATTCTGGTCTTCTTTGGTGAATCAGATCAGTGGGTCTCTGGTCAAACACAACTTTACTATCATCAAGGTATCTGTTGATTCACTTATTTTCCAAAATCATTAACTTCAACTGGAAGGAATGAAAATGCCACCTATGCCTTTAAGTGTTTCAGGTTTCCTACCCAGAACTTCAATACCAACTGAGAAATATTCCAGCCTCATTCTGGCTATATTTTTCTTTCTCATGTGAATCAGCAAAAAGGGATAATATTTAGCAGGTTTTATAAGTCTTTCTAGCTTTCTGTCTCATTGCAAGCATCTAGGAAGATGGCACACCTCCCAATAAGCCTTGTTAGCTCAACACTGCCTACCCAGGGTTTATCTTTGCACCAATTACCAGCACATGTCTCTTCCTCTTGGAACAAACAACAGGATTCCCCTTAAACCTGCTTGTAAACTCTTTTTGCTCCTGGGAGAAAATGATACCCGATGGGAAGAGCCATATAACTGTTGTAATGTACCAATAATGTTTCTTCTCCCTTTCCTTCTATACAGGGTTAATTCTGCAAAGAAACCCAAGTCCCACATTATCCCTGCTCTCCAGGAGCATATAATCTTGTTGGGGAGTCATAACTAGTACACTTGAAGCAACCAGAAAATAACAGTTCATTACACAGGAGTTGAGAAGGGAGAGATCGTGTAGGCAGTAGTATTTACAGCAGATTTCATGGAGTCCCAAGACTTTAGCTGGGCCTTGAGGGAGGGCTATGTCTTGGATAGGTAGAGCAGAAGGAGCACATTTCAGGCAGGGGAAATGAGATGAGTTAAGGTACGAAGGGAGGAAAGCACAAGAGACATTTCAGGTTCAGCAACGAGACAGTTTGAGATTCAGTTAGAGGAGTATCAGGAAAAGCAGACTTGGATCATATGCAGAAGATCATACTTGGATGTCAGATCAGTTTTGGACTTGATCTGCGGGGGACAGTGAGCTAATAAAAGTTCTTGAGCAGGAGCCTTACACAGGGACTGAAGTGAGGAAGAGACTGCATAATAGCAGCACTTTGAGGTTTGCAAAATGCTTTACAAATATTGTCTCATTCCACCCTGAAGCAAGTGCTATTATTACCTTTATTTTGCAGATGAAGAAACTTATGCTGAGCGTGTACAGAGCCACACAGCTAGTCAGCTTGTAAGGTAGGATTTGAACTCGGGTCTTTCTGATCTGAGTTCCAGCAGTATACACTGCTCCACCAGCCAGAAGGGACTGGGAATGGAAGGGAAAGAATGGATGAGAAATATCTCAGAAGGTAAAATGACAAAATCTGGTGCCAGACTGAATGCCATGGGTTAATACAAATAACTATGGTACAAATGAGAAAACATGTGAAAAGAGGTCTACACAAAATACTGGAAAATTGCATACCAGAAAAATCACCTATAGCTGAAGAAATTCATAGGGGCTTCATAAAGTTGGCAGCTGAGCTAGACCTTGAAAGGTGAGGAAGATTTGAAAGGTAAAGAAACTGAGAATCCCTTCTGGGCATAAAGGATGGTGTAAGAAAAGGTGAAAAGTCAGGGCAAATTCACTGCAATGCAGGCAGTCTGATTGGGCGAGAATGGAGTTTGGAAGCAATCTCAGAGACCACCTCATAAAGATAGATAAAGAGATTTATTAAGTGCTTATTATGTGCCAGGTATGGTGCTAAGCACTAAGGTTACAAATAGAAGCAAACACGGTGATCCCTGCCCTCAAGGAACCTACATTCTAATAGGGGAAGACAAAAAAAAAGGGGGATTGAGGGTGGGGTGGGCCATGAACAGTGAAGAGATGGATGCTAAGTGGTGTGAAGTCCTAGACCCTGACAAGGTGAAGTGAAAACCACCAATGAGAAGTGGGGAACCTAGAGCAGAGTTGCAGGTTCCAGTGGGAGAGGAAAATCCTGGGCTGACAACATAAGGCAATGTGTGGAGATGGCAGGGAGTCTAACCTCCTCACGTTATAGGGACCTGAAAATGGTAAGTGACTTGGCCAAGGTCAAACAGGTAGTTAGTGGCTTAGCAGCAGCTAAAAACTGAAGTCTTTTTATTCAGAGTTCCTTCCACTCACTCTAGTATATTATCTCCTATGTCACAAAAGACAAGAGAGAAAGAAGTGATTAAGTGTCACCTACTGCAGAAAAACCACAGAGGATGAGGACTAAAATTATGTGTTTGGAGTAAGGGAATGGGGTAGGACAGCAGGTCAGAGAGGTAATTCTGGAATTCAGTTTACTGGAAGTGGAAGAGTCTTAAGGGATGAAGAGCTCTGAAGTATGACCCCTCTGCTGGGTGACTAAACGAAGGAAATCTTAGGGTTAGAGCATAAGGAATTGTGGAAGATAAGAGGTGGTGTGATATAATGGGAAAAAGCACTGAAGAGTCAGAAAGCTCCAAGTTGAAGAGAGTGAACCCTTCTCTGAAACTTGTGTGTGTGTCCCTCAAAAAGTCACTTAACCTTTGATCCTGTTTCCTCATCTGTAAAATGGATATATTTATACCTATACTACTATTCATAGGGTTGTTGTGAGGAGTGCTTATTAAAACTCATAGAGCTATATAAATGTAACTTGTTATTGATAAAAGGATATTAAAATTAGGAAGATAGTAAAAGAATTAGAAATAGTATGAACTGGATACCTTGAGCTTCCAGGAAGTCAGATTAGTCCTGCGTGGTACAGTGAGATGGCAAATATTTTAATCAACTAACATTTATTGAGTACTTACCAAGTACTCTGAGGCATTGCCCCTGGGTGGTGATAGCTGAAGGGGCAGTGGGATTGTTGTATACAATTTGTACAAGGATGCTTGTACAATTCATTCCTCCTGCCTTCGTGCAGATGGAATTTCCTCACCAGTTCACTCCCTTTGAGAGGTGTGACTTCTCCTTTCCATTTCCCCACCCTTCTTGGGTGGTAGTGGCTTTCTTTTCAAATACAGGGGCCAAAGGATTACTCTTTGGAAAAATGGGAAGTAAAAGAAAATCCTTGCCTTTGTGACCTTAGCAGTCTGCTGTTCTTAACCAGTTTATGATTTTTTTTTTCCTAGGGGTATCTGAATTCTGAACTCATTGCTAGGCTTATATAGTCCAATACCCATCTATCTACTTTGCTTAATTGTTCTTAATTAGCTCTATTCTGAACTAAGGGCCTTTCCCATCTAAGTCTCTCCACCCAAAGGCAAGTTGAATTCTGAAATTAAAAAAGGGGAGGGAGGGAAAAAAGGATGAAGATACTGGTCTGAAAAAGTGAAACGGAACTCACACTGGATGTCTGGGAGTGAGGGTGCAACTCAGGATGGGGACTTACAGAGAAGGTTTGGAGTGTCCCCTGGGGGATGAAGGGGGGAGGATATAATAGGGAGAGAACTCAGCAGGGAAAAGATGAGGTAAAAGGTGACTCCAAGTTTCTAGTCTGGAATGATAAATTCCTTGAGAAATAAATGAGCAGCAAAGGTTATACAGATTATGTAGAATCTGCACATGTAAGTGTAGTTTGGGCCGCATTTCTCTTAAATTTGCTACCTTATACATGCCCTCACTGACACATTTCCCAACTTTTTTTTGGTCAATGGCCTCTTTCTGCAGTTTATTCCCTTTGATTTTCTTTTACTACCCAATTGAGTTTAGTATCATCTTAACATAAGCAAAGTGCTTCTCAAAGTTTAAAGCACTATACAAATGCTAGCTATTATCATTATTTTGGATAATTTGGATATTTCACTGTATACATCACCCTTAGACCCTTTATGCAAAAATTAAGACCTTTCTCACTGGATATCCATTCAGAAAAACGCCCACTGGTCCCCACATTGTACTCACTGTCTGGGGTTCACCCACAGAGAGATTAGCCCTGAACTACTCAAGGTTAAGGGTATTCTATTTCCTTTTTCTACAACTCCTTATCCTAGAAAGCAGTCACTTCTCTTATATAGAAATCTCACCTCCAGATCTGTTCTACCACTGAGGTAGATAACTGAGCTTCCTGTTTCTTAGACTATGTGTAGTTTCCTGATCTTGTTAAATATTTTTAGCTCAATCTGTGGTCCTAACAAAGAAAACTAGGTTCAAACCCCTGACTTGGAATGCATTAGCACTAACTCAGATACCCGAGATGAAAATTCACTAATGTTTTTGAAATGTTGGTGGATGAAATCTGATCCATGCTGTAGACAATGTTAACATTCTGGATCCAAGGGAAGGAAAACATTACACATTCATTCAGGTCCCCTTCTCACTGTGCCAATTTATACTTTCTCCCCATGGTTTTTGTTTGTTTGTTTTTAAAGAGGGCTGAGAGAATAATAAACTCCTTCATTCTTCTAAAGGCTCTCCATTTCTGACTCTCCAGACTTTTTCACAATTCTCCAGCACTGATGAAGCACCTTCTATGTATAAAAACCCTCATACTAGGCACTGGAGATAAATACGCTAAAACAGATCTGTATCTGTCTTTCAAGGATAATATTCTTACTGGTAGAAAACAACCTCTAAAGTAGATGAATAAATGAATATATTTGATGAGGGAATATGCAGGAACAACTAAAGGGATCTATCTGATTTATTCCATTATGTTTAAGTAATGTATGTAGACTTTAAAAGTTTTTTTACTTTATAGTAGGGATTCTTAACTCTTTTGTGCCAGGCACCTATGGACTCCTTCTTTGAATGTTTTTAAATGCATAAAACACATAAGATTACAAAGGAAAAAATTATATTGAAAATTATTAAAATAAAACTGACCCCAG
This sequence comes from Petaurus breviceps papuanus, assembly GCF_028583685.1. NCBI lineage: Eukaryota > Metazoa > Chordata > Mammalia > Diprotodontia > Petauridae > Petaurus > Petaurus breviceps. The sequence goes on along the minus strand of NW_027185694.1, from coordinate 12,998,750 downwards.
CTAAAGAACTACTACTCTATACCTATAGACATATAATTTGTAATTGAAGAACTAGTGTTTGAAAACAGTTTTGCAAAAAGTTTGTCATTATGACCATTGTTCTATGGGAAAAATCAGTTGTAACATATCAATTTTCCAGATAAACAACTTGTCCAGAAATGTCTTCTATGTGATTACTGTATGTATAGAATTCAACTTTGAAGGGCAGTAAATCTCTCACACAAATGTTGAGTACATGCAGGGTTTCTTCCTCTGCCCCCTTAGTGGAGGCACCATGGTACAATTAGAGGATCTAGGTTTGAATACCTAAACTCTGTTACTTACTACTTGTGTGCTCTTGGACTCATTGACTTCTATGGTCCCTTGAAGCTCTAAATCTATGTTCCTATCATTGACAGATAGAAAGATAGACAGACAGACAGACAGATGGATAGATACAGCATTTACTTAGTGCTTACTATGAGCTGGGCACTGTGCTAAGTGCTGAGAATACTAATATAAACCACAATAAAATTAGAACCTTCCTTCAGGAAACATTCTAATGAAGGAGTAATACACATAAATGCAATAGGGGAAGGAATGGGCTTGGCTGGCTTGAGTTACTTCCTCAAATGGAGATTTCAAGGAGCATCGAGAGGCCTGCTTTGCCACGATAGAGAATCCCAGTCAGTCAGGATTAGAGCTGGGAAGAAGAGTGAAGGGGGAATTGAAGCTTGCTATTGGCCAAGTGAAGATGAAGGCTTCTTTTAATCTTGTGTGTGTATATATAAAGTAAGGGTAAAGTAGGTGGCAACTCCCATTATGGACCACTTTCTTCATTTTCAGGTTCTGGGGAGAAACTACTGGGTCTGTTGCCTATAATTTAGACAATTCAGTGATTTTTGAACCATAAAAAGTAATATAAATGAGGTATTTTTATTCTTAGTGCCACTTGTAGAAACAAGTTAGTTCTAAAGGTAGTAATCTAAGAGTTTAGCTAGTAAGTCTCAGTCACTGACCCCCCTCCCCCCCAGTAGCTTTATATATCTCAGCGGCAATGGCTCAAAGAGTGCCATCTAAGAGGCAAGGCCTGGAGGATGCCCAAAGCATTAAGACAGATGACTGGGAGAGGAATTACATGAAATAATCAGGAGACAATGTGGAAGGAAAAATGATGGGGAATAAAACTGAACTTAGCATAAAAAAGGGAAAGAATGTAGAGCATAGAGATGCCAGGCATAGAACTGGAGTCATTCCACAATTAACACATAACATCATCATAGCTAGCATTCATATAGCACCTTAGGGCTTGCAAATGCTTTACAATATCCTCTCTTTTGATTCTCACAACAGCCTTGGGAAGTATGTGCTATAATTATCCTCGTGATGCAGATGAGGACAATGAGGCAGGCAATGGCTTGGCCAGGGTCACATAGCCAGCAAGTGTCTAAAGGTAGGTTTGAATTCAGGTCTTCTTAACTTCAAGCCCAGTCCTCTATCCATTGAACCACCTAGTTGCCTACATAACTTTTTTGTTTTGCTAAGAAAAAAGGAAGTGCTCAGCTAACTCAAGGGGTGGGATCTTTATTATCTTCAATCTCAGTACAGTGCCTGGCAGCCACAATGTCGTACTTCATAAAAGCTTGTTGAAGGACTGATTGAATATGTCCTGAACACTTCTCCCAAAGCCTTGTGACAAGAAAAAGACTGGAAAATTAAAAAACAAAAAATAGTGCTCCAAGGAGTTATATGAGTACTTTCAGACATAAATACTAACACAATATTGGATTAAAACCTGGCAGGGTGATATTAGAAAGGAGCCAATCGATATCAAAGCAGAGCGTAAATAATACAAGGGCAATAAAAACAAGGGGAAATAGTGCTCTCTTTCATTAGACTTTGTATAACTGGTGAAAATGAATAAAACTTTTTATTTATTTTTTGGAGGGGGGAAGGTATGGCAATTGGAGTTAAGTGACTTGCCCAAGGTCACACGGCTAGTTTTGTGTTAAGTGTCTGAGGTTGAATTTGAACTCAGGTCCTCCTGACTCCAGGGCCAGTGCTCTATTCACTGCACCACCTAGCCATCCCAAATGAATAAAACTTTAATAATAAATCATAGTTCTCTCTAGATCTGACACTAAAGGCAAAAAGTAATGATGAAACTCCCAGAAATAAACTCAATCCTAAAGAAAATCACAGGACCCTCCCTGTGATGTTACCAGACCCATCACCTTCAGAAGAGCTGCCTTGGCCACTGCATAATCAGATGGCTGTGTATCACAAGCCCCATCCCTCACGGTGGGCAGAGACCTGTTCCCCTCTGCTCAAGTAGTAGACAGACATTCTCTCCCTCCTCACCCAAAAGATGAATGTTATAGACAAGCAAACTATTAAAGGGAGAGAGAAGGAAAGATATGGGGGGGGGGGAGGAGGAAAAGAAAAAAGGGGGGAAAAAGAAGAATTGGGGAGAGGAAGAGGAAGGAAGGAGGGTTTGGGGAAGAAAGGTTACCAGCAAGTGCAGCCTAAACCCTTGTGGAGACATTAAATAGCTTATTAATAATTAGGGTAGATCCTTGATTGGCTAGACAGTGTTTGTGGTAAGAGGAGAAAAGTAGGCAGGTGAATCAAAACAACTCTGAGGTACCACACCTCAACAGTCAGATTAGCTAAGATGACAAAACAGGAAAATGATAAATGCTGGAGAGGATGTGGAAAAACTGGAACACTAATGCATTGTTGGTGGAGTTGTGAACTAATCCAACCATTCTGGAGAGCAATTTGGAACTATGCCCAAAGGGCTTTAAAAAAAAGTGCATACTCTTTTACCCAGCAATATCCCTTCTAGGGCTGTATCCTAAGAAAGAAGACCCATTTGCACACAAATATTTATAGCAGCTCTTTTTGTGGCGGCAAAGAATTGGAAATCAAGGGGATGCCCATCAATTGGGGAATGGCTAAACAAGTTGTGGTATATGATTGTAATGGAATACTATTGTGCTATAAGAAATGAGCAGATGGACTTCATAATAACCTGGAGAGACTCTGAGAGAGGAGAGCAGAACCAGGAGAACTTTGTACACAATTACAGACACATCGTATCTATGACTACTAACTTTGACAGACTGGGCTCCTCACAGCAATGCAAGGTTATAAGACAGCTCCAAAAGACTCATGATGGAAAGGATATCCACATCCAGAAAAAAGAACTACAGAGTTTGAAATGCATATTGAAGCAAACTACTTGCTCTCTCTTGTGTTTAGTTTTTGTTTCGTTCCTTCTTTCTTGTTGTTCACTTCATTGGTTATGATTCTTCTTCATAACTTGACTAATGCTTAACAAGAAGGTATTTGTAGAGCCTATATCAGATTGCACGATGCCATGGGGGGAGGAGAGGGAGGAGGAGAAAATTTGGAACTCAAGGGATTGTAGAACTGAATGTTGTAAACTAAAAGTAGATAAACAAATTTAATAAAGTAAAATTTAAAAAAGAAATAAAAGTAGTCAGGCCATTATTTTTACTTAAGGAGAAATTTACTGAGTGTTTTGTTCAAAAGTTCCTTTAAGAGCAAAGAAAAAAATAAGTCCTTTTCCATGTAATAGCCTTTCAAATTTTTTATTACTACTATTACACATCCCCCAAGTTTGCTCTTTTCTGGGTTAAACATTCGAATCTAGTATCTTCCACTGATTCTCATATGGCATGGTTTAGATCAGTGGCATCAAACTCAAATAGAAATGGGGCTACCAATTTGTACATAAAGATCTCTGTGGACCACATATTGACTGAGTTTTTTAATGTAATGTTATCTGTGTTTTATTGTATTTGTTAACTATTTTCCCAATTGCATTTTAATCTTGTTTGGGCAGCATGTAAGTTTTGCAGGTTGCATGTGGCCTGTAGCTCATGTGTTTGATATATCTGGTTTAAGATTCTTGGCCACGTTCCTATGTAGGCACATAAACTTCTTCTTCTTCAAGAAATGTGGCTCTAAGAACAGGATACAGTACTGGAGATGTGTGTCATGACTAGCACTGAATCTAGCATTATTATCCATTAGACTGTGAGCTTCTTGAAAGTAGGGACTGTCTTTTGCTTGTTATTTAGGGGGAACACTTTTCAGACAAGGCCTTGATGCCTAATAGTTATCCCCAAAGAGCATAATGATGTGCTGAGATTGAAAGATGCCAAAGGAAGGTGTCACCTTGGCTCTGTTCCCTCTATGACTTAAACACCAAAACAGAATGATTGGGAATCAGATCTTTTTTGTCTTGGAGGTTCAGAAAAGAAGGTATGGAGAGAAAGAGCTATAAAGTGCATATTATAAACTAAATTTCTCACTGCAGGTGATTTGAATTGATCCTTTAAAGTGGAGATCTTTCCATATGAAGACAGAAGCAAAAGATACTAGAAGATTTAGGGAGACAGATAAGTAGGAATGTCTGTGACTGGCAAAATAAATCTCCTACCTTTGTTTTCTTTATTTAAAGAGATGCAGAAATAAAAAGGGAGGGCAGACGGCAGAGTCCAAAGTAATAAATTAGAGAACTTCGAAGAAAAGTAAGGGATGCCTTGACCAAAAAAAAAAAGAAAACAGGTTAAGTGTATTGACTGTCTTTCCATTCTCTTTACAGTTGTGGGTAGGGCAGGGCTCTGCTGTACTGGGCTTCATTCACTACAGCAATCTGGGAGTGTGCCAGACTGTAGCAGTCTCACCCATTGGACACATGCTAAACATGATGACATCTTAATTGTGCCTCCACCCAGAGGTCAAATTCCAGGTCCCTTGATGAGAAAGGCTTGTGGAGTAACCTTCATTTTCTTTCTATTGGTTGAAATAATTTCCTACACACTTGGCAATTCTTAAGATCTTCAAGTCAGGATAAACGAGGAAAGCGTTCCTCTAATATTCATTTTTTCCCTCCACCTTGAACTAAACACTGACAAGCAGATTAGCATATGATCCTAGTCCTTGTGAAGGCCATAACCCAGCTACCACATAGGCAGGCAGAAAGTCTGTGACTTGGCAGTCTTCGAACCTCACCTGAAAGACAGCTCTCAACTCACCTGGGCTCCTGAATCACTAATACCCCAATTAATACCCTGTCAAATGACAAAATGTTTCCTCTGATCCCAGTTCCATTTCATGTGATTGTCTGCATTCCTTGTATCAATAAGCTTGTCTTCCATGAGCTGGCTGTGTGTCCATCATTGTTGGCAGAGGACATCATCAACACTGCTGTAGTGATCCTGATGAAATAGGTCTAATTTCAGCTGGATTTTTTGTCACTCTGCCTAGGAAGATCTGGACAGCTGGAAGTGATCGCAATCATTTCCCGTTTCTTTCTTTGTATCAATTTTCCACCTGTGAAGCCCAACAACCCGCCACCAACTGCAGCTGCAATTCCTGCCTTGAAGCCTGCAAAGAGGCCAAGCGGACCCCCTACTACTCCTCCAATGATTGCACCTGTCACAGGAAGAGCTGCCAGCTTGTACTTTGCAGCCTGTAAAAAAAAGAGAGAAAAAAATCCACCTTAGAAATGGAATTGAGAATATTTGCTTGTGGGGATGTACATTCTCCCTTCATTACTCCTGGCAATGCCTCTTTAACTCTTATGTAGTTAACCCTCAGAAGGGTACATATGAAAAAAAGTGGGATATGCCACAGGTAAGATTGGGTGCTACAACTGCTCCTGACTTCAGGATTCAGATGGATAAGGACAGAATGGATCATTTAAGTTGCCTTGAGCTGACTTGCAAAACAATTAATTCATTAATTATCTGATGGGTTTAACTGAATGGCAATAGCCACTGAATGTTAGGTTTTCTGTCACAAAATAATCACTGTGGGTCATGCACCTGAGATTTAAAGGGGCAGAGCACAGGTGGTCCCACAGCTGTATAGTGTCTGACAGGCTGATTTCGGTTTGGCCTTTCCTTGGTTCCTGCAAACCAGATATGGTCCTTCTTTTTGATAATTCCTCTGAGCTATATAACAGAAGTGTCCATCACCAGAAGACTTCAGTTTACTCTCTTTTTGCAAAAAAAGAAAAAGAAAAAAGTCCCTCTTGACAGAATGACTCTTGGGCAGAATATTACAACAATCATTGATTTCTTTTACTACCTATGTGCCATTTCTTCCTTATTTCCTTAATTGCTGGTTCCCTCAACATTAAAGAGGGCAGATCAATGGGGTTAATACTGAAGATTCCTGGGAGGCAGAGGACCATTGATTTGTCAGCAGGAGCAGAACCTTACCTTCCCCAAGTTTTTGGTTCCCTCTTCAACATTCACAGCAGCACTGTTGACATGGGCTTCAATGCTGTCAATCTTCTCCTGCTGAGACTAGATGCAAAGGAATTATGAGGGAGATTTCCTGCTGGGAAGCAGCAGTAAGCCAATACACACTATTTTAATTCCTGTAATCAGGGCCCTCATGTATTGTAGCCATGCAGTCTTAATGGTGGTTCATTAAGAGCATCTGATAAAGTATACTGAAAAGTACAAATTTACTTTTTTTTTTAATGGAAATTTAACTACTAAGTAATAAAAGGGTAGTACCTTTATAGCCAAATGCATCTCATATTAAATTGGATTCTTTATTAATTAATGTGCTATTATCCGAATGAATGAACCAAATCCCAAGAGGAAAAAGTCAAACAAATATCTAGGTGGCATGCTGTGTTTGCTGCAAAAAATAATTCCTATTCTGGAATTGTGAAGACTGGGTTTAAAACAGGGACAGGTTACATTACAATTAAAATGCCACTGAATCAAGAAATACAAATTAGTACTTCTGATCACTCTGAATGTGATATGCTTATTTTAACTACCACAAAAGGCATTTCCCCTTCTAACCTGCAGTGGAGTGCAAGTGAATGAATTCAGTGAACTTAGGTTTTGATAGTTTAATGCATCATAAAATAACAAATCAAAATATTTTAGATTTAGAGAAATAGGAGAGAATGGCAAAATGATGAGTCAATGTCAATTTAATTAAATGTAACAGTCAAAAGAAAAGTGGTAATGACATAGCACAATAGAAATGATGACTTTAAAATTGATAGAGATTGGAGCCAACTGGATTTTTTGCAATAATTCGATTTTAGGCTAATCTTAAGTACGGTTTTAACAATTTATCTGAATAGCATCTTACACTGATGCTGCGACCACAGAAAACAATTACAATCGCGGCTGCCATTCTATCATGTAACATAAGAGATCTAACCATCACAGTCAATTCTTTTCCATAGCTGGAATGTTTTCTGTTGTTGACATTTCCCCTCCCTTCATACAACACTATATTTACCATATTTAAGTACTCAGTGATCTCCTGGTATTTATTCAATCTTGCAGTCTACATCTGTACCTAGATTTCTCTGCTGTCATAGCTAAAGGGACATTATTAGCATTCCTTAAGGGAGAAACTCACATACAACTTCTTCCAGAAGCCACCATTATTTTTCACAGCCCCTAAACTTTACTTCCTGACACTGTCCTTCATTCAGATTACTTAATTCTCCCCTATTTGGTGTCTGATATAACTTGGTTATGGCCCCATGCACTATCTTTTATAATATTCCTTCTCTCTTGATAGTCACCTCTTTTCCCAGATGTTAAAGCTCCAATTGAAGTCTTTCCTTTCAGAGCCTTTTGAGAACAATCACTGGTTCTAGTGATTCTACCCACCGAACTCCAATCCTAAAAATGTCTAAAATGTAAAGGTCCTTAACTATTTGCTCAAAAATTTCTGGTCAATCATGAAATCCAAGTTACTGGACTTCAGGAAAGCAGAAAATGGAATTTCTAATAAAGAAGGCATTTCTATGCCTCCTTCCCCACTTAGGATCTTTATATGATTGCTACTAATTATTGTTGATCTCCAGGGTTCAGGAAACTATAAAGGAACTTCTCCCTGAACATACTGGATATTGGATTGGAGATAGCACAGTGCCTTGGCCCAGAATTATAGTTATCTTATAATATAAGCAGATTAAATTAATTTTAAGTATTTTACAAAACCCTTTGGAAATAACTGGAGATATCCCAGAAAGTCATAAAGCAAAACTAGAGTTGTAAATTAATAGACGTTAGAGCAGTTAGAACTCTGCCACAATTATGAGCAAGTACAAAAATCCTACCTTACTCTGGGGAACCATGCATTAAAAAAAACCAAGATGGGTACTCATCCATTGCCCCAAGGCCCCCTGATGCACTGTTTTATGAAGCCAACTATCCCTTTTAAATCTTAAGATGCTATTTTTAGTTTACCACGTTGAAGTCTATTCCCCACTTGCTTATTCCTCTCTGACTTCAAGCTCTCATTGTGCCTACACACTTGTGACTGACTCTACAAAACTGTGACATGGAGATGGAGCCTCCTCTTTCTGGGACTGAGGGATTCTAGGTCCCTTAGCAATTAGGCCTAAACTCTAGCAAGAGCCTGGAATTAAGAGCCCTTCCTATGGTTTTTCTCCATGCATACTCTCTTTATGTGAATGTTTTATTAGTATTTTTAGTTAAAGCTAAATTTCCAAAGCAAAAAAAAAATCCGAGAAATTGACATAGGGCAAGTATTTTTCCTCAAAGTAATAAATGTATACTTCAATCTCATATATTCAATAAACATATGCTGGTTTTTGAGGAAAATGTGTGTAATTTGTTGGATGTAATCTGCCACTATTGCCAGTGCCAGAAGATTCCAAATTTCCCAAAATGCTTGGACCAGGTGAGTGAAAGGTTTGCTAAATGAAGGGTAGTCTAATTCTGGAGAACACAAAAATGATTTAACACAGAACTGATGTACTTTTCAAAAGTCAAAAGGTAGCTCCACTATGCATACTGCAGGAATCCAGACCATCACATAGGGTTGATGAGTTCCCATCTTCAGGAAATGCCTTATCCTGACCCTCGTGGGGGATGTGATAGATGTAAAGCTAAGAAAGTCCAACCTTTGTTCTCATCTCTGCCTAGAGATCCATAAAGGAAAGAAAATATTTTAATGTACTCCATGAGAGAGTTGAAGGCTTCTGTGAACTTTTATCAACAACTCTTTAGAGAGTATGGATGCAGGGACAGCTAGGTGGTATAGTGAATAGAGCACCGGCCCTGGAGTCAGGAGGACCTGAGTTCAAATCTGACCTCAGACATTTACTAGTTACTAGCCATGTGACCTTGGGCAAGTCACTTAACCCCAATGCCCTGGAGAGGGAGAAGTCTCTCCAAAAAGTAAAAAAAAAAAAAAGAGTATGGATTCAAAGATTACATGCCACTCTATCCCAGGTCAGCCATCAGACACTACTAGAACTGGAGGCTTGTTCACATCACTGAATGCCTCTGATTTGATGAGGCCTTGTGGGAATTTCATTCCAAAAGAAAAAATATTACTACTTTTTAAAATAAAATTTTAATAAAATATTACATATATGTATCTCATCCTTCTATAATCAAGAGAATAAAAAGGAAAAAAAAAGCAGTTCAGCAAAACAAACGAACATATAAAGTAAGTCTGTAAGCATATGCAATGTTCCCACAGTGTCTTCCACCTCTATGTTGAAGAGAGGAATGGTACATTTTCTTATCTCTTGCTGTGGGAAAAGATTGTACTTTTACTTTTAGTTATGAATTGTTCCAGGTTACAAAATGGCAAAATAGACACATTTTCCTGGAGAGGAAGAAAGAACCCCTGGAGGACAATTATACTCACACTATTCCTGACTCTAGTCAGCTTTCTGATGAGATCTTGCCACCATAATGGTTCACATAGCACAATCCTTGCTGATACCTTTTCTTGTTCTGTTTTGTTTTTTAAAAGTAGCAGTGGTTTGCCTAACATGTCAACATGTCCTTTCTGACACTCATATTTCCTCCTGGTTTTTTTTTTTCCAAGACCCTCCCTGATGGAAGGACTATCTGTGGGTTATTGTCTATGAAAGAAAGGTCAGACAAAAATGAACATGTCCTTAGCTTCCTGAGGTACCAACAATGGAGTGGCATCCTCATCTGGGACTTCAGAATCTGTTGTCAACAATGTATTACATTCACAACATTCTTCCATTACACCATTGTCCCAAACTATGTTTTCAAACTCTGTACCTAAGCCTAATGACAAACTATACTAGTCTGTCACTTAGAGAAAAAAACAAACAGGCTACTATTAAAGTCTAGTTGTCTGTGTGTAACCTCTAACCTTAGTATCCCTTCCAGGAAAGTCAACTATCAGGACCATACGACTTTTGCTATTCTTAACTAACACTGCTGCAAATTTCAAGTTGGATACTCTTTCCCCCTGCTCCCAACACTTTCATGTCCCCTTAAAATTTATTGTATCTTTCTATGCCTGCCCATAACAGATTAACTTTTGTGCAAGAAGGTTTACTAGCTCTTAAACTCCCAGAAATAGAATAAAGACAGGAAGAATGCTGGGTCTGATGCAATGCCATGGCTAGAGCCCCATCCTAAGATCAGAAGCTCCTCGTTTCCAATCCTACCTCTGTCTCTAAATAGTTACATGACTTTTGGTAGTCTCTTAAATTCCTACCAAGTGGCCATCCAGCTTTTGCTGGAAGATTTCCAGTGATAAAGAACTCAAATACATACATGTCAGACCATTACATTCTTGGACAACACCAAATGTTAAGAAGTTCTTCTTTATTTTGAAACCCAGGTCTACTTCCTAATAATGTTTACTTATTGGTCTTAATTTTCTTTCTTTAAGCTAAGAAAAAAATTTTTATTGGTGGGGAGATGAATGAGTTCATCATGTTTATGTATATCATAAGATCATAGCTGAAGACAAAGATCATCTTTCTAATCCTCCTGCTCTAAGGCTTATCTCCAGGCTACATATCCCTTTTCTATACAACATCAATAAACTCTCCAAATTTTTACTCTTCCCTGTTGGATTGGTTAATATCAAATGCCTAGAGATGAAAGACTTCCATAATGTCATCCTATTGATATTGAGGTTAAAGCAACAGATTATTATACTCACATTCACTAGCAGAGAGAAATCAGTAATTAACTGGTTGAGTTCCATCAAATCCTAAACAGAAAAAAAAAAGGGTATTACCTTATTTTCCTGAATTATGATCAATCAAAAAGGAGAATGCTTTTTTAACATACCGCTTCTAAAGTTTCCCAGGATTCTGCAGCATTTTGATCTTGAGGAATTTCAGGCAGGGATGAATACACCTGGACCAAACTCTGGGGACCCGCTTCAGCTTTGGCAGTATGAAATGCTTCTGATTGAAAACATTACCACATGTACAAATTTATTTACTTTATTAGAAAGAGTGGAACTGTGCAATTAGTAAAAACTTTTCTATGACGAATTTTAAAATATACTTACTACAAAAAGCTGTTAATAATATTATTAACTCTCTCTATATTGGTTCAGATTTATTTTAAAATAATTATTTTCAAAGAACCTTATTGGTACAGATCTTGCTATCTAGGTTTGTCATGAAACGAAAATAATATAAAACTCAATATCTAAAAGAAGACTGAATGACTGATATCTGCGCTCATCAGTCAGAGGTAGCTGTGGAAGAGGAATTATATTGAACTATATTTTGTCCCTTTAGGACCCAGGGAACAAAGGAATCACTCCAGTAACTCAGTATTTAAAACACGTGTAAAACATGAGTCAAGTCATGTGGGGATATTTAACGTGGAGAAGAGACAATTGGGGGAAAGGGAAGGAACAACAGCAGTTATCAAGCCTTTGAAGTACTAGCATATATAAAAATTAGTTTTGTTTTGTTAGGCCCTACTGGGTAAAACTAAGACCAATGTGTGTAAGTGAAAGGGAAGTAAATTTCAACTAGACAGAAGAAAAAGCCTCATAATGATTAAAATTATTTTGAAGTAGAATGGGCAGCCTGAGCTTTCCTATTTGTGAGGGTCTTCACATGGAGGCTGGACAATCAATCACTAATTGGGGATGTTGAAGAAGGGATTTCTACTTAGGTATGGTTTGTACTTGATGACCTATGAAGTTCCTTCCAACTCTCAGAATCTGATTCATGCCATGGTTTAAATAGGGATTGTGAGGAAAAAGGCCATTTAAAAACAAGCATTTATCATTTTCCACATTGCTTCCTATGATTCCAATCATTTCTTTGTCCATTTTAGTAATACAAATCTAGCCCACAAAGAGATTAAAATTTGGGAAGTACTGCACAACAAGAAAAGTTAAACCACACCAGAAGATAATGAATCTAAAAATGGGAAGAGGACCCTCATGTACAAAAATATTTATAATAGCAGCTCTTTTTGTGGTGGCCAAGAATTGGAAATTGAGGGGATGCCTATAAACTGGGTGAATAAGTTGTGGCATATGAATGTAATGGAATACTATTGTTCCATAAGAAATGACGAAGAGGGGCGGCCAGGTAGCACAGCGAGTAAGAGCACTGGCTCCAGTGTCAGGATGACCTGGAGATCTAATCCCGGGCTCAGACACTTAGCACCCACCCAGAAACACCTGGCCGTGTAACCTTGAGCAAATTATTTAATCCCGATTGCTTAAATAAATAAATAAATAAAGAAGTAATGATGAGCAGGTGGACTTCAGAAAAATCTGGAAAGACTTACATGAACTGATGTTGAGTGAAGTGAGAAGAACCAGGAGAACATTTTACACAGTAACAGCAACATTGTGTGATGACTAACTCTGAGAGACCTAGCTCTTCTCAGCAATGTGATCATCTAAGACAATTCCAAAAGACTCATGATAGAAAATGCTATTCACATCCAGAAAAAAAACTATGGAGTCTGAATGCAGATCAAAATATACTATTTGCTCTCTTTTTTTTTCTGTTTCTTCTTTCTTGTGGTTCCTCCCATTGGTTCTAATTCTTATTTACAACATGACTCATATGAAAATACATTTAATATAAATGTAGATGTAGAGCCTATAGCAGATTGCACATCATCTTGGGGAGGGAGGGGGAGAAAATTTAGAACTCAAAATCTTACAAAAGTGCATACTGAAAACTAAAAATAAATTAATTTTTAAAAAGACAATGAATCTCTTATTATATGTACTGTTTAGTCACTTAGTTCAACTGTTTAATTCAACAAACATTTATTACATGTTTACTATGTTCAAGGTCTTATGTAAATGAAAACATGACAGTATGCATGGAAAACCAAGATGGTAGAGTACAGCAAGTATAGGAAGAAGTTCAGCGAGTTCCTCCCCCCAAGAAACCCCCCCCAACAAACTCCAGATTCCTTTAAACATAACTAGAAAATGTACCAGATTAAATCCCAATTGGCACATCCAAGGAAAAGTCATAGTGAGTTATTTTTTCCACCCCAGGTCAGCACATAGAGGTCTGTGGATGCTCATACAAGGTCTAATGATGAGTGCACTAGGAACATTCTAGGTGCTCAGGGACTAAAGGAAGACTGAGGCTGTGCACTGAGGCAAGACAAGGTGCTACAAGGGTATCATTATCTCATACAGGTTTGGGGCAGGTTCCAACTGACAGTTTTGTTACTCATTACTGAGTTCTGGGTCACAGATCCAGGATGGACAGTACAGAACCTGTACCCTAAAAGCTATTAAGTAAGCAAGGAACAAGTTGAGAAGCAAATAATCGCTCCATAGTTTGGACCCTAGGATCAGAGCAGCATCTCAGTTCCAACTTCTAGCCCAGTTTGAAGCTTACACAGGAATTACCACAGCACAAAAGGGAAACCTACCGTTCTGTCACATTGAACCAGCAGGATTTTGCATCTGGGTGATAGCGGTTGAGTTCAGAAGCAGTCTACTGAAACTCCAAAGAAGGAAAGCTCAGAGGCCTGTAGCTCAGGTCCAAACCCAGGTAAGGAACATGCAGAACTTAGAACAGAAGGTCAGTAATTAGACTTTGTGCCAAATCACAACATTTTGGGAACACTAAATGTCTGTAGTTCTCCAATGTAAGCTGTACATGAGAGCCTGGAACAACACAACACACAATACCCCCCAAAAAGCAGCATCAGGATGGGCCAGCCCAGACCTTTCCTTCAGAAGTGTTCAGAGCCTGGCCCTAACATTTTTATGTTAGGAAGTCAGGAAATAAGGTGGAAGAATTAGTCAAAAAAGAATCCCACCATAAAAAGGTATTAGAATGGCAGGGGATGCAGAGAAGAAAATGGTTCCAAAATATCTATAAGCAAAGAAAGTCTCAAGGTAAAACACAGCTTGGGCACAGATTCAACTAGAATTCTTGGAAATGATAAAATAATTTTTTAAAGTTTAAAATGTTTTTTTTTTTAAGCAATCGGGGTTAAGCAACTTGCTCAAGGTTACACGGCCAGGTGTTTCTGGGTGGGTGCTAAGTGTCTGAGCCCGGATTCGATCCACAAATCATCCCAACAGTGGAGCTGGTGCTCTTACTCGCTGTGCTACCTGGCCGCCCCTAAGATGTTTTTGTAAATAGAATGAAAACACAGGAGGAAAAAGATAGGGAAAGAAATGAAAGTAAAAGAAGAAAGAACTGGAAGAGGAATTAACAGTTTGGCACAAAAGGTACAAAACCTAGCTTAAAAGAAACAAACTCCTTGAAAACTATAATGAACCAAACAGAAGACAATAACTTCATGAGACAACAGGGAATATTAAAACAAAGTCAAAACAGTGAAAAAAATAGAATAAAAGTTATCTCAGAGCAAAAACAAGTGACCTAGAAAACAGATCAAGGAGATAAAATTACAAGATTGCTGAACTACATGAAAACCATGACTAAAAAATGAGGCTGAATATATGTCAAGAAATCATAAAACTTCCCAGATCACTTAGAACCAGAGGGCAAAGTAGAAATAGAAGGAATCCCAACAGTCATTTCATAAAAGAAACACCAAAATGAAAACTCCCAGGAATATTACAGCTTAAAATCCAGAGCTTCAGGGTCAAAGGAAAAAAAAAACTTCAAACAATCTGAAAGGAAGAATTAAAAGTTTCGAGGAGGCACTGTGAGGATCATACATGATTTAACAGCCACCAATATAAAGGAGCTGGGAGCTTGCAATACAATATTCCAGAAGTCAGTGGATATAGGCTTATAGCCAAGAATAACTTATCCAGCAAAATGGAGTATAATTGTATGGGGGAAAAAAACAGACCTTTAATAAAATAAAGGACTTCCAAGTAGTCCTGATGAAAAGACCAGAGTTAAGTAGAAAATATGAAATGCAAACACAGGAGTTATAAGAAACATAAAAAGACATGGATGAAGAATCATAACAGACTAAACAAGGACAAACTAATTACATTCTAATATGGGGAGATGATATATGTGTTCCCTCTGAACCTTGTTTTTATTAGGGATTGTAAATATTTTACAGAAGGCCTGGGAGTAGTCCTGTTATGTCGTGATGATCTTAAAAGAAGAATGGAAAGGGAAGGCAACAAAAATACACAGAGCAGCAGAGGAAGGGAAAGGAAAGTTAGGGAAAATTATTTCACATAAGTGGTGTGTACAAGTAGAAAGGGAGGGTGAGGCAGATAACAACTGAACCTCCCTCTCATCTAAACTGGTCAAAAGATAGGAGACTAGACAGAGAGTCGGGTACAAAAATACATTTTACTAAACAGGTAAATAGGAAAGAGAGAAATAGGGAAGTAGGAATTAGAGGGAAGGTAGGTTAAGGGAGGGATTAGACCTATGCAAAACAAACTCTAAGGATACACAGAGGCAATGGCAAAGATTTGGAAACTGAGGGAGTGCCCATCAACTGAGGAATGGCTGAACAGTAAGAAATTATGAAGACAGTTTCAGAGAAACCTGAAAAGACTTGTATGAACTGAAGCACTAGGAGAACAACTGATATAGAGAAAAAATATTGTAAAATCAAACATCTTTGAAAGACTTAGGAATCATGATTCAAGAGGACTAACGAGGAAACATGCTACCCACCTCCTGATGGAAAGTGAAAGGCTTAAAGAGGATAAAAAGAGGCATATTTTTGGGACACAATGTGGAAATTTGTTTTAACTATATATGTTTGTAATCGTTTTCTTTCTCAATTGGGGAAAAGGAGTAGGAGGGGAAAAAGGAGATTTTTGCTGATTAAAAAAATTTATCAAATAATGAGTTTCTTCCTAGGTAATTTATATGTTTTACTTTATCAAGCACTGGGCTATTACATTCCATTGCTTCTGATTCTACCTTCTCTGGTCTGTTCCATTGATCTCTCTCTGGTCTAGGATTGGCAGTTCAGAGTAGCCATGCTGGTGCTACAGGGTAAATTTTTGTATTTTGGGTCTCTGAGGTCCTGGGAGGACAGAGGAGTTGGATGTGTTATTGAGCCCAGCCCAGACACATGTCCCACCTCTTTCCCTATCAGTGTTCCTGGTTCTCGGGCAGAGACTTTTGTAGCACAGAATGCTGCCCACCATGATGCTGGCTGTGTGGTCAAAGTCAACTTCCTTTGGGCAGCTGCAAAGACTAGAGAAGCTGAACTCTGAATCCTGGAGTCAGGATTTCAACAGCCTTGGAAAGAGGGAGGGGAGACTGAGGTATGGTTTGAGTTTTGTAGCTATACCCTAGACTCATTTCATAGGTTTGTTTGACCTTCTTTGGGATTCTAAGGGTCCTAAATTATGGAGACAGCTGAAGTTTCATTATCTTTTGTTCACAGTTCTGGTTTTGGAGAGATTTGAGAGGATCAGAGAAAATGTCTAGTCCTCCCCTCCATCTTGTTGATCACATGACGCAGAAGTTCAGTTTACTGCTTTTTACAGCACAGTAATATTCTATTATATTCATGTGTCACATTACCTAAAAAATGGGCATCTATACTTTGTTTCCAGTTCTTTGCTACCATAAAAAGTACTGCAGTAAATACTGTGATGAATATGGAGTCTTGATTTTTGTCAGTCATCTCTCTGGGGTATATACTGAACAATGGAATCTCTGAGACAAAAGCTATGTATATTTTAGTCACTCTATTTGCATAATTCCAAACTGCTTTTCAGAATGGTCTAATTCACAAATCCATCAATAATGTATTTGTGTGTTCATCTTTCCACACCAATTTCAACATTGATTATTCCCATGTTTCATCATGGGAATCCTCAGGGTTGTTTTGACTTGTATTTCTCTTATAATTAATGATTCTAAGTATTCTTTCATATGATGGTTAAAAGTTTGCAATTTCTTATAAAAATGTTCATATCCTTTACCTACTGGGAAGGACTTTTGGACATACATTTCTATTGGTTGTTTATACATCTTGAATATCAAATCCTTATCAGAGATATTTGATACAAAAGCTTTTTTTTTTTCCCTACGCCTATCCCCCTTTGATACTTATGCAAAAGGGACTAATTTTGTTGTGCAAGAAGCTTTGAAATTTAACATAATCAAAATAATCTATTTTATCTTTCATAACTGCCTCTATATTTTATTTGGTTAAGAATTCGTCCCCTGCCCATAACTGTGAAAAACATATTTATGATCAGCACATTCTTTTCAAGTATAATCAGCAGATTCTAATTTTTTAATGGTGTGATCTATAATATCCATATTATGAATCCCATTTTGAATTTATTGTAGAATAAGGTGTAAAATATTGGCATAAACCTAATTTCTGCAGACTGCTTTCCAGTTTTCCCAATAGTTCTTATCATATAGAGAGTTCTTTCCCTGGTAATTTATGTCTTTCAGTTGATCAAATGCTGAGTACCTTATTTCTTAGTGGGGAAATATATTACAGAGATGTAGAATTCTGTTTACCTTCAAAAAATGAATATCAATACATTTTTTTTCCTTTCAAGAAAACCTCTATTTGACAAGTGATCTCTAAGAACTGCTCAGGAAGGCTAGGATAATAATAATTTAGGAGGATAAAAAGGGATAATGTAATGAAAGGGTAACTTGTAGACTTGTCAGAATTGACAGCATTCTTTTAATTTTGAACCTTGAATTTCTTGACGATGCTTTACTTGATTTTATGATTTAAAAGGCAGGGTAAAAACATTACTGACACAAATTAGCTTTTGCATTCTATCACAATGTCAACGCCCTGGTATTTTAAGAACTCTAGCTGGTTTCATAACTGCTTAAAACAGCAATTTCATATTGTACACTAAGTTATAATACAAAGAAATTTTCATTTTCATTTCAGTTCAATATATAAATTACTCTGTAATTTCATTCCACTTAAAATTAATATAATATGAAACCCTGTCTTCAATTTTTTAAAAGGGTTCCATAATTTCTAAGAGGAGGACTTTACTATATATTTACTTTAACACTAAAAAAATACATGCTGAGGCATTTATTTTGCTGCTATTATAGACACTTAAAAAAAAAAAAACCTCTGCACCATTAAGATAGACAAATATATTTTAGATGCCAACAGGATATACAATAATAAGTAGGGAGATAGTAACCACATGAAAATTATTCATTTAAAAATGCAGAGACAGGAAATGTTTGGCATTTTAAACAAGCACAAAACTTCTCTCAGTAATAATTTTAAAAACAACAAAAAACTTAAGCCATTTGCGTCTTGTTTAAAACCAAATTACGCATATATCTTAGTTCAAAAGGTGGCTTAGAACAAAGAGGTCCATTCTCTTTCACAAAAATGTTGTTGTGAACTTAAAACACTGAATTACTAATCAATGTAAGGCATGACTGGCAGATAAAACCCAGCC
>NW_027185694.1:12894630-12980101 GCF_028583685.1 Petaurus breviceps papuanus | reverse complement strand
ATTACCACTGCAAGAAAAGAAGACTGAAGAATTTTTAATTCAATCACACAAGGTATAAACTTGAAAATGTTTTGTATGATTCAACATAGACTAAAGTTTTCTGACTCATTCTAATTTGACAGAGTATATACAGCTAACAACTAGAAAAGATTAAGAGACTATGTAATACCTAACTTTCTTTCTTAAATTCCAGAATTTATTTTAAAGTTGTATTTATTCAAACAAAAGTAAGGCGCAAATCATTATTCTGGACTACATACAAACATACCCTACCTAATAACATTAATCAGCTCCCTAAAAACATTATGGGGACACCTAGGAACTGAATTATAAATATGAAGTACATTCCTGGGTGGTCAAAATTTAGACCAAAAATGTTTAAGTCTAAAAAAAAATTTTATAATGGCAATATGGACTCTCCTCTCTATACAAATTCCTCTTCCTCAGTTATTCAAGTTTTCTTATCTGCTGGGTGGAGTGAGGAGTGGCTGCCCCATAAATGTCCTTTTAATTCTCTGGCAGGTCTGGGAGACCTGGAGCCACAGGGAGGGATGAAGAGGTGGGGGAAGGAAAGAGAGGAAATGTGATATAAGGAAAGGCAGCTCTCTTGACCCTATGCTAGTCCCTGATAAAATGTTGTACCTTCCCTTTTTGGCCCACCATACCCCCCATATTCTTTCCCTCTTTGTCCACTAGGGCCTTCTGAGGAATATCTATTTCAATTCAGTTGTGACAGACACTGAATAGCATAAAAGGCTGGGAAACGGAGGCTTGCATGTAGATGTCCCTTGTGATTCACTAGTATTTCTTTGGCCCACAACTGATTTCTGTTTGACCTGAATATTAAAACTTTCTGGTGGGTTACACTTTGTTCTCCACTAATAGGAAGATAGACAGAATTTTTACCTCTAGGGATCAGTTGTCATTACAACAAGATGGTGCTAAATAATAACAAGGCCTGGTTAAAATGCATTAACCCTGTTGCTATGAAACAGGGGTTCTTAACCTTTTAGTGTCATGGGTCCATTTGGCACTTTGGTGCCTCCTTAAAATAATGTTTTTAAATACATAAAAATGAAAGATACAGGATTACAAAGGAAACCAATTATATTGAGCACAGTTGTAAAAATATTAAAAGTTCCAAATGTACAGTTCCCCTGCCTCCCAAAATCTATTCAAGGGCCACAGGTTAAGCATTTATGCTGTAAAATAACACTGGTTGGGACAACAAACTATGTTTAATCATAATTTAAAATATGTTTAAGTCATTCCCTTCTTCCTCCCAACTTCCTCAAGAGTGATGATTTTATCAGTATTCTATAAAATCACAGATTTAGATCTGGAATGAACCTTAGGCATTATATAGATCATTTTTCTTCATTTTATAGTTGAGGAAACTGAGGAGGCCCAGAGAGGTTATCTGAATCATCCAAAATTGTACAGACACACAAGTTATCAGAGCTGGTACTTGAACCAAGATCCTTTGATTCCAGTTCCAGGGTTATTTACAGTGCAAGGTTATGTAGAGAATTATGAATTTTCAGGCAACTTTGTTATATCACAAAGAGTTTAATTGTAAATATAAATTAAATTTGAGTGACTCTTTTTGTTTTCTATATTAAGTTTAAAATATTCTCATAATCTAATCCTCTAAATAGCCCCTGGGTTTAGGTTTAGTTAAGGAAAACTTCTGAGAAAATTATAAATCAACAGAAAATCCAGGCTTTCAACGGGAAGTGCCAATACAGGTCTCCCAGAGTTGCTACTAGGGCATATATTATTATAGATTACATATTGTAATATAGACATATATTATTAGCAAGGCATCTGCATGCTTCACAAAACTGTTTTTCACCTTGTTATACATGTGATAAAATCTCATAAACTATCAGATTCAATATTCTGGTCTCAAGTTTCCAGCAGTTTTAAGATTGGATTCTTTTCTTTTGTTACCATTTGTTTAAAAGGTAATAAAATTTTATTTTCATTGGGCTAGCAAAGTCTGTATGCTGTAGAGGGAGTACAGAAATCTAGAGAAGGGGAGAAGACACTGAGTCACTCTGAATGACTTCAATACACTTTCCCAAACATAAAACATATCACTTATATGATATGTAAGCATAGCAGTTCTCTTGATGGGAAGCAATATACTAAAAATGAAGCTAGTGATAAAGGGGAGACAGGGTAGTTATCTCTCAGATTGAACAGATTGGCAGATTTGTTTTGAGAACTCAGAATATGAACAAAAAGAACAGTGAATCATCAAGGGTGCCCTCTAAATTAATGAACTTATTTGGTTCTCTAGAAAAAATAAGACAATCTGATATCTTTAAAAATTTTTACTGACAAAAAGAAAATTATTTGTACATTTTTAACCCCAGTTATAGTAATATAACAATTGTTTCTAAAATCTCTGGAGATGTTTTTAACTTATCCATCTTAAAATAGATTTAATTCTAAAAATTAAGGCAAAATTGTTTAAAGAATTTACATGAGATACGTTATGGAACTGAGCATCCAAAGCAAAAGACAAGGGAAAAAAAGACCAAGAAAGTATGAAGAATCAAAGGAAACCACATAAGGAATATATGACATCTTTGTCCTAAGTCACAATAAAACTCCGAGGGATAATTTTGGTGTAGTGGAAAGAACACTGAATTTGGAGTCAGGGTTTGAATCTTAGTTAGATCTGTCATTTTCAAGCTCTGTGACCTTAGGAAAGTCACTAAGACTCTCTATTTTTTTCATCTGTAAAATAGAGACAGTGAAGTATGCAAAGAATAATAGAGGATCTAGGTCTGAATCTTGGCTCTACCAATGGTCACTTGTATGACCACAGGCAAGGCATCTTACCTCTCTAGAAAATTTTTTCATTTCTAAATGAGAGAGTTGTACTGGATTATCTATAAGGTCATTTCCAGTTCTAAATCTTTTGCCTGACATGTTTGTTGTGAAGATCAAACAAAATAACTTTTGTTCAAAAATGATAAAGCATTAAAAACCATTTTTGAAACTAAAACACATTAGATACATGTGAGCTATTATTGTGATGAATAATCAGTGAATATAATTATCATTAAGATCAATAATGGTAATAAGAATGGTGGGTGGCACTTGTCACTAGAAACTCCTGCAGTCTAAGGCAAGTTGCAGAGGTTCCTAGAAAGCTGAAGGAGATGTTCCAAAAGTTAGCAGGTATATGGTGGGATGGGAATGGGTGGGGCTCTTCACAATGCTCACCAAGTTAAAAAAAACCTTGGGCCTTTAAAACAGTATTATCACTGTAAATGTTCTCGGTCCCAGTGAAAGACTGAAGTCTTTGTACTTTGAATTCTGGCAGCTGAGAAATGTATTGTGTGTTATAAAGAGTAACAACAGCAGCAACAATAATAGGCCTTTCCTTTGTTTCTGCAATTTTCTCCTACAGTAGTTAACTTCAAAGATTTCTGGATTTAAGGCAACCTGGAAGAAACTCATTCCCACTGGTCTGGGATCCTGGGGTCAGTAAATGTAAAAGGACTTCTAGTCCTCAAGGTTAGCAATGAGCTCACTGTGGAGGGATGGTCATGTTTACAATTGGTTTTTAAGGAGGAACTAAAAATTTCCTCATGAAATTTAATAAAAATTATACATTATACATCCTATCTTTAGTGCCTCATGAAAATTATCACCAGGTTAAAGTGTTTTTTCCTTTGGGGAGTTGCAATTGGGTGGGTTGTTAATCCAAGGGTTTTGTTTTCCTTGTCAAGAAGCCCCATGCCCTTAAAAAGAAAAAGCAGAGAGAGAAAAAGGACCATTTCTTCTCCCTCATGCTCTAGTGTAGAGGTATCAAACAGCAGTCAGCACTGACCCTCACAATACCCTGAACACTCTGGAGTGCCGCTGGAACCAGATGAAAATGTAATTTAAAATAGTTAACAAAATAAATAAAAGCACATAGAACACAGATAATGTTACCATGTGATTTTCTAAGTCAGCATGTGGCTGGCTGAGGTCCTGAAGGACATAGGGTTTAGGGCCCCGTCTCTATTTGAGTTAGACACCGCTGCTCTAGCAAGATCAGCAGCCCATGCCTAGTTTTAGCTCTTCCCTTTTCACTTCCTTATTCAAATCCTGACAAGAGAATGGACTATGATCTCTAGGGTTCATTGTGGCTCCAAGTGCTACAATCCCTGCTGATCAATGAACAATGTATTATTTATACCCTTCAACATACAACACTGCCTCGGTCTCTGAGTTATACAGGGCAGGGCCGGCCAGCCCAGCTAAAGCAACAAGGACCCCGGAGGGAGAGCCAGGAGGCAGCATGTGAGAGGCAAGTCATGCCATGACCACTATGTTCCCTTAGACCCTGGCAGAGACAGCTTGGGATCCTGTACCCAAGAGCACTGAATAGCAAGGCTTCCAGCCCAGTGCCCTCAGGGGCAGCCTGGCACTGCTCCTGTAAGTGCTCCTGCCATAGACTAAAAGTCTAGAAAAGAAAGTTCTGGCCACAAATGTTCACCATCACAAATGGCTATGGTTGTGTCAGTGAAGATGCCATGTACCCTAAGGCCATCAGGTCTCTCTATTTGACATGAAACTGAAACCTTCCATATACACTGTCTTCCCCATTGCAATGTGAGTTCTTTACTGGGCAGAGTATAGTGCACACAATAATCACCCAAATTATCCATTTTATTATTCATGCTCCACTTCACAGGACTGAGGTGCAGAAAACACTTTGCAAAACTTGTAAGTGCTATATAATTGTAACATACTATAATAATAACTGAAGCAGCTAGATGACCCAGTGGATAGAGTGCTGGGCCAGGAGTTAGGAAGATCTGAGTTCAAATATGGCCTCCACTAGCTATGTGACCCTGGGCAAGTCACTTGACCGCTGTTTGCCTAATCTGCTGGAGAAGGAAATAGAAAACCACTCAAGTATCTTTGCTAAGAAAACCCCACACAGGGTCACACAGAGACAGACATGACTGAACATATAATACTTACTACTAAAGTCAAGTGGATTAGGTAAGATGTTTTGATCAGCTCACTCTAGGATCACATAATTCTTCTAATTACATAAATTTAAGAATGGGGGGAGGGTGGCTTTGAAGGTGTTGACAGAAGTATTGCAGCAACAAGATGCAAGTATTAGGATAATCTCATACAGAGACAGAAAGTTGTAGCTGCTAATGATGAGAAATTCTACATTGATTGACCTAAGTAAGAAATCTGAAGTAAGCTTTTTTTTCTCTTGAACATCAAAGACTGTCACAGACCCTCTGAGATCTCTGCCCACCAGAGCCCAGCGGTCACTCCAACCACTGCACACATGTCTAAAAGAACAGGGAAACGCTTTGCTATTAAGAGCAAAACAAATGCCTTGTGACAGACAATGTGCCAACCACACTCTTTACTGCTCTGTGTGCCCAGTCTGGCACAAAAATCAACATGCAACAACACAAAGAAACACAGACATAAATATACAGGGAAAGCTTGCAAAGGACCATGTACCAATAATGTCACACCACTCTCATGAATGAGTGTTACCCGGCTAACTCACCCTCCAAGGATGCATACCTACCTATTTGAACAGCAATGACAGACCAGAATACCAAACACAAACACTAATGTTCTGACTCCTGACTTTTTGTGCTACCTAAAAGCAAACCTCACAGAGAAAGGCTGAGCTAGTCCTTGGAACTACTATCCCAAGATACCATCTGCTGCCTTTACAAATCAGGTGCCCACATTTCCTTAGAGTCATAGCATTACTGTCCAAGAACTCTGCCACTTCTGGGATTGAGGACAGTTCTGGGTTACCAGCTAGCACTGGCTCTCTTCAGTTGTCATACTGGGTTGTGCTAGTTGGCAACCTTTTCCTGGGCTAGCAATTAAACATAAGTAAAGGCCTGTATGGGCTGTCTCACTCTCTGAGTCTTTTGTCAGATTTTCTTTCCTACACTTTACTCACAGGGAAGGCTGTATTAACAGTCCTATTATTTCCTATATATATTTACACTTTCTGGGTTCTATCAAGATATATGAATTGCCAGCTTCTGTACCTTCTCTTTCTATGTTCTCTGTATTCAGTATAAAGACTTGAATTTTTAAAAGCCTCATCTTACAGACATTTTTCCTCATGCCTACTCTCAACGCAGCATGGTGTAATGGAAAACTGAGAAGTCAGGAGATCTGGGTTTACATACGGGCTTTGCAGTTTACAAAGTGTGTGACTGTGGGCAAGTAACTTAACCTCTGTGGGCTTGTTTCCTCCTCTGCAAAATGAGAATAACTTACGTATTAACTATGTCATAAGGGTATTATGAAAGAAGATTACCATTTAAATTCTAAAGCTCTACACAAATGTAATCCATCATCATCATCATGATTGTTAGTATTGTATAAAGGCTTCTCAGCATGATTTACTGATCGTCAGCAACATGTTAGCTGCCCATATCCTACACTGGGACCTCGAAGAATCAGAATTTAGAGCAGGAAGGTTGCTAGATTTCTAGATGTTCTCTAACCATATCTTTAATAATATCCTAGAATTTTAATGATATCCTAGAATTTTCCAGGAATTTTAGTCATGACCCTTTTTCTTCTTTTTTGGAGTGAAACATTTGTCTTTCTCCAGTCCTATGTAGAATCCATTCTATTTTTCCCCCCAACTTTTATTTTTTTTTAATTAATTTGTTTATTTCCTTTTAGTTTACAGGAGTCAATTCCACAATTCCTTGAGTTTCACATTTTGTCCCCTCCCTACCTTCCCCACCATGGCGGCATATAGTCAAGTATAGGATCTGTAAATACTTTCACATTGTACATTAGTCAGGTTATAAAGATGGATTGTATCAGCTGGAATGAAAAATGGTAAAGAGGACATAAAAGCAAATAAGAGAAGGAAAAAGATCAGGTATTTTGCTTCCACCTGGATATAAACTCAGTTCTTTCTCTGAATGCACATATTTCTCTCCATCATGAGTCTTTTGGGATTGACTTATATCACTGCATTGCTGAGAAGAGTCCAGTTTATCCAGTCTATCTGGTCATCACACATACATTGTGTACAAATTTCTCCTAGTTCTACTCTTCTCACTCAGCATCAGTTTGTATAAGCCTCTCCAGGTAAATATGAAGACCGTTTGCTCGTTTTTTATAGCACAATAGTATTCCATACCATGCATATACCACAACTTGTTCAGCCATTCCCCAATTGATGGACACCCCCTTAATTTCCAATTCTTTGCCACAACAAAAAGAGCTGCTATAAACATTTTTGTACATATGGGTCTTTCTCCCATTTCTATGATCTCTTTGGGATATAGCCCTAGGAGTGGTATTGCTGGATCAAAGGGTATGAAAGTATTTATAGCCCTTTGGGCATAGTTCCAGATTGCTTTCCAGAAAGGCTGGATCAGTTCACAACTCCACCAACAATGCATTAGTGTTCCAGTTTGCCCACATCCTCTCCAGCATTTGTCATTTTCCTGTTTTGTCATCTTAGCCAATCTGACTGGTGAGATGTGGTACCTCAGAGTTGTTTTGATTTGCATTTCTCTAATCAATAGTGAATTAGAGCATTTCTTCATGTGCTTATAGATAGCTTTAATTTCTTTCTCTGAAAACTGCCTGTTCATATCCTTTGACCATTTTTCAATTGGGGAATGACTTGTATTCTTATAAATTTGACTCAGTTCTCTGTATATTTTAGAGATGAGTCCTTTGTCAGAGACATAGGTTGTAAAGATTCTTTCCCAATTTCCCACCTCCCTCCTAATCTTGGTTACATTGGCTTTATTTGTACAGAAACTTTTCAATTTCATGTAGTCAAAATTATCCATTTTACATTTTGTAATGTTCTCTAATTCCTGTTTTGTCATAAAGTCATTCCCTCTCCACAAGTCTGATAGGTAAACTATTCCTTGTTTTAGCAGACTGCTTATAGTATCAACCTTTATACCTAGATCATGAACCCATTTAGACTTGATTTTGGTATATGGTGTTAGATAATGGTCTATGTCCAGTTTCTGCCATACTATATTCCAGTTTTCCCAGCAGTTTTTGTCAAATAGTGAGTTCTTATCCCAAAAACCAGGGTCTGGGGGTTTATCAAACAATACATTACTGTAGTCGTTGACTTCTGAATCTCGTGTGCCTAATCTATTCCATTGATCCACTCCTCTATTCCTAAGCCAGTACCAAGTAGTTTTGATGACTGCTGCTTTATAGTACAGATTGAAATCTGGTAAAGCTAGTCCACCTTCCCTAGCATTTTTTCCCATTAATTCCCTTGATATTCTGGACCTTTTATTCTTCCAGATGAATTTTGTTACTATTTTTTCTAACTCTATAAAGTAGTTTTTTGGTAAATTAATTGGTATGGCACTAAATATATAATTTAATTTAGGTAAAATTGTCATTTTTATTATATTAGCTCAACCCAGCCATGAGCAATTGATATTTTTCCAATTAGTTAGATCTGACTTTATTTGTGTGAAAAGTGTTTTGTAGTTATGATAATACAGGTCCTGGGTTTGTTTTGGCAGGTAGATTCCCAAATATTTTATAATGTCTACAGTAACTTTAAATGGGATTTCTCTTTCTACTTCTTGCTGTTGAGTTTCATTGGAAATATATAGGAATGCCGAGGATTTATGTGGGTTTATTTTATATCCTGCAACTTTGCCAAATTTATTTATTGTCTCAAGCAGTTTTTTATTTGATTCTCTAGGATTCTCTAAGTATATCATCATATCATCTGCGAAGAGTGATAGCTTGGTCTCTTCTTTGCCTAACTTGATTCCTTTGATTTCTTTTTCTTCTCTAATTGCTACTGCTAACATTTCTAGTACCAGATTGAATAAGAGGGGTGATAGTGGACACCCTTGTTTCACCCCTGATCTTATGGGAAATGCTTCCAGCTTCTCCCCATTGCATATAATACTTGCTGATGGCTTTAAATAGATGCTACCCATTATTTTAAGGAAGGCTCCATTTATTCCTATACTTTCTAATGTTTTTAATAGGAATGGATGTTGTATTTTGTCAAAAGCCTTTTCTGCATCTATTGAGATGATCATGTGGTTTCTGCTAGTTTTATTGTTGATATGATCAATTATACTGATGGTTTTCCTAATATTAAGCCATCCTTGCGTTCCTGGAATAAATCCTACCTGATCAAAGTGTATTATTCTTGAGATAAGTTGCTGTAGTCTTTTGGCTAGTATTTTATTTAGAATTTTTGCGTCTATATTCATGAGGGAGATTGGTCTATAATTTTCTTTCTCTGTTTTATCTCTTCCTGATTTAGGTATCAGTACCATATTTGTGTCATAAAAAGAATTTGGTAGAACTCCTTCACTAATTTTCCCAAATAGTTTGTAGAGTATTAGAATCAATTGTTCTTTAAATGTTTGATAGAATTCATTAGTAAATCCATCTGGCCCTGGAGATTTTTTCCTAGGGAGTTGACTGATGGCTTGTTCAATTTCTTTTTCTGAGATGGGATTATTTAAATAATTTACTTCCCCTTCAGTTAATCTGGGCAACTTGTATGTTTGTAAATATTCATCCATTTCCCTAAGATTGTCAAATTTATGTGCATACAATTGGGAAAAATAATTCCTAATTACTGTTTTGGTTCCCTCTTCATTGGAGGTAGATTCACCCTTTTCATTTTTGATACTTATAATTTGGTTTTCTTCCTTTTTTTTTTTATCATATTGACTAAGGGTCTATCAATTTTGTTGGTTTTTTCATAAAACCAGCTCTTGGTTTTATTTATTAATTCAATAGTTTTCTTAATTTCAATTTTATTAATCTCTCCTTTGGTTTTCAATATATCTAATTCAGTATTTAATTGGGGATTTTGAATTTGTTCTTTTTCTAGGTTTTTCAATTGCAATGCCCAATTCGTTGAGCTCCCTTTTCTCTATTTTAATAATATATGCACTCAGGGATATAAAACTTCCTCTAAGAACTGCCTTTAATGGATCCCACAAATTTTGGTATGTTGTCTCATTATTATCATTCTCTTGAATGAAATTACTGATTGTTTCTATAATTTTTTGTTTGACCCACTCATTCTTTAGGATTAAATTGTTTAATTTCCAATTAGTTTTGGTCTGTCTTTCCCTGGCCCTTTATTGCATATAATTTTTATTGCATCATGATCTGAGAAGGATGCATTTAATATTTCTGCCTTACTGCATAGAATTGTGAGGTTTTTATGCCCTAGAACATGGTCAATTTTTGACTATGTGCCATGAACCACTGAGAAGAAAGTATATTCCTTTTTATCCCCATTCAGTTTTCTCCAGAGATCTATTATACCTATCCTCTCTAAAATCCTGTTCACCTCTTTAACTTCTTTCTTGTTTATTTTGAGGTTGGATTTATCAAGTTCAGAGAGGGTGAGATTAAGGTCTCCCACTAGTATAGTTTTGTTATCTATTTCTTCCTCTAATTCCTATACCTTCTCTAGGAATTTGGATGCTACACCACTTGGTGCATATATGTTAAGTAATGATATTGCTTCATTCTCGATGGTGCCTTTTAACAGGATATAGTTTCCTTATCTCTTTTAATTAGGTCAATTTTTGCTTTTGTTTTATCTGAGATAAGGATTGCTACCCCTGCTTTTTTTTACTTTAGCTGAGGCATGATATATTTTACCCCAGCCTTTTACCTTTACCTTGTGTGTATCTCTGTTTCAGATGTGTTTCTTATAAAAAGCATATTGTAGGATTATAATTTCTAATCCATTCTGCTATCCGTCTCCATTTTATGGGAGAGTTCATTCCATTCACATTTACAGTTATGATTATCTGTTTCTTTCCCTCCATCCTATTCCTGCCTCTGTTAATGTTCATATTTTTCTTCCATTCTCCCTTCCCCCCTTAATAGTTTTCCTTTTGACCACTGCCTCCCTCAGTATTCCCTTATCAGCCCCCCTCCCTTTTCCTCCCCTTACTTCTTCCCTCCCTATAAACCACTCCCACTCCCCTTTAGTAGCCCTTTCCCCATCCTACTGCTTGTAGGCTATTTTTATACTTAATGAAGTATGTTATTTCTTCTTCGCACCAAGAGTGACAGGAACAAATCTCATGCGAAGCTCCTCTCCCTCCCCTCTTTCCCTCTAAAATGATACTTTTTGTGTTTCTTCTCCATAGAGTCCTATGCTTAACTGGTTGTTATTCCCTACTTGCACCAGAACCAATGAGGGAAAAGCTCATATAAATCCCATCTCCCTCCCTTCTTTTACTCTGCTATACCGTTTTTATGCCTTTATGTGTGGCATAATTTACCCTTTTCCACTTCCTTCATTCCCTTTCTTCCATTGCAGTCCCTTTGTAGCCCTTAATAAGATTTTTTTTAAATCGGCATTTTGTGTATTTTATACTCATACCCTCTATTGTCTATAACCAGTTTGCTCTTATCAAATAGCAGGGTGTGTGTGTGTTTTCCTTGTTTACCTTTCTAAGTCACTGTTGTATCTTGTAATTGGAGGTTGAATTTTCCATTGAGTTCTGGCTTTTTTATCAAGAAGTTCTGGAACTCTGTTATATCGTTGAATAACCATCTCTTTGCCTAGAAGAATATGCTCAGCCTCGCTGGGTATGTGATCCTTGGTTGTAACCCGAGCTCTTTTGCCTTCTGGAAAATTGTATTCCACTGCCTCCGATCTTTCAGTGTAGAGGCTGCCAAATCCTGTGCAATCCTCACTGTGGACCTTTGATATTTGAATTGTTTCTTTCTGGCTGCTTGAAGTATTTTCTCTTTTATCTGGTAGTGCTGGAGTTTGGCCACAACATTTCGAGGACTTTTCAGTTTGGTGTCTCTTTCAGCAGGTGTCCGGTAGATTCTCTTGATTTCCATTTTACCCTCAGGTTCTAGAATCTCAGGGCAGTTTTCCTTAATGAGCTCTTGGAAAATGTTGTCCAGGCTCATTTTTTCATCATGATTTTCTGGTAGGCCTATGATTCTCAGATTATCTCTCCTGGATCTGTTTTCCAGGTCAGTTATTTTTTTCTTTGAGGTATTTTACCTCTTTTTCTAATTTTTCATTCTTGTTGTTTTGCTTGACTAATTCTTGGTTCCTCATAGAGTTATTTGTTTCCATTTGGTTGATTCTAGTTTTTAGCAAATCATTTTCCTTGGTTAATTTTTGGAGCTCCTTTTCCATATCATACACTTTTCTTTTTAGAGAGATGCTTTCCTCATTTTAATGTTTTTCTAATTCTGCTATTTTGGTTTTGAGAGAATTATTCATTTTGTCTTCTTTCTCATTTTGTTTTCAAAGTTCCTTTTGATCTCATCTAGGAGAGCCTTCTGTGCTTGGGACCCATTTCCTGTTGAAGTTTCAGCTGTGGGTGTAGAGTCCACATTGTCTCCCTCTGAGTTTGGTTCCTCCCTCTGAGGATAGTAGGACTCCAGAGTCTCTGTCTTTGTAGTCTGCTTTCTACCCATTTTGAGGCAGGGTCCTAGCCACGCCCTTCCTGTAGGATCCCAAGCCTTTACTGTAGAGGGTTTTGCCCTGGGGCAAGAGTTACTATGTTTTCAGGGTCAGAAGGGGGGTTTGGAGCAAGTGAGGTTCACTCTGTCATCCTGGTCTTTGGAGGTCCTGAAAGGGGCTTTTAAAAAAATTTCTGGGCTATGAAATGGTAGCCCCAGGAGTGTTTGTTGTCTAGGACAGGGGCCCCTGTATTTGCTTCTTACCTTGCTCTTTCCAGTCCCAGCCCTTTGGTGATAGGCCTGGTAGTGGCCCTTGTGGTTGGTGGGAAGACTTGCCCTCTGAGTTGATCAGGCCCCTTCCGGGCCTGCCTCTGCTGGCTGCGCCTTCTGGGCCTGCCTCTGCCGGCCACTGTAGAATCCATTCTTGAAAGTCTTTCCAATATCAATGGTAATGGCTCAGCAATCACTTCTTCCAGTTCTTTAAGTATCCAAGGATATGGTTAATCTAGGCCAGATGATTTTAATTCTTTCAAAGGTAGGTAGGTACTCTCATACAACCCCCTTACTTATTCTGGATATCAACTTATTAGCCATTTTTGTTGTCCTTTCTAGTCCAAAAGCTACTTCCTCTTGGTTTTCATATGTTGTGGTCTCTCTCCAAAGAAGATTTCAGAACTGAGCCCCTCCTGTTAATATAAAGTCTTACGAAGGGCATACCTTTGAGTTCAATCAGGAAGAATTTCATTTCCCAATTCTCCAGTTAACATGAAAGTCCTTTTGTCTGTACTATAGGACCAGGTGACAACTACCACTACCAGTACACCAAAAACACAGACCTTAATGGGGCAAGGATGGTCACAACACTTAGCATTGAAGTTCCTACTTCACCCTACTGGTCTAGTCTTAACCCTTTCCCCTGCCTTTCTCTCTTTCTTTACTACCTCTCCATTTCCTGCCTAGCAAGATAATGATAATAATGTCATATTTCTACAGTGTTTTAAGGTTTGCACAACACTATCTCTACAATAATCCTGCAAGCTAAATAGTGAAACTATTTTAATGTCCATTTTCTATATGAGGAAATTGAAGCACAGAAAAGTTAAGGGACTTACCCTAACTAGCAGGTTTTTTCTAAGGACATAGATAGTTAAGTTATCTGAGCCAACATTTGAATCCAGTTCTCTTCTCTCTACGTCTACTAGGTAATTGCTGAGATGTCTGCAATAAAACAATTTTAAAGTCTTCTTACATATCAATCTAGCCCTCATGTTTGCCATCCCAGGGGAACACACACTCTTCTTGGTTCCAAGTTTGCCTTCTCTTTAACTCTTTTGGGTAAACAGATATTCTCATAATACCCACCCATAAGAAGTACATTGCCAACTATTCCTCTAGCTTCTCATTTGATCCCTTTTTAGAAAATTAATAATACTGTCTCCTTCTAGTCAAAATGGCTCTTAACTGGAAAACTTCATGGATATATGTAAGCAATAGTCTCATTCCTCTGCTCTAATATAGGTCACAATGGCATAATGTAAAGTTCCTTGGACTTAAGTGTCAGAAAGAACTGGATCTGAAACTTTTCCATGACACTTAGTAGCTATGTAAACAAGGACAAGTCACTTTTCTCTCTGATTCTCAGTTCCTTCATCTGAAATTTTTTGAATAATACCTCATAAACCTCAAAGGGTTGCTGTGACGATAAAATAGGTCAATTTATGTAGAGTGAGCTGTAAATTCTAAGGAACTACGATTGTCAGCCATCATCATCTTGTACTCATCCTTTTCAATGAAGTCCGTTATAGAAAAAGGTCTGGGGACAAGTTCTAAGGACATTTGCACAGACTGATGATAAATTCTTATAGCTGAATAAAAGTATTACAATATAAGGCCATCATGAGGCTCACTGAAAATTAGGCCCAGTGCGTCTCTAGGAATGGATTGGACAAGAAGAATGATACGGGCCACATTTTGACTTAGAAAAACCACAAGTTTATACAGATGTTTTTAATTAATAAATCAACACATTAAATCAGATAAAAACTACATTTTAACCTCATTTGGGCCGAACTCAGCATTGCTGTGGCCTAAGGGAGGGCTGCATGTTGAACTAGATGATATAAAAACAAAAGATGTCAATAAAAATATGTTTTAAAAAATAATGGTCTTAAATTACCAGCATTATCCTGTTTTCACAAACAAATCCTCATGACTCACGTCATTCCTTTAATGATTCTCTGTTACCTGATTATTGCCTGAATTCCTCCAAATATCACTTATGAAAGAAGAATTTTTTGGTAACCTCTTTGATTTTAATGATTTCATATGCTCCTGTGTTACAGCTGACAAATCCAGGGCTGTGTGCATGCCATCAGTCTTAATATCATCTGAAGTGATATCTACTTATTCTTAAAGTATTTCTGCATATTTTAATCTTTTTTACATGTACTTTAAGAATACCTAATAATCCTCTTCCTCCTGTTTGGTGCAGGAGGACGTAGTGTTTCCATAGCTGCCTCATGGTCACGAGTACTATATTTGGGTAATATTTTGGTTTTTTGTTAGGGTATTTTTCCAAATCTCTTATGATCCATTTCACCATTCTGAAAGTGTACACTAAGGTGGGTATTGTGTAGGTATTAATTGCTTTAAATATGTTCTTCCCATTGAGCTTTAAATTAAGAAATGTCGCTGTCTCTTTTTTTTTAAGCAATCAGGGTTAAGTAACTTGCTCAAGGTTACACGGCCAGTTATTTCTGGGTGTGGTGCTGAGTGTCTGAGCCCGGGATTCGATCTCCCAACACTGGAGCCGGTGCTCTTACTTGCTGTGCTACCTGGCCGTCCCAATGTCGCTGTCTCTTAATGTATTTAACCATAGCCTTCTTTTTGATATTTTTTTAAGCAATCGGGGTTAAGTAACTTGCTCAAGGTTACTTGGTCTTTTTGATATTTTTATGTTCAATGTATCATGCTGGGAGGAGATTAAGGCATCTGTAGGTATCACTTTCATCTACTGGTTCACTATAACCTCCAGATTCAAGCTAAAAGCCTTCAGTCTCTATGTTTCTTTGACATATATTAAGAATTTTACATTTCAGTCCAAAATACATTTTTATATTATTAGAGAAAGAATTCAAGAGTTGAAGCAGTTTTAAAATTTTTCAGTAGACCACATAAGCCTGATGTGATCCATAAACATCAAGTAGCTAATTCTATTCCTTTAATCTGGAAGCCATATTTACTTTGATTTAGCAGAGAAAAAAATACATTTAAGACTAATCAGAACCACAGTGAACTTAAATCACCTCTCTAAAAAATAACATATTTTAGATTAGTTTTGACATTATTGTGATATTGGCAGATTTTAAACAGAGAGAACCATTTTCCATGTGAACATATAATACTCTAGTGATCTTACTCTTTTGGAGTTAATTTTATACATTTGTAGTTTGTAAATAAACTGTGAAGAAGGAAATGAGTCAATTTTGATGTTACTCTTACTGTTCTGCATCTATGACTTTATTGGTATAGAAAGTTTCCAGGTAAGAAACTCCCGCTGACAAAACAGAATGGTAACTGTTCTGCAAGTTGAAGTCTTAGAGCCAGTTAGAAGCAGGACTTGAACCCAGGTCATCATTTCTCTG
Organism: Petaurus breviceps papuanus; assembly: GCF_028583685.1. Lineage (NCBI taxonomy): Eukaryota > Metazoa > Chordata > Mammalia > Diprotodontia > Petauridae > Petaurus > Petaurus breviceps. The sequence goes on along the minus strand of NW_027185694.1, from coordinate 12,964,010 downwards.
AAGTCGGTCCTCTGTCCATTAAGTCAAGCTGACTCTCATCATAATTATTAAATATCCAAAATGAAGCGATTGCTTCCCATGAGAATACCAAACCTAAGCAGGATTTTGACCTTAAAATGTTGGTAACCACTAGCAAGGGAACTGTACAACTCAGGAAGCCTCTTTACCCATCTCCAATTTGTCAAAACGCAGGAACTGCATGCTGACTTAACGGTTTCAACTTCTCCTGGCTTTGGAATGTAAGAGGAGAAATGGTGGCTTTGCAGCTGGAGACCACGCAGGAGTTTTCGTGGTTTCCACCCTCCGTGCTGTTTCTGCTGCTATTCATAAAGTCTGTGTGTTACCTTTATTAGACCCTTTTAGATGAGAGGTGATGTGAGGAAGGGGAGTTTTGAGGTGAGGAGAAATGGGGGAAGCTCCGTGATGAAGCCTCTGACAAAGTGACATTTGAGAGAACAGGGAAGAGCTCATTGTGACCCAAATTCTTTGACTTTTGCTGTGTCCAAGACCCCATGTGTCTCATAGGATGGTCTGGAACACAAGACTCCCAGGGACACATATAAAATAGGAGAAAATAATCACACACAAAAATCCACCTGATTGCAAAGGACACTAAGAATATTATTGCTGGGGAGGCTAGGTGGTACAGTGAACAGAGCACTGGCCTTGGAGTCAGGAGGACCTGAGTTCAAATCCAGCCTCAGACACTTAACACTTACTAGCTGTGTAACCTTGGGCAAGTCACTTAACCCCAATTGCCCTGCCTTCCCTCCTCCAAAAAAGCAAAAAAAAAAAAAATTATTGCTCCCCTATAAAGAGAGGCAGCTAGGCGGTATAGTGAATAGAGTGGGTAGAGTCAGGAAAACTTATCTTCCTGAGTTCAAATTTGGCCTCATATACTTACTAGCCATGTTGCCCTGGGCAAGTCACTTAACCTTCCCAGTTTCCTGAAAAACGGAGAAAGAAATGGCAAACCACTCCAGTATCTCTGCCAAGAAAACTTCAAATGGGTGATGAAAAGTTGGATATAAATCAATAAGACTAAACAACAACATGAAGGGCCTCACTAGCTTTTTCATTCTCCCTCATTCCCAAACAGCTCTGTAACTATAGTTGGCCAGTCTAAAAAACACCAACCTGTAAGTTTCCTCAGCTTTTACCTATTGCCTATTGGCAGCCTCAGAATTTGAGAGAGCTTGATGTAGTCCTTAGAGCTAACTGACCATAGCTGCTTCTTCCCATAGTTTAGTTGTCCTGGATTCCTCCATATTACAAAATCACTTGGCCTGGTCTACATAACTGATATTACTACAATCTCAAATTCATGTTATCTGGGTATATAAGCTTGCCTCCTGATCAAGGAACTGGAGAAAAATTAGTCTCTATATATGCAAAAAATTCAGCTTTTTCTGCCATCATAGGACAGCAGATGACAGGAGTAATTGTAGCCGAGCAAGGTGGGGTGAGAATGTCTACGGAGCATAGGTATGCAGCAGTCTGCATCCCTGACTTTGTGATTACCTTTTGGTGCTAGAACTACTTTTCCCCATAAATGCCACCACTGAAGAGTTACAGAGTGGGATGACTACAGAACATCTGAAAATACAATCATCTTTTATAAAATATGAATTAGAAAATGAAACACAGTGAAGCCCTATTTGTTTCTTACAATAACAATTTAATTTCCATGTCAATATGGGGAAAACAGTAGTTAACACAGTTAATGCGAATATTAAAATGAACAACCTGGTTGAGAAGAAGTGGGAGTAATTTCAGGAGGGCTTTGGGAACTGACTTCTGGGCAAAAGGAAGGGCCTAATTATCAGCCACAAAGGAGAGGTAGATAGAAGAAAGGGTCTGGAATTTAGAGAGGTAAAATAGGAAGTAACTTTTTTTTTTTTAAAGCAATCGGGGTTAAGTAACTTGCTCAAGGTTACACGGCCAGGTGTTTCTAAGTGGGTGCTAAGTGTCTGAGCCCAGGATTCGATCTCCAGGTCTTCTCAACACTGGAGCCGGTGCTCTTACTCGCTGTGCTCTTACTCGCTGTGCTACCTGGCCGCCCCTGGAAGTAACTTTCAATTATTATATAAACAGACAATAAGGAATTCATAGATAGAATTTAAGAGTTGGAATAGACCTCAGAGCCATCTAGTCTAATCCACATAGGAAAGGAATCTCCACTTTACAGGGGGGATTGCTAACCCATGATTGTCCTATCTACAAAAAGACCTTCAAGGAAAAAGAGCCCACCCACCTTTTAAGGTAGCCAATTTCACTCTTGGATAGTTCCCATTTTTAGGAAGTTTTTCTTCATTTAAAGCCCATACTGGTCTCTTTGCACCTTCCATCCACTGCTCTTTATTATCCTCTCTGGAGGAGTCTAATCCTTCTTCCAAATACCTAAAAAACAGCTATTGTCTTTCCTGAGTCTTCTCTTCTCTATTCTTAATATGCTTAGTTCCTTCAATCAAACTGGCTACTGACATGATCTAAAATGATATTTAGCATAATACTTACCTCCTACAGTCATTGATCTTGTCAAAGGAGAGTGAAGTGAGGTTCCATCATCATTAAACTGATTTTTAAGTTCTTCTGCAGATTGCAAGTGAAGTTGGAGAAATTCTGCGATTGCACCTGAAGCTGCTTCTTTAACAGGGTCCATCATTCTTTTCAGAACTCCCCTGTCATCATCATGGACTTTCAAACAGAGCTTCTCCATTTGTTGGATGTTAGAGCGGAGTTGCTACAATGAATTAAAAAACATCACTACAAATATTCCAATATTCAACATTCAACTTGTACTGAGCCTTTATCCCTTATTATGTGCAACGACGCTATGTTCCAGGGATATAAAAAGATTAAAAAAAAATGTCCTTGATCTCCAGTAACACATAATCTAGTCAGGGAAATAAGACAAGTATTCAGATAAATATTATTTGAATTAGAATAGAAATGCTTACTAGAAACATAAAGTGAGAAAGGTTCAGGTGAGGGATAAATCACATGAAGTTGAAATGGTAGCTGGGAAAGCATTATGAAAGAAATGGCAAGTGACCATACCCTGGTTGCCTTCCTGGGCCCTAAACTTGCAGACTTAACATGTAAAGTGATGACAAATAAACATTCCACTATTTATAAAAAGTAACAATATAATAATCCTTCCGTAAAGTTCAGCATTACTCAGGCCTGTATTAAAAAAGTGAGTAAGAATTAGGAAGCCTCTTGATGAGGGTGAAACAGGAGAGTGGAAAATTTTAACATTTAACATTTTTAAAAAAACCCAAAAACCTAAGAGCTTGGCAACTATCCTATAAAATTTCTGACAGCGGGAGAAGAAATGGAAGCAGCGTCAGATTTTATATTCTTGGGCTTAAAGATCACTGCGCACAGTGACTGCAACCATGGATTAAAAGATATTTGCTCCTTGGAAGAAAAGCTAATTTGGACAAACATTGCTCCTTGGAAGAAAAGCTAATTTTGGCAAATTTGGACAGGACACTAAAAAGCAGAGACATCACCTTGTCAGCAAAGGTCAGTATACTATGCAAAGTTATGGTTTTTTTAGTAGGAATATATGGCTGTGAGAATTGTAAAAGGAATGCTGAACACCAAAAAATTAATGCTTTTGAATTATGGTGCTAGAGAAAACTTTTGAGAGTCCCTTGGACAGTAAGGACATCAAATCAATCAATATTTAAATTAATTAAGGCTATTCACTGTAATGTCACATACTGAAGCTGAAACTTAAATTACTCTGGCTACATAGGGAGAAGATAGGACTCATTGGAAAAGATCCTAATGTCGGGAAAGATTGAAGGCAAAAAGAAAAGGGAATGGCAGAGGATGAGATGGAAAGATAGTGTCATGGAAGCAATAAACATATACTTGAACAGACGTCAAGAGAGTGGAAGACAGAAAGGCCTGGTGTGCTATTGGAAGAGTGAGAAATAACTAAATGACTCAACAGCAACAATCAGGTAAGGGCCTTATAACTAAAGAGGAAAAGCTTCCAGAAAACCCAGGATTGTCAGTAATAAAAAGAAATGCGTTTTGAGAGACTAGCTAACAAGACAGCCTAAGGAAATTGGGTCCAGGATATTTTTACCCTAGATAAAAGAAATAAAAGAAAATTGGTGGATGAGGATGACTATAAGGTAGACATAGGAGCTTTGTTACAGAATTCAAATTTTGAAACCATACTGATTTGAACTAAATGAGGAGGAGGAGGGAAGCCTGTCTGAATTACAGAAGTCTAAATTTAAGAATGAATTTGTAAGAAACATAGTGTTATTACCTTCAAGTACCTCAAAATATGCCTAATAGAGTAGCAGTCACAGGATCATAGATTTAGAACCAGAAGACACCTTACATATCATTTAGGGTAACCCCTTCATTTGATAAACTTTGGTCCAAAGATCTTAAAAGATTTGTCTAAGATCATATAGAGTTAAGTAGCAAAGCTACAATTTGAACCCAAGTTCACTGACTACAAATTCAGTGCTTGTGGTTCCTTCTAAATAATGTTCTTTAGTAGAAGCAATTTATAATAAAAATAGTTCACATTTTTTAGTGATTAATAATTTACAAAATAATTTCCTCATAAGAACCCTACAAGACTAGTAAGTATTATAATTAACACAATTATGAAGGCACAAATGTATGCGTCTAAGGTTGAAAGTATTAATAACATTTTATTTCCCCAACTGTCACCAGCTGGGGATTTCTGAAAATCCAGGAAGTGCACATCAGATAAGAGAGTTTATACCAAAGGGAAAAATGGCAAGCCATTTGTGGAGCTGGCAAATCACCTCTCCGACTTGGATACAAACTTGGAGAACCAAATCATCCTTCCTGAATCCTTTCCTCCTAATGCCTTGGTTAGTTATAAAGAATATTCTTAAATAATGACCATAAAAATCTCATACATGGGTTTTTCTCTTTTTCTTTTCTTCATATGGATGCTAATGAGGGGTTTGGGGAGATAAACTGGAGGTCCCTTGTCAATTCTGATGGTCTATGGTTCTATCACCTCAAGTTCCCTTGGCTGTTCCAGTCAGTGTCTTGTCCCCTGAAGACTGCCGCTGTCTCTATGATGATAAATTATTCAGTCTTGGAGAAGTCTTTGCCACCAAATACAGGAATTCAAATGGGTGGGATAAACTGGTCAATTTTCCTCACTTTACATTTCTAGAACTCACAGAAAGAGCCTTCATGCAAATTGTTGGAGTACATAGATTTAATTTAACATCACAACCCAGATAAATAATTTCCCATAGTATTAGGATGCTATGTAAAACCTTTTTTAAAAGATGGCAAAGAGAGGCAAAAGGCGCACTGATCTGCTGAATAACCAGACTATGCTATAAAATTCTCCAGGAAAAAAAAAATGGTTGAAAATCATCACTATTTATTAGAAAGGGAAAAGGGTAATTAGGACAGATGTCTAGGGGACCTGCTACAAGTGAGGAATCAATATAAAAGGGCTTTCAAATTTATAAAAACAGAAGTCATTTCCCAACTGATAGTCAAAGATATGAAAAGGTAGTTTTCAGAGAAAGAAATCAAAGCTATCAATAGTCACATGAAAAAATGCTATAAGTCACTACCAATCAGAGAAATGCAAATTAAAACAACTCTGAGCTACCACCTCATGCCTATCAGAATGCTAATGTGACAGAAAAAGAAAATGACAAATGTTGGAAGAGATGTAAAAAAGTCAAGATACTAACATTGTTGGTAGAGTTGTGAACTGGTCCAACCATTCTGGAGAGCAATATGAAACTATGCCCAAAGGGCTATAAAACTGTGCATACTCTTTGACTCAGCAATACCACTACCAGGTCTATATCCCAAAGAGATCAAAGAAAAGAGGAAATATGAAAATATTTACAGCAGCTCTTTTTGAGGTGGCAAAGAACTGGAAATTGAGGGGATGCCCATCAATTGGGGAATGGCTGAACAAGTTGTGGTATAAGATTGTGATGGGCTGTTATTATGCTACAAGAAATGCTGAGCAGAATGGTTTCAGAAAAGTCTGGGAAGATCTATAAGAACTGATGCAGAGTGAAGTGAGCAGAGCCAAAAAAACATTGTTCACAGTAACAGTATTATTGTAATGATGATCAACTGTGAAAGGCTTAGCTATCCTCAGCAATGCTTTGATCAAGACAATAATCCAAGCCAAATACAAAGAATTCATGATGAAAAATGTCATCTATTTTTGAAGTGAGGGAACTGATGAACAGTGAGTACACACTGAAGCATACAAAAACTTTATATTTCGGGGGTGGGGGGAAGAGTGGTTTGTCTGCATTTTATTTTGCAACATGGTTGATACAGAAAGGTTGTACATGATTTCACATATAAAACTGAAATCACATTGCTTGCTTTTTCAAGGGGTGAGGGAAGGATAGAAAGGAATTTGTAATACTTAGAACTTAAAATTGACATGTAATTGGGAAATATCTAACAAAATATGTGTGTATATATGAATACATGTATATATGTAACGAACACATACACATATATGGCAACTAGATGGTTCAGTATTAAGAGTGCTAGGCCTTGAGTCAGGAAGATCCAACTTCAAATCCAGCCTCAGACACTAATCAAGGGTCCCTTGATAAGATTTTACTTCATTCAGTTGGGAAAAACTGCCAAGGACTCCTATAGGGAGCCTGCCCCCCTTTAGATAGAGATATATACATATAGATATAAATATAGTTGTGGTTCAATCATTCAGTCATCATTATATAGTAGCTGTTGTTCAGTTGTGTCTGACTTTTTGTGACCCCATGGACCATAGTACATGAGGTTTTCTTGGCAAGGATGCTGGAGTGGTTTGCTATTTCCTTTTTCAGTGGATTAAGGCAAAAAGAGGTTAAGTGATTTACCCAGGATCACAGAGCTAGTGCTTTCCTTGTGTTACATTCTCTAGTTTTAATTACAAAAGCAGGTGAATCAATTGCTTTATAGTTTTTCAAACAAAACAACAATCCCTAACTTACAAAACTATTTCTATATAACTATATCACTTTTTATTTATTTATCTGTATTTACTTTTCTGTGTACATATTGTTTCCCCCTAACAGAATGTAAGCCTCTTGAGAGCAGGGGCTGTTTCATTTTCATCTCTCTATTCCCACTGCCTAGTATGACACTTTGCATGTACTATTTAATAAATGTTTGTTGGATTTAATTATTTTTTACTTAAATGCAGCATTTAATTGTTTTTAATATGTGCATATGTGGTCCTTAATAGAAACAAGCTTCCCCAATCCTTTCCCTCCAAATTAAAACTAAATTAAAGTTAAAAGGGACAAAGAAATGTATTAAAATGGAACAACCAAATGGAATAGCAACTTAGTTTGATTTAAGATTTAGCCTGGTCTTGGCCTCTTCTGAACTTATTTTAATCTTTATGCACGTATGCTTAGATGGAATGGTTTCATTTTCCTCATCTGAAAAAGAACCAGATGAACTTTAAAGGTCCTTTTCCAGTTCCATAATGCTATGATGCATTTTTATTTCATTTTATATTCTGTCCATGTTTACTTAAAGGCTATTCAGGAAATTTTCATTGAAATCATCTGATCTATTCCCAATCTTGTTGCTAATAATTTTTATCTTTTGTTATTTACTCTAAGTTAGCTACATCTTAATACTTCAAGAGATCTGTGATTTAATTGCTATAGGTATTTCTTCCACAGATCACAATCCCTCCAAATTTTAGTAAATGAATTGCTGTAGCCAAAAAACTTCATCATTTATTGACCAGTCTTCTGATGATACACATGTTCAACTTTTGCTAGACTGATCCTCAGGTTAAAAAAGTAGTCAATATATGCAAAAGTATAGTCTATGTATTCAAAGTCCTTAGCAGGATCTGTCAACACTTGTGCTATACTCACATAATCTTTAAGGACCTAGGATGATCTTCATTACATGATGAGGCAATAGTGAAGGTCTTTAGTCATACTATCTTTATCAATGCCATTAAAAAGTGAATAAAAATCATATTAGATTTGTAAAATAAGGGTCAATAGAACAGATTTAGCTTTTTTTTTTTTTACCATTTTATAGTATAAATTCTTGTTTCCCAGACTTTTTAGTTTATTACACAAATCTGTCAAATGTCCATCCAAATTAGCATGTTCAAAGTCAAAATTTCAGTAGGAAAGGGCTTGAATACCATAAACAGTACAAATTCTGTTTTGACCCATCAATTGAACAAGAAAGCCAAAGACCTTTAGTTGTTTTAACTGTGGCAGAGTTTCAATATAACCAAATCAAACAGAAAGGCACTGGAGGGAAATTAAGTCTGAGTAATCAAGCTAATGAACAAATCTAAGGACACAAACCAAGCAAGAGAGCGCCAAGCTCCTTCATGGGATCCTGTACACGTGAGCAGGTCCGAATCAGTAGCACAAAAGGGACGCAACTATGATTCCAGAGCAGAACCGCCAGCTGCCCTCTAGGATCTGGGGATGGGCAAAGGTTGGCAGGTATGTGCTGAAAGCCAGAAGCAGTTCTTTCTGGAGCTCTCCAGGAGGCTGGAGCAGTTGCTTTTGGCTGAGAGGCCACACTGGTGTTGCAGAATCTAGGATGATCTGGTCATTTTCTTTTCTTTAGCTCATGTCCATTTACCTAGTGACTAAATGTCATTAGCACTGATCTCAAAGCTTTCCCTGAGCTTATCCATCACGTTAGAGTTGATCACAATGTCATTTTTAGTGTCAGCATCATATATGTCTATGATGCTAGTTGTTCAATAGTACAATACTGCTTCTCCTCCCTGACAATTAAAAAATTGCAAAAAGAATAAATACAGAGTTTTTATACTTTTATAGCATCTTTCTTCTAAGGAGCTCAAAATTGTCCACACATTACCTCATCAAACTTTATCATGTCTTTATGATTTATTAAATATAGTGATAGGGAAACAGTCATATGAGTTTTCACCTTTATCCTAGGTGTTTTAGTAAGTCTGTGATTTCATCTTTATAGATATTCCTTCCACTAATACAAATCATAACTCCTTTGTTTCACCTAAAGTCTGTCTCCTTTTTTCTCATAAATACATCATATCGTATATACCTAATGCACTAGAATCCTATTCCTAGTTCTTTCGGTATTTTAGGACACCAATATATCATTGTGGCTGTTCAAATGTTATCTATCCTTCTTGCTACACGACCACTCACCCTATTCTAACTTGCTGATTATCTTTGTTATTATTAGTAACATGTTGGAGCCTGCTTAAAACCATCACATGTCCTCCCATTTCCCTTTGGATTACTTATTAAATTTAAATTTTTCTGAGCATCATCATGATGATACTAACATTGAATTGGGCATTTGTAGCATTGGGCAGTCTGAAATATGAAAGAATTGTGTGTTTTCCTAAATGCAATTCACCCCAATCCCCTTCTACTTAATTTAGGGCTATTATTCATCTATAGTACTTGCTCTGGGACAGTTTGCTGCTACTTGAAGAAGGCTATTGCCTGTATAAGTGATGCTGCTACCAGTCATATGGAACTATCCAAGTGGAAATAATTTAGAAGATGGGGCTTCATGCACCTATGTGTAAACAAACACATTTGCCCAAAAGAAGCTGTAAATCATGTTGATACCTATGCAGAACTCAGATCCTCTCTGCTATCCCAGTTGGACCAGCCTGAGCCTAAAAATCAAATTGTTTTGGGGCACCTCAAGCTACTTTGTCCTGATAACGTCTCATGCTTCTATCTCTAGTACTTCAACTTAGAACTCCACATCTCTGGTATCCAATCTTTGACTTTCACTTGATTTAAGTGGCTGCCTATTTGGGCAAAAACTTTCTGACTTTGGCTTTTTGTGGCTGAAGAAGTTTCTCTCTACAGCATGGGGAAGTCCACAGCCCCAAGTCAATGACAGAATGTATTCCCATCCCCACTCTTGAAGGGCCCAGGAAAAAACAGTACAAATATAAAAGTTGATGGAGAAGATGCCTGTACAGCTAGCTGCATGTTAAAACTTGGCGATATGTATTTTTCTTTTTTTTGCTTTTTGGAGGGAAATTAGGGTTAAGTGACTTGCCCAAGGTCACACAGCTAGTTTTTCAATGTGTGTTAAGTGTCTGAGGCCATATTTGAACTCAGGTCCTCCTGACTCCAGAGCTGCTGCTCTATTCACTGCGCCACCTAGCCGCCCCTAGCAATATGTATTTTTCATTCACTTGGCTTTTCTAGTATGGTTAATTAGACCAACATCTTTTAAGTTAGTCAATAGTTTCTAAGCACCTACTGTGTGTCCTATGCTAAGTGCTGTTGATACAAAGAAAGATAGTCCCTGCCCTCAAGAAGTTTACAATTTAGTGAGGAAGACAATACATAAAAAGAATCTGAAAAGTAGGAGGGTATTTGGTGTGGAGGCATGATGGAGTCCTGAAGCTGAGGTGAGAAATGATCTGAGGAGATATGAATTACAGTTGATTTTATCTTGCAGAATGATGAGTTTTTGGTGACTACTAAGTCCAGGAGAGCAGATGGGTGGGAAATGGTACAGTGAATGCTCTGGATGTTTTCCTTATGTGATAGAGGATCTGGGTGGGAAGAACCCCAGTGGCAGAAAATGTAAGTTTCAAAATTGATTTCATCTTGCAGAATGATTTTTCATTTTCTTTTACATTATTGCAACTTTTTCTGAGGAAGTTTTATATTTATCCAGAACACACTGTAATTTGAACAAAGTTAACTTCCAGGGGCAAAGCCAAGATGGTGGAGTAGAGGAAGCACTAAAGCTGAGTTCTCCCAACACTCCCCTTCAAACACCTTTAAAATAATGCCTCAAATAGAATTCTGGGGCACAAGAATCAGAGTGAAGCATTTTTCTAGCATAAAACAGCTTAGAAGGTTGGAAAGAGAGATGTGTTACACAGGATGAATGCTACCCCAGAGCCCATGTGGCAGCAACACCAGCTGTAGGCCTTGAGGGTAGCAATAGCAGCAGCAGCAACAGCAGTAGCTTCAGGATCTCTCTGCCCAGATATGGTAAGGTGATCAGGAAACTGTCAGAAAGAGCTCACAGGAGACCCCTGTGCTAGCACTGGGCATAGGACCAGGCATGTTTGGCAATTCCATTGCCTATACATCTTCTGGGTCACAGTTCCAGGGAGGAGAAGAGTGCTTTTGGTCACAAGGGAACAGGAGCCCTGAGAAACAATATTGAATATAGCTACAAAGGATCGAGGGTCCTTTCAGAGTAAGGGCCAGAGCATGGACCAGGAGAGCAATGACCTCTCTCTAGATCATACCACCTTGGAAGGACCAAAAACTAGATTCTAAACTCCAAGAACTAGCTGTGAAAATAACAGCACAAAAAAGACTTGAAGAATGGGACAGTGCTTCCCACCCCCAAGGAACACAGCCAAACTTTAACATAAAGTTCAAAGTCAAGAAATTGGTTTGAAAAACGAGCAAACAACAAAAAAGAACCTGACCATGAAAAGCTACTTTGGTGACAGAGAGGATCAATACACAAACTCAGAAGAAGACAATGTTGAAACAGCTACAAACAAAGCTTCAAAGAAAAACAATGTGAATTGGACACAAGCCCAACAAGAATTCCTGGAAGGGCTAAAAATGATTTAAAAAATCAAAGAGGAGTGGGAGAGGAAAAACTGGGAAAAGAAATGAGAGCAATGCGAGAAAATTATGAAAAGAGAGTCAACATCTTGGTAAAGGAGGCACAAAAGATGCTGAGGAAAATAATATCTTAAAAAACAAATTGACCAAATGGTAAAAGAGGCACAAAAATCCATTGAAGAAAAGCAGAACTGATCAAATGGAAAAGAAAGTACAAAGGTTCACTTTAGAAAATAATTCCTTAAAAATCAGAATTGGTCAAATGTAAGGTAATGACTTCATGAGACATCAAGAAATGATAGAACAAAGTCAAAAAGATGAAAAAAAAACAGAAGAAAATATTAAATATCTCACTGGAAAAATAACTGACCTGGAAAACAAATGGAGGAGAAATATGAGAATACCTGAAAGCCATGATCAGAGAAAGAGCCTAGACATCATATTTCAAGAAATTATAAAGGAAATCTGCCCTGCTTTCCTAGAATAAGATGGTAACACAGAAATTAAAAGAATCCACCAAGCACCTCCTGAAAGAGATCTTAAAATGAAAACTCCCAAGAATATTATACCCAAATTCCAGAGTTCCCAGGTCAAAGAGAAATTACTTCAAGTATCACAGAAACAAGTCATTCAAATACCATGGAGCTACAGTCAGGAATACACAAGATTTAGCACCTACCATATCAAAGGAGTGGAAGGTTTGGAAAATGATATTCCAGAAGGCAAAGAAACTAAGATTATAACCAAGAATAATCTGCCAAGCACAAGTGAGTATAACCCTGCAAAGAGAAATAAAAAAAAAAAAGGATATTTAATGAAATAAAGAACTTTCAAGTGATCCTGATGAAAAGAATCAGGTATGAATAGAAAATCTGACTTTCAAACACAAGATTTAAGAGAAGCATAAAAAGACAAATATGAAAGAAATCATAAGGGAGCCAATATGGTTAAACTCTTTATATTCCTATATGGGAAAATGATACATGTAATTCCTAAGAACTTTATCATTATTAGGGCAGTTACATCTCTACAAAGGGCATGGGTATGAATTTGTTATGTCAGGATGATCTCAAAAGAAAAATGGAATGCCGAGGAAGAGGAATATGGGGGGAAGGGATAGGAAGAATAAGGAAAATTAACTCACACAAAAGAGGTGTGCAGGGAAGAGTTTTTACAATGGAGACAAATGGGGCAGGGTGAAGTGGGTAACACTTGAACCTCACCCTCATATGAACTGGTTCAAAGAAGAAAGAATATATACATATATAAATATGTATATATACACACCTAGTTGTATGCATATATGTATGTATAGCCCAGATTAACAGAAAACTTAAATTACTTTGTTTCAGGAAAAGAAACTGAACAAACCATAAATGAGGTCCCTAAGAAAAATGTTCCCATAAAGAACAATTAATTCCAATATTATATATACTATTTGAAAAAAAAAAATACTTAAAGGAGTCCTACCTGATTCCTTTTACAACACAAATATGTCACTGATACCTAAATCAGGAAGAGCAAAAATAGAAAAAGAAAACTACAGGCCAATTCCTCTAATGAATATTGATGCAAAAAAATTTCAATAAAATACTAATAGATACTAACAATACTAATATTACAGCAATATATCACAAAGATCATACACTATGACCAGGTAGGATTTATACCAGGAATGCAGGGCTGATTCAATATTAAGAAAACTATTGTATAACTGCCTTTATCAATAACTAAAACAACAAAAATAATTTGATTATCTCAATAGCTATAAGGAAGCTTTTGATAAAATATAGCATATATTCCTGTTAAAAACACCAGGAGACAGGAATAAATGGAGCTTCCTTAAAATTATAAGTAGTATCTATCTAAAACCATCACCAAGCATTATATGCAATGGGGATAAACTAGAAGTTTTCTCAGTAAGATCAGGTGTGAAGCAAGAATGTCCACTACTGGGGCGGCCAGGTGGCACAGTAAGAGTGCCGTCCATGGCGTCGGGAGACCTGGGACTGGCTCTGGCCTCAGATACTTGGCACCCACACAAAATAAATGGCCATGTAACCTTGAGCAAGTTACTTAATCCCAATTGCTTAAAAAATAAAAAGAATGTCCACTACACCATTATTATTCAATAATATGTTAGAAATGTTACCTATAGCAATAAGACAAGAAAAAGAAATTGAAGGAATAAGAATAGTCAACAAAGAAATAAAACTATCACTCTTTGTAGATGATATGATGATATACTTGGAGAGCCCTCGAGAATCAACTAAAAAACCAGTTGAAACAATTAACAATGTTAGCAATGTTGCAGGATACAATAGACCCATTTAAATCACCAGCACTTCTAAACATTACCAAGAAAACCCAGCAGGAAGAGACAGAAAGAGAAATTTCTTTCTTTTTTTTTTTTTTTGAGAAATTATTTTTCAATTTATTTATTTATTTTTAGTTTTCAACATTCATTTTCACAAGATTTTGAGTTACAAATTTTTCTCCCCATCTTTCCCCTATCCCCACCCCAAAAAAGCGAGCCTACTGAATATCCCCTTCCCCAATCTGTTCTCTCTTATATCCTCCCCCATTCCCCCTCTAAATTTCTAGTAAGGCAAGAAGGATTTCTGTACCCCAGTGCCTATATATCTTATTTCCCAGTTGCATGTAAAAAAACAAAATAAAACAATTTTTTTAAATACACATTTGTTTTTAAAACTCTGAGTTCCAGAGTTTTTTCCTTCTTCTCTCCTCACCCACCCCTACTGGGAAGATAAGCAAATATAGGTTGTACATGTGTAGTTACTCAAAATATTTCCATGGTAGGTATATTGTGAGACTAACTGTATTTCCCTCCATCCTATCCCGCCCCTCACTTATCCTATTTTCTCCTTTGGCCCTGTCTCTTTTCAAAAGTGTTTGCTTCTAACTACCCTCTCCCCAAATCTGCCCTCCTTCTATCATCCCCCTTCTTATCCCATTTCCCCCTATTTTCCTTCAGGGTAAGATACCCAATTGAGTATGTATGTTATGCCCTCCTTAAGCCAAATTCAATGAGAGTAAGGTTGTTCCATTCCCTTTTACCTTCCTGCTCTTCCCTTCTATTGTAACAGTTTTCTCTTGCCTCAGAAAGAGAAATTTCACTGAAAATAACTTCAAATGTTATAAAATACATGGCAGTCAACCTACTAAGACAAACCTAGGACTATATGAACACAATTACAAAACTTTTTTTTTTTTAAGCAATTGGGGTTAAGTAACTTGCTCAAGGTTACACGGCCAGGTGTTTCTGGGTGGGTGCTAAGTGTCTGAGCCCGGGATTCGATCTCCAGGTCTTCTTAACACTGGAGCTGGTGCTCTTACTAGCTGTGCTACCTGGCCGCCCCTACAAAACATTTTTCACACAAAGATCTAAAAACTGGACAAATATTAATTGCTCATGGGTAGGCACAGCCAATATGATAAAAATGACAATTCTATCTAAATTAATTTACTTATTCAGTGCCATGTCAATCAAGCTACCAAATATCTTGATATCTTTTATAGAGCTAGAAAGAATAACAAAAGGCATCTGGTAGAACAAAAGGTCAAGAATATCAAGGGAATCAATAAAAAAAAATGGTGAAGGAAGGTGGCCCAGCAGTATTAGATTACATGAAATTAAAAATGGTTTGAACAAATCAAACCAATGCAGCCAAAATTAGAAGTAAAAGAGTAAATTGGGGGAAAAAATTTTCACAGGAAGTTTCTCTGATTAAGGCCTAATTTCTTAAATAAATAGGTAACTAAGTCAAATTTATAAAAATACAAGCAATTCCTCAATTGATAAATGGTCAAAGTATATGAACTGGCAGTCTTCAGGAGAAGAAATCATAGCTATCAATAGTCACATGAAGAAATATTCTAAATCACTATAATTGATTGGAGAATTTAAAGCCACTCTGACTTCACACTATGAGATTCAATAACATGACAGAAAAGGAAAATGATAAATGCTAAGAGAGGATCTGGAAAAATTGGAACTCTAATACACATTGTTGGTGGAGCCATGAACTGGTCCAACCATTCTGGAGAACAATTTGGAAACAAAGGGCTATAAAATTGTGCATACCCTTTGACCCAGCAACACCACACTACTAGGCCTGTATCCTAAAGACATCAAAGAAAAGAGAAAAGGACCTATGTGTAACAAAAATATTTAGAGCAGCTCTTTTGTGGTAGGAAAGAACTGGAAATTGAGGGGATGCCCATCAACTGGGAAATGGTTAAATAAGTTGTGTTATATGATTGTGGTGGAATATCATTGTGCTACAAGAAATGATGAGCAGGATAATTTCAGAAAAAATCTGGGAAGAGCTATTTGAACTGATGCAAAGTGAAATGAGTAGAAAACAGGAAAACACTGTATACTGTAACAATGCTATAGTAAGGATGATCAACTGTCAAAGATTTAGCTTACTCTGATCAAGACAATGGTCCAAGACAATTCCAAAGGACTTACAATGAAAAATGCTATCCACTGCCACAGAGGTATGTGGTGAATATGGAAATATATTTTGCATGATTTCACATGTATAATTGATATAACACTGCTTTCCTTCTCAGTGGATGGGGGGGATGGCAGGAGGGAGGAAGGAAATTTGGAACTCAAAATTAAAAAAAAGTAATGTTATAAAAATAAAGAAAAAGAAAAATATTGTGTAATGTCACCTGAAAATAGAAATATTTAGAGAATTTTGTCATGAATAGGGAGTCTTTGTTTTGGACCTTATACCAGATCCATCACAACACTCACAGACACTTCTTGGGGTCAAAACTCATAAGATCACCGAACAAAGGTACTTCTGCAGTCACCTCTGTCATATAATCTTGTATATTACCCTTCTGCACTGGTGAGATACACTTTGTCTAAAGAGAACCAACACAAGTTGGCGCTCACTTATGTTGCATAAAATGCTTTCTTAAGATCAATAAACAACAAATACAGCAGGATCTTGTAGTCTCTATGCCTCACAAAGAGCTGCATGATCATGGAGAGGTTGTTCCCCTGCAGTATAATCAGTTTGTAGGGATTTGTAGAAAGTTCTATAGAAACCAAAAAGTATTGCTGTTGGTGACATATTTTTCATCAGTGAATTTTAGGTGGCAGTACATGCATTAATTAACTCTCACCATACTCCAGTATTATGAGTAAATTTTTAAGATGGAGCAAATAAGTCACAAGGAGGTTATGAGATTTCCTCAACACACACAAGAAAAAGAATCTATAACTCTCAACCCCTTCTACTAAATCACGAGACATTCTTTAGCCTTCAAAGACATAATCCTAAACTAAAGAAAATTGCCTGCCTACTTATAAATAGGTCACATGATGATGTTCTTTGAAAACCAATGGCAATTCTTGCTTTTGAAGGTAAACAAAAATTTTTATAAATCAGATCCTGCCTTGTGCTTCTCTACCAAATGTTTAGCATTTGTTACATTTTCTACACAGCATCTTGTCCACTGTGGATGTTTAATAATATTTATGGCTTTAGGAAAGTTACAAGTTTTCTCATTGTGCACAAAGGGCAATTTAAGAAATAAGATAAAATTATTTTGAATAATTATAGGAATGCATAAGCCTAGTACATCTTCCTATCTTCAAGAAGGATGGACCACATTTAAACCACTCATGAGAAAACTGTTTTACTAGCTAACATGCCTCAAAGTAGATAAATTTTTATATCTATATAGCCTCTGCTGCTGCTTAAGCCCATCTTATATATTTTAACAGATACAGAAAATAACCTAATCCTATTCTAAATAAACCCTTTTTACTGACCAATATTAGGCCATAATTCTGATTCTCCTACCTCAGGGTAGAAATTCATAAGACTATTAAAACTGTAAAAGACCTTAGAAACTTCAAAGGCCATCTAGTCTAACCTCCTTATTTTAGATATGTGCAATCTGAGGCCAAGGGAGTTTAAGTGACTTGACCATGGTCACCTAATAAGTCTGAGAGGTGGGATTTGAACCCAGGTCCTCTGACTCCAGAGCCAATGTGTTTTCCTCTATGCTATGCTGCCTTTTAACCAACCCCCTCATTTTACAAAGGGGAAAACTGATGTTCAAAGAGAACAAAAACATCTTTCCTAAGTTAACAATGATATCATAACTGGAAAATCTAATGACCTTTTCTCAATCATCTTTCTTGACCTCTCTACAGCCTCTGCCACTGTCGATAACTCTATTCTGGGTGCCTTCTCCTCTCCAGGTTTTAATAACGCTGCTTTCTCCCAGTTTTCCTCCTACGTATCTGATGGCTCCTCCTGAGTCTCTGTTGCTCCATCTTCATTCTGGTCACACCCACTAATCAAAGGTGTCTGTCCCCTAAAAGTTCTATCCTAGATCCTATTCTCTTCTCCCTCTACTACCTAGCTTGGTAGTCTCATCAGATCCCAGGAATTCAATTATCATCTTTGTGCAAATAATTCCCAAATCGTTATCATTAAATTATCTCCTGAGGGCTAGGCCCTTATCACCTATTGCCTTTTGTTTATCTGCAACTCAACAAGTCCAAAACAGAACTCACCTTTCATCCTCAAACTTCCTCCCCCTTCCAAACCTCTCTATTACTCTTAAGGGCACCACCATTTGCCGAGGCACCTAGGCTTACGACCTTTATGTCATTCCTGACTCCATTTTCAAATGCCCTCCATAAATCCAATCTCTTGTCGCGTTCTGTAGATTTGATCTTCACAATGCCTTCTGTATACATTTTCTTTTCTACTCATCCTGGTATAGGCTACTCTCATTTCAAGCATGGACTGCTGCAATAGCTTTCTGATTGGTCTCCACGGTTTCAAGTCTGCCCCCATCTAGTCCATTCTTCACTCAGCTTCCAAAGAGATTTTTCTAAAGCACAAGTTTAACCATGTTTCACTCCTTTCTCACCCCCTACCCTTCATCCATAAACTCCAGTGGTCCCCTATTATTTCTAGGATCAAATATAAAATGCTCTGCCACTTAAAACCACCTTTGATCACCTGCCTCCTTATCTATCTTCATACACTTTACATTTCTCCATATACTCTACAATCAAGCGATATCAAGTTTATTGATGTTCCTAGCACAACATACTCCATCTCCCAACTCTGTCTTTTCATTCACTTGGCTTCAAGATTCAGCTCAAATTCCACTTCAGGTGGCCCTTTCTGGCCCCACCTATTGTTAGGGACATCCTTTTGAGATTACCTTCCTTCTACTCTCCATATCTTATATGAACAGAATTGTTTACATGTTGTCTTCCCTATTAGAATGTTAAATTTTTTTTTGTTTGCTCTTTGGAGGGAGGAAGGCAGGGCAATTGGGGTTAACTGACTTGCCCAAGGTCACACGACTAGTAAGTCTTAAGTGTCTGTGGCTGGTTTTGAACTCAAGACCTTCTGACTCCAGGGCTGGTGCTCTATTTGCTGTGCCACCTAGCCACCCCCCAGAATGTGAACTTGTTGAGGAAGGCACTGTTTCTACCTTTCTTTGTAATCTCAGAGATAATATTTATAAAACATTTAGCACAATGCCTGGCACACAGGAGGTGTTTAATAAATACTTATTTCCTTCTTTTTCTTTTCCCTTCTCAGAACTCAGCACAGTGTCTGGCACATGGTGAATTTTAATAAATGCTTGCTGACTGATTTACTGACTGAAGCGATTTATCCCAAGCCACAAGGCCAGTCAATTGCAGAGCCAAGACTAGAACTATGGTTTCTTAACTCCCAGTTCAATGTTTGGTGTTGAGTATCTTTTACCACAGGGTATACTTTCTAATCCTGACTCTAGTTGTCCAGAGATCCTTTAAATTCTCTCCCCTTTCATATGGTATGGATGCTATAAATGAATATGATAATGTAAGAAGTTTACAACCCACATTTATATAGCTCTTTAAGGCCTGTAAAGAACTTTTCTTGCAATAATCCTGGGACACAGGCAGAGAAAGGCCATGACACGGAATAACTGAACTTTACAAAATCATAAGCTTAAAGGATTTTGAGCTAGAAGGGACCTTGGAGATCAATGAATCTAATCTTCTCATTTTACAAGATGAGAAAACCAAAGCCCAAAGAGGTAACTTGTTTAAGATTAGGAAGGTAGGAAGAAAGTCAGTCAGTAAGCATGTATTAAGTACCTACTATGTACAGCCCATGTTAAGCACTGTAGATAAAAGAAAGGCAAAAAACAGTCACTGCTCTCAAGGTTCCACAATGTAATGAAACAACATAAAAACAACTATGTGCAAACAAAATATATACAGGACAGACTGGAGATAATCAACAGAGAGATGGCACTAGTGTAAAGGGGATCAGGAAAGGCTTCTTGTCAAAGGTGGGGTTTTCACTGGGATAAATGTGAAATCTTATATTTGGATGAAAAAAAAAAGACTTTTTAAGTACAATATGGGAGTGGGGGAGCCACAGTTAGATTGTAGTTTATCTGAAAAAGATCTGGAGAGGTTTAGTGGATTGTAAACTGAATATGAATCAACAGCATGATATGGCAGCCCAAAAAGTTAATGCAATTTTGGGCTATGTTGAGAGGCATAGCTTCCAGGAATAAGGAGATGATATCTCTGTATCCTGCCCTGGTCATGCAACATCTGGACTATTTCAGGTTTAGACACCACATTTAGAAAGGATGCTGATAAGCAGGAAGGCAACTAGGATGATCAAATGCTTTGAATCTATGGCATATGAAGAGCAATTGAATGAATGGGGCATTTCTGGCCCTGAAAAAAGAAAACTCAGGGAAGACAACAGTTTCAAATATTTGAAGGGCTTTCATGCAGAGAAGTATTAGACTCAGTCTTGTTTAACACTAGAAGAAGGACCTAGGAGTAACAGGTAGAAGTTGCAGAGACAAATTTAGTTTTGGTACAAGGGAAAAAAAAAACCTCCTAATATCTTCAACTAAAGGTACTCAAAAGTGGACTGGGCTGACTTAGGAGATAGTGGGCTCCCCATCACTGGAGGTCTTCTGGCAAAAACCAGATGAAAATTTGAAGGATGTTTTGTTTTGGGATATGGGTTCAAATAGATGACCCCTGAAGACCTTCCAACTCTGAGATTCTATTATTTGGCAAAAACATCTATCTCCAAATCTGGATAGATTGTCTTTAAGACAATATCTAAAGAACTGCCAAAACAAATGCCAAAGTATGACCAGGAAAGCATACTGTACTGTCATATACACGAATCAAAGGGGTTTAAAGGTCAGCAAATCAAACCCTCCAAACTCTAAGGATTTTTCATGTATCATTTCAGACAGAGAAATAGCCAACAGAGAAATGATGAAAGAATCTTTCCTAGTGCTAGTACATCTACTTATTTCACAGCTTTGGAGTGAACCAATACTTATTAAGCAGAAGCAGTACAATATAAAAAATGACCAAATAAAAAAGGAATAGAACCAAAACGAAGTTATTTATGGGGGACATGGGATTAGTCTTCATCTTCTAGGATCACATTTTCCCAAAAGATTCCACTAGGAATGGCAAATTAGAGGAGTACAATCATGAGGATAAATGGATAATATACCATGAAGTCTGTTTAAAGCAAATGAAAGAATTACCGACTAGGTAGGAATTAGGATCCCAAACCATGTTAAAACTGGTCAATTGAGAGTTAATGAAGGTTCAAAGATGAATTCATCTTTTCTTTCCAAAACTAACTCTCCTTCCAAAATGCCCTATTTTTGGAACACTATTCTCTTTCCCTTTCATATCTCCTCTCTCTTACCCCCTTAATACATCTTTCCATACATCTGCCAGATTAATTTTCTTTATACATTATATTCAACTGCAAACAAAATCATGGGACCAAAGCTTAGCCAGACTCCTCTAGCTGATGCCTCATCATGGAGTGGAGGTGACCTTGGGTTTTTGAAAGCTATGCTAGTGAAACACAAGCTTTGACAGATCCTATTAAGTTAGAAAGGTTTTAAGCATGAACCTGGTGATAGACTGCATGTCTGTTGTTCAAAATTCAGCGTAGTTTACTTTGAAGAGGTTTATTGCCAGCATACAATAAAGGGTGTTTTAGGTCACCAAAACTCTTGAAGACCATATACTAAGTTTTAGAGATAGTTACTCACTGAAGGAAGTAAGTGCAAAAAATTACAGAGCCCTGAAGTATTTAAGAAATGTACATGGTTCTGGCCATTTCAGCCCTTCAATGGTTCTCTATTACTTATTAAATAAAGCTCAGAATCCTTAATGGGCCACTCAATTCCCTCCATAATTTGATCTTGCTCACCATACATACATGCTAATCCTGTGGTGTCAAACTCAAAAAGAAATAGGGTCAGTAAGCATACGTAAGAATTCCTGCCAGTAGTACCTCAACTTGGAACATCACATATTTCATGAAGTTCTATGTTCTATTGTATTTTTTGTTTGTTATAAAACAAGAACATATGGATTATTATGTTCTCTTGTATTTTTATTTTGTTAAATATCCCTAAGTACATTTTAGTCTGTTTCAGGCCATAGGCCAAGGTGTGTGACACCTCTACTGTAGCCAAATCTGACAACTCCTACCCATACACAACCTCATATTCTGTTTTCATGTCTTTTTTCACTTTTCCCTATACTGAGAATTCTCTCTTCTCTTCCACACTGCTGAATTCTTATCCATCCTTTAAAGCCCAAATGAAATACTTCTTCTATGAAAATTTTCAAAATTCCCTCAGATGATAATGATCTTTCCATCTTTGGATCTCATAAAGTATTGTGTTTATACCTTTTTTTATACATTTCTCATGTACAGATGTTTATAACTGAAAAAATACATATGTGATTTTGCTTAGTGCATTCTGAAATTTATGATAACAAGAAATATAGCTTAACCAAACTACATATCTCAGCCAGCACCTAGAGTATTATGTTAGTGTTATGTACACATTGGGCATTTAACGAACACTCACTGTGAAGGAAAGTCAAATGAATGTTTGCAAATTTCCAAAATACCTACTAGATGGTCCTTTAGGGCTGCCCTCAGGTGGAAGGATAAAAGCATACATTTAAAGACAGTTTCTCATAGGCCTATACTCTTCAAAGAAACAAATAATGAGGAAAAGAATGAATACATATGTACAAAACTATAGCAGCTTTTTTCATGGTAGTCAAAATTTGGAAACTAAAAGGGTATCCTTCTATCGGGGGACTGGCTAAACAAATTGTGTTATATGAATGTAATGGAAAATTACTGTGCCAAAAGAAATGATACAATAGACAATTTCAGAGAAAACTAAAATCTTTATGAACTTATGTAGGACAAAATTAGCAGAACTAGAATAATTTATACAATAACTACAACATTATAAAGAAAAACAACTTTGAATGACTTTAGAACTTCGATCAAATTAATGATAAACTAGGAAGCCACTAGGCTGTAAGATTCCTGAGGTTAGGGACTGGCGTTTGCCTCTTTTCTGTATCCCTAGCACTTAAGGTCTGTGTCTGGCACATACTAGTGTTTAATAAATGCTGAATGATTGATGAAATAATATGGAAGTGTTACACAAAGCAATATGTCTTTAAGTCAACACTAGCTAAAATTTAGGAGGTCCTAATCTCTTAATAAATTTACTAGGCACAAGACATTTATTAAATGTTTTCTGTGCACTGGGTACAATGTATGCCAAGCATTGGAGATCTAAAGGAAGGTGAAAAAAGTCCCCCAAACAGTCTTTGTCCTCAAGGATCTTATAATCTAATAGGGAAGACAACATGAAAACAACTATGTACGAACAGGATATATACAGGATAAAATTGGAGATAATCTCAATATGGAAGGCAGTGATATTAAGGAAGACCAGGGAAGGCTTCTGTAATGACAGTCTACATTAAGAACAGATTTTAATAAATTCTCCTATTAGCCATCAACATAGGGCTTTTAAAAAAATTATCTTATAATGGATGACAAATGTCAGGATAGCGTTAAAGTGTTATACAAGTTTTCTTAAATTTCATTTAACTTACAAAGAATAAAAGATAAGAATTTACACATATCTATACATGATTATATTTCTATAATCACCAAAAAGTAATTATTCTGTGTTAATTGAAATTTCTGGAAAATAGCTAATTATGTACCTAGGGATTAAATGTAGAGTGGCTGTGCATATATTTGTCTAAAACCTGCAGTAAATGCCTTGGGTCAATATTGACTTTTGGATTCCTAATGTACTTTTAAAACACATAATTTTGAGAGCAAAGTGTGCTACAGAGAACATTTGGTATCACAATAATTAATCTGATTTCTTTTTGCAGACAAACAGAATCTAAGTCTGTTAGTAAATGTTTAAACAGTTTAGAGCAAACACATTCTAGATATCATGTAATTTATTCGGGAGAGTTCCAGAGTAATAAGTATTTAATTAAAACAAAGATCTAGATAATGTTTTGCTTGTATCATGGTAAAATACTTATTCTAGTACACTAATATCAGCATAACAACACTTTCATTTGTTTTTTAAACATCGGAAAGCCAAATACATAATGCAAATAAGAATCGTTAGTTCAATCACAAAAATAAGGAACCAGATATCAAAGGAAAGGAAGTTTGATACTGTCATTTATCCAACATTCATTTAACAAGTGTTATATGTTAACTATGTATTTGATACACAGAGTATTGATAATTAACAATGTAAACTGTGATTATTTAACAAAGTAAAAAATTGATAATTAAACAATGCAAAACTAAGTCCCATTCACAAAGTCTCAGTTATACTCTTAAGATGACAAGTTTTTATTCATACTAGCTGTATAGGAACATTCTGAAGTGTCCCAGAATGCTGTTTCTCATTGCATTGTATTTGTATGCTATGAAGAATAATCACAGTTTCTAACACCCATTTAGAGGATACCCAATTAGCCAGTGATAACAAAATTAGGGAGATTCTCATTCAGTAGAAATATTGAGGCTGGATATATAAATCTGGGAGTTATCTACATAGATTATAATTTAACTCACAGGAGCTCATGAGGTCATTATGAGAGAATGTAAAGAGAAAAAGGAGACCCAGGACAGTGTCATCTTACAGTTAGGGTACAAAGTATGGATGACAATTCAAGACATGAGAATAAGAAGGAGAATCACCCTCCTTTAGGCCCATCATCTTTACCTGGCCTACTGTAATACCCATTTAAATGGTCTATCAGTCTTCAGAATCTCCCAATTCCAACCCATCCTCCATACAACTGTTCAACTGTTAAATACATATCCCTAAAGCACAGGTCTGAGCAAGTCACTCTCTTAATAAACTCCAATGGTTCCCTATTACTTTTAGGATCAGATACGAATTTCTGTCTGTTTTCTAAAGTCCCTCACAACTTGGCCCCAAATTACCTTTTCAAATCTGTTACTCATTACTCCTTTTCTTGTACTTTGTAATCCACTCAGATTGATTCCTTACTTTTCCTCACACATGACACTCCATCTCCTATCTCCATATCTTTTTGGTCATAGATTTCAGGTAGTTCAGTAATTCTTTTTTTCCCTCATTACAAACTTAAGTAGTCAATCGAAATAAATTTCTACTTTGGCTATGTCCAAAAAAACTTTGTCTCATTCTGCATTCTGAGTCCTTCATCTCTCTATCAAGAGCTGGCTAGCATGCTTCATCATTAGTTTTGCTATGAGATATCTTAAATTTTATATCACCATCACTTTCATCATCACTCTGGAATGATGGTTGGTCACTACACTAAACAAGAGCTCAGCATAACAGTATTCCATTTATATATCATAACTGACCCATCCCCCAATTTGTGAGCATCTCCTCAGATTCTCATTCTTTGACACCTGAAAAGGAGCTCTAAATATTTCTGTACCTCTTTAGTTTGTTCTGTTTAGGATGAATCTCTCCTTGAACCCATCACCTCTTTAATCCTTCCTCACTTCTTTACCCTTATGCTAGTTCCCTGTTGAAATTATTTCTGTACTCAACTGCATGTATTCTTTCTTTTTGATCAGTGTAGATGTGCCTATATCTCAAGCATCAGCCACTCCCCTTCTTGTCCCCTCCTAGTTTGTACAGAAGTGTACTTAAATGCAAGATAATTTCCCCTAACCTTCCCCTTCCTTCTTACCCATCTCCCCTACCTACCCCCCCCTCCAATGTCTTTTTCTTCCATTCTCTTTCTGTTCTTTTCTTAAGATCATAAAAATATAGCAAAACTAACTCTCAGGCTTTGTTTAACTGGACTCCCTCAATGAGCCCTGATGGTAATAGTGTTCAGAGGGGATATAGGCATATATATTTCCCCATACTGGAATGTAAGTAGTTAATCCTTATCTATTGCTTTATCATTGCTTATTCAGGTTTATCTTTTTATGTTTCTCTTCACTCTTGTGTTAGAACTTC
Source organism: Petaurus breviceps papuanus (assembly GCF_028583685.1). Classification (NCBI taxonomy): domain Eukaryota; kingdom Metazoa; phylum Chordata; class Mammalia; order Diprotodontia; family Petauridae; genus Petaurus; species Petaurus breviceps. Next base: position 12,937,980 of record NW_027185694.1, on the reverse strand, counting down.
AAAGTTTCTCTGCAGCTCTGATCTTTTCATCAGTAGTGCTTGGAAGTCCTTTATTTCATTAAGGGTCCATTTCTCCCCTGTAGCATTATACACAATTTTGCTGAATAAGTTATTCTTGGCTATAAGCCCACATCGTTTGGCTTGTGGAATAATGTATTTCATGTTCTTTGTTCCTTTACAATAGTGGCTGCTAAATTGCATGTGATCCTGATTTTGGCTCCTCGGTACTTGAATTCTTTCTTGCTGCTTATGGTAGTTTTTTTTTTTTTTAGCCTGGAAACTCTGGATTTTGGCTATCATGTTCCTAGGAGGTTTTTTTTTTTCCTCCTTGATCACTTTTTCATGTTAGTTGTTTTTGCTATGAGATATCTTATATTTTCCTCTCAGTCTGTTAACTTCATTTTTTAATATTTCTTGTTACCTCAGGGAGTCACTGGGTTCTATTTGGTTCATTCATATTTTTAGGGAGTTTGTTGTTTAGACAAGGTTTTGTACTATTTGTGCCAAATTTAATTCCCTTTCCTTAATTTCCTTACTTCCATAACTTTCAATTCTCTTCCATTTTCTTCCTCAAGTGTTCTCATTTCATTCATTAAAAAAAAAAATTAACTTCTTTTTAAACTTTTGCTTAATTTCTTCTAGGAATTCTAGTTGAATTTTCATCTGATCTTTGTAATTCTCCAAAGTTTTTCAAATAGATGTTTTGGAGCCATTTTTCTTCTTTTGGGTTTGTGTCTTGAGCTACCTTGACACCATAATAGCTCTTTATGATGTGATTCTTTTTTTTTACTTGCTTGTTCTTTCAGACTTGCTGTTAGGTCTGAGCTCTTGAGCATTTCTGGAGGGAAGGTGTGGACTAGGCCTGCTTTCTTGGTACTATACTACTATAGCAGTACTGTGCTATCTAGTATCTCAGGGACCTCTAAGCTGTCAGTGCCCATAAAGAGGTCTTATTGTTGCCCTCCTGGTCTGAGCTCTGTAAGTTCTTGACCTGGTTTGCGTCTAAGGAAGAGCAGACTGCTGGTCTTGAACCCTGTCAGACAGCTGGAAAGTCTGTTGCTTCACAGCAGCAGATTACAGGCTCCCCTTTGGTCTGGGATTTCTGTCTTAAGTTATTCTTCTGCAGGCTGGGCTAGATGCTGGGAAGTAAGACAGTGCTCTAAGCCTGGGGTTTAACCCACAGGACTACTGTTGCTTGCTTCTGAACTTCATCCTTTCTCCATATACTGCTCAGACTCTTCCTACTCTGCACAGGTTTCCCTTTCTGTATGCACTGGATCTGTGACTTGGAATTGGGTAGTGGGAGACAAAGCTGCCAATTTGCACCTGTCCGCATTGCTATAACCGTCATGGGTATAAGATCTCCTGTTCTGCTGATGCACAGCCTCTCCCTGGGTATGGCAGTGCTCAGGAGGGGTGTGCAACTGACTGGACCCTATTCACAGTATCTGCAGACCCCTCTCCCTGCCTCCCTATGCCAAGGTGGGCTAGACAAACGATTTGGGGTGACCGAGTGGAATTCACTACATTGTTCCCTATCACCTAGCTATCTTGGCTCTGCTTTGATCAGTCATTCTTATTTTTCCTTGATCTGTTTTCAAGGTCAGTTGTTTTTGATATGGGATATCTTGCATTTTCCTCTATTTTTTTCAACCTTTTAACTTTTAAAAAATATATCTTGTTGTCTCAGGGAGGCATCAACTTCCTTTTGGTCTAATCTAACAGGAGTCTGTTACTTAGGAAAGCTTTTGTACTCCTCGTGCTAAATTGTTAATTCTCTTTTCAAATCTTCCAAACTCTCACTTCTTTTCCAATTCTTCTAGTGTCCTGATATCAATTATAAATATTTTAAACTCTTTAAAAAAAAAACACCACCTTCATTTATTTTAGCAATTCTAATTGATCACGCGGCCACACTGTGGTTTATTTTTTTTTTTTGAGGATTTTTTTTGGTTATTTTACTCTTTTGGGTTTGTGAGTTGAGCATCCATGGTACCATAATAGCTCTTTAACTTTTTTCACTTACTCATTCTACTAGCCTTTCTCCCTGGATGATGGAATCCTAATAAAGCAGAGCCCCCACCACAACAGGGATATGGACTTTGTTATAGGACCAGGTTGAGGTCAGAGTTGGGAGAGTAGGTTCAGATGTGAAAGAATTCACTTAGACGATTTTCTCCTAACTAAGGGGAGCTTTATTGATGCTGCAAAAACAGCAGGCTAGCCCTGGAAGAACTAGCAATTTATAGAGGGACAGGGGCTTGTTTTTACAAGGACAGGACAAGGTAGACAAAGTAAAATTTAAGACCCAGGATGATGGAGACAAGGAATTTTGTGTCTAGGAAAAGGGGCAAGTGTTATGGTATTCCAAGATAAGGGGAAGGGACTTTAGGACACTCAGGCTCAGGAGGGGCCTCACAAGGTACTGAAAAGGCAACCCTTAATATTAACCCTCAGGGCACCTTTGTATCCAGGCTCTGTTAAGGTTTTTCTAATAAGGTTCTCATAGCATTGTATGATCCTGGCTTGTCTTATTTGGGGTCCTGCTGCATCTAAATTTTTCAGTGCTATGCTTTTCACTGATCACAGGAATCCTGGCTTGTGCTAGACAGCTGAAAACTTTCAGTGGGCCCTATGGGGGTCTGATCAAGGACAGAATCTGACTGCTTAAACCTCCTGGTCTTTCCAGGCTCTAAACTTCAATTTAGGTCTGGGCAACACAGCTAAAGATTTTCCCCTAGTGAAACTCCAGCAGACAGCTGCTGGCCCCAATCTCTGTTAACTGTGACAATTTAAAAGCCTGGGGGGGGGGGGTAGGCCAACAGGTTATTAGTAAAAGGATGGTCATTTGGCCATCTCTTTTTGACCAAAGACAATCATAGTGGTGGGATCACTGTTTACATACTCTTCCCAAAGAGTTCAGTGAGGTGTTCAAGGAGGGGCTGAGAATGATGTCATCATAAATAGCCTTAGGCTATCTAGACAAAAGGATCAGTCTCCACCCAAATCTCAGTAGAACACAATGGGCTTCCCCATGTAGGATTAAATTCCTGGTAAGGTTAGGTGAGGTCTGACCAAGATTAGAGTTAATTCAACCTCATTAACAGTAATGTCCTTCAAGAGACTAAACTTTTTAAAATAAGGAATCTGGAAGAGGAGGGTGCTCTGAATCTCCCCAAGATATTGGTTATTAATAATCATTTCTCTCATAGCTAGCTGGCTCAGTAGATTCAGGGTGACTCCTGCCTGCCTACCTCTTTGAGTCTGGGGGGACTAAGTCTTAGATCTACTTTGGTACCAAAAAATCCAAGATAGCAAAGGTAGTATGGGCAGATAATTTTTTTCTGTGTAAAAGATCTAGAGTTTTTTGGTGGACTTCAAGGTAAATAGAAATCAATAGTACAATATAACCAAAAAAAGGTTGATCTTAAGCTATAATTTAAAAAAGGATGTGTATACAAAATCAGAGAAGTTTTAGGTCTAGTGTCAGTCCTGGTCAGACCACATTTGAGTACTGTGTTCAGTTTTGGAAGCATTTTAGGAAAAATCCTGAGACTATAGTTTCCATACAGAGAAGGGTCAACCAATCAGACAACAAGCATTTATTAAGCACCAACTATGTGCCAGGCACTGTGTTAAGCACTGGGGATACTAATACAAGGACACCCAGTTCACAAACCTGGGTGGCACTAGAAAAATGGTAATGCTTTTGATAGAAATAAGGAAATTCATGAGAAAGCTGAGTTTGGTGGGAAATATGAGTTCTCTTCCTTCTTGGTACCTATGATATTCTCACAATGGGATTTTAGCTGGAAGTTGAAGGAAGAGAGGGATGCCAGGAGACAGAGATGATGAGGAAAAGAATTCTAGACATGGGGAGAACCAGTGACAATGCCTAGAGATGGGAGACAAATGTTTTGTGCAAGGAATAACAAGGAGGCTAGTGTCATTGTATCACAAGAGTACATATGGGGAGTAAGCCATACAGAAAATGGAAAATTAGGAGTGGTCCAAATTGTGAAGAACTTTAAATATCAAATAAGGGATTTTATATTTAATCCTGGAGGTGACAGGGAGATACTGTAGTTTACTGAGCTGGTGTGGGGGAGAGGTGATGTGGTCAGACTTGCACTTTAGAAAGTTCAATTTGACGGCTGAGTCAAGGATGGACTACAGTAGGGAGAGACTTGAGGCAGGGAAACCAACCAGAAGGTTACTATAAGAAATTGTCCAGTCATGAAGCTATAAAAGCCCACATTAGGTTGGTGTTGCAGTAGTGGACCCATGCCAGTACAATGTCAGAGAACAGAAGGGAGAATATATGATGGATGTTACAAAGGTAAAATTGGCAGGACTTCACAACAGATTACATATGGGGGATAAGAGAGTAAGGAGACAAATAAGACCCCCTCTGTGTGAGCCTAAGTGACTGGAAGGATAATAATGGTGCTGTTCATAGTAATATGAAAATCGGGAAGCGCTGAGAACTTTGGGGGAAAGATAAGGAATTCAGTTTGGGATAAGCTTAGTTTAAGATGTCTATAGGACATATGGTTCAAGATAAGCAGTTGGAGATTTGAGACTGGAAATTGAGATGGTGGGGCTGGATAAGCAGATCTGGGAATCAGCTGTACAGAGATAATTGAACAAATGAGTATGCATGAGATCACCAAGTGATATAGTATATAGAGAGAAGAAAAAAGGATGCTGGATAGAGGCTTGGGGGACACAGGTAGGAGGAAAATCATGAGAGTAATGTTATGAAAACCTAGAGATAAGAAAGTATCAAGAAGAAGAAGATATTCAATAGGCTCAAAGGCTACAGTGAGGTCTAGAAGGTTGAAAATAGAGAAAATACTCGTTAGATTTGGTAAAGGAAATGGAAGCACTGATTACAGAAGAACTCTTCAAGGAGATCAGCCACAAAAGGAAAAAGAGATGTGGTATGATAGCTAGTAGAAATGGACAGATCAGTAAGAGTTTTTTGAGGAAGGAGATGCAGGGATATTTGTAGGAAGTAGGTAAGCGACCAGGAGACAGAGAGACACTGAAGACTAGTGAGAGGATGATCAAGGGGGCAAATCTGAAAAAGAAGATGGGACAGAATAGGATTGTCATACAGCAGGGTTAGGAGAAGGGCCAACTCTTCATGTAAGACAGGGATAAAGGAGCAGACAACGGTGGAAAACTAAGTGATATGAGATGAGAAGAAGGGAATAATAATATAAAGAGGCTTGGAGAATGGTTTCAATTTTTTTCAGGGAAATTTGAGGTAATATATATATATTTTTTAAAGCAATAAGGGTTAAGTAACTTGTTCAAGGTTACACAGCCAGTTATTTCTGGGTGTGGTGCTAAGTATCTGAGCCCAGATTTGATCCCCAGGTCATCCCAACATTGGAGCTGGTGCTCTTACTTGCTAAGACACCTGGCCGCCCTGTATCAGCAAGCACCCCAGCGTCCCCAGGGTGGCTGCCATCACAGGTTTTTAGATCTGCTTTGTTAAAGGAAAGCAACTCAAAATGGGTTAACAAGCTTACTTTAATCAGTCAAATATGTATCGTTTACCTAGTTCAGGGGAAAAAGGTCAGCACCCCGAACTTCAGAGTATACAGACAGAATTATCAAGACAGAGAAACAGATCAAGTAGACAAGTTTCCAAACTGTCCAACCATTACATAAATTTGCATTTCCATTACATTGGAATGGTGAACTGCCTGCATCGGGACCTGCCAGGAGCCAGGAGAGGCTGCCGCCTGCGGGAGGAGAAGGAACCCAGGAGTTTGGAATTCACCCACAGGAAAAGATAAGAACTGAGCAGCAAAGCAGGGGCCCTGAATGTGTTTCCTTGCTGCATCCCACAGTTTGGGACCCAGGAGGAGGATGGACTTGTGGACTATGGTGGGTGGAATGAAGTGCCGTGGACCCCCAAGGACCCCACCTTGTTGGTTTTGTTGCCCAACCCCCTCTCTGTACTTGGAAGCAGGGGCTGGAGCTGTGTGAGGGGAAGGACACCCCACTCCACCCAAGAGAACTTTATTTGGACTCTTGTTTTGAATTGAGGTGGTAATGCAATGTACTTTGTGTTTGTATAAGGCCCAGCAGCCACTTTGGTAACTTTAGTTCTGTATCTTGAAAATGTGACCTAAGAGATGTTTAGTACTAATTCAAAAGTAAATTGACTATGCTATGGGCATGAAAGATCTTGTAATGGAAATGCAAATTTAAAGATCTTCCCTGCCCTTAGGCCCTTTGATAGGCTTAAGAGACTCTGAGAGCCTTCCTTGATTTGAAAATATACTCTTCCTCCTAATAGGCTGAACACGGTCACATGGAGCCTGTGGCAGAAGGCTTGGTTTTCAGGAATGCCCACACCTTGATGCTGTGTGATTGGGCAGTGGGTCAAGAGTGTGGTTACATTCTCTGACCCAGGAGAAGGCTATATAATCCCTGATGTGAGGCTTTACTTTGGGGCTCACTTTGAGAAGTGTTCTGTGATTTGATCAGATGATACTCTGGGAAGCCGTTGTTGAGAGCCCCCCGGCTTTGAAAAACCCAGATGTTGATTTGGTATGGATGTAATGGTTGGACAGTTTGGAAACCTGTCTACTTGATCTGTTTCTCTGTCTTGATAATTCTGTCTGTATACTCTGAAGTTTGGGGTGCTGACCTTTTTCCCCTGAACTAGGTAAACAATATATGTTTGACTGATTAAAGTAAGCCTGTTAACTGATTTTGAGTTACTTTCCTTTAACAAAGCAGATCTAAGAACCTGTGTTGGCAGCCACCCTGGGGACGCTGGGGTGCTTGCTGCTACACGCCCCTAAGCAATTGGGGTTAAATAACTTGCTCAAGGTTACACGGCCAGGTGTTTCTGGGTGGGTGCTAAGTGTTTGAACCCAGGATTCGATCGATCCCCAGGTCATCCCGACACTGGAGCCGGTGCTCTTACTCGCTGTGCTACCTGGCCGCCCCTCTGAGGTAATATTTTCAACTGAGAAGGTTGGAGGAAGGATAAAAAAGTCTGGAAAAGGCACTGGGGTGTGTAGGATAATTAATCTATTAGGGAGTTGTGAAAGGATTGTCTTGCCACAGTAAAGAACCATTTGTAATTATGTAAACAAATTTGTAATAGAGCAAAAGACACAGTAAAGTTTGATGATTTTTTCCAGCTTTGTTTAGTAGCACATGAATAGGAATGAAGGCAGTGAATAATAGGAGTAATGCAAGGGAAGGTTTAGCAGGGCAAGACTGGTGACAGGATAAGAGGACAAGGGATTCAAGAGAAGAGAACAGTGTATAGTTGAACTATGGCTCATCAAGGGGTCAAGATGTATATATCCAGTGTAGGGGTGATGTCCTGGAAAAGAACTGAGGGATGAGAAACCATAGGAAAGACAAAGAACAGGGTTTGCAGCTGCAAGGCAAAGAGAGAAGTAGAATGATTAAATAAGAAAATCTAAGACACAGACATAGAGGTGGAACACTTGTGAGGAATAGCATGATCCAGGTTATTACTGTCTTTGCACATATCAGTGCTGGCATGGTGAGAATATGCCACAAAAGGTTTCATTGAACAAAACATATATGCTAGTCGATTAGTCTAGTAAAGAAAGGACTTCATTATCTTAGCTATATTCAAGTGTCTGAAGAACTGTCATGTGGAAGAGGGATTAGATTCATTGTACTTGGCAGAATCAAGAAAACAATACGTACAATGACTACAATAACAACAGTAGCTTTTATATAGCACTTTACAATTCACAAAATGCTTCACATGTGTTAACTCATTTGATTCTCACAACAACCAGAAAGTTGTTGTGCTGTTGTTATCCCCATTTTACAGATGATGAAATAGAATCACACAGAGATCATGGCATTTGCTCAGCATAGTGCACCTAATGCGTACCTGAGATAGGATTCATGCTCAGGTTTTGCTCACTCCAAGTACTGCTCTCTATGCTTGCCGCCTCAGTAATTTAAATGAAAAGAACCACCACAAAATAACTGAAAATGCATATTGCAAAATTACAAGGAGTGAGTCTGACTCTAAAGAAGAGAAATGAGAAAACATTTCCCTTTACTCCTTTGTAGGGGGGTGAGTCCTTGTGTATATAATACTGCATATGTTGTCACATATTTTTTTGAGGGGGCAACACAAAGCAGTTGGGGTTAAGTGACTTGCCCAAGGTCACATGGCTAGTTAAATGTCAAGTGTCTGGGGCCGAATTTGAACTCAGGTCCTCCTGACTTCACTGCACCCCCTAGTTGCTCCTAGTTTTTTGTTTTTGTTTTCTTTGATGTACTGATTGGTTTCGTGGACTTTCTTTTCTCTTTTTTTTAAAGTTGCTTGTTATAAGGAATGACTTTCTGAGAGGGGAGAGGGATGGAATACAAGGAGAAATTTAGGCGATTAAAAAAAAAGATATCAACAAAAATTTATTTTAAAAAATTCACTCTGTAGGGGCGGCTAGGTTGTGCAGTGAATAGAGCACTGGCCTTGAAGTCAGGAGGACCTGAGTTCAGATCTGGCCTTAGACACTTAACACTTACTAGCCACGTGACCTTGGGCAAGTTGCTTAACCCCAACTGCCCTAAAAAAAGCAAAAAAAAAAAAGTCCATTCTGTGACACAATTCTGGCAATGGTCAATATAGGATTTGTTTTGCTTGAATATGCATATTTGTTACAAAGATTTTTTTTCTTCTCTTTTCTTTTTCCCAGTGGGGGAAGAAAAATTAAATGCTTGCTGATTAGCAAAAAAGATTGAGTTAAAAAAATTAATTCTCCTTGACCTTCAAGGGTAAAAGTAGGAGCAGTAAATGAAAGTTGATGGAAAACTTCTTAATGTTAGAGCTATCCAGAAGTGGAACATAATTCCTTGGGAAACAGAGTGCCTTCTTGCTAGGTATCTACCAGTGAACAATGTTTGATCATTTGCTGGGGATGCTATGGAGGGAATACATATTTAAGTTTGGTTTGGGTTAGATGACTTCAGAGGTCCCTTCCAAGATTTTGGAAGTAAAAACAAAACAGACCCAAACCACAATGCAAGCTATGATTTGTATTTATATCTAGAAACATGGGGGGCAGAGTCAAGATGGCGGAGTAGAAACAGGACTTCTGAGGGACTCCAGCTTCCACCTCCTCCAATTCATGTAAAAGGTGATTCTAAACAAACTGTGGAGCTACAGAACCCACAAAATGACACAGAAAAGCTAACCTCCCTCTGAGGACAGCCTGGCAGGAAGCGGCCAGCTTAGCACTCTGGGAGCCGACTCCAGCCCCGTGGGAGCCAGAGGTCTTAGCCTCAGGGCGCTACAGCCAGCTGCTGGCTGGAAGGACTTCAGATCAGCAGATCAAGGAGAAAATATTACAAGAAGCCAAGAAGAAAAAATTTGAATATTGTAGAAACACAATCAGGATAACGCAGGATCTGGCAGCTTCTACACTGAGGGATCAAAGGGCTTGGAATATAATATTCTGGTCAAAGGAGCTGGGATTAAAACTAAGAATCACCTACCCAGAAAAACTGAGTATCATGTTTCAGAGGAAAATATGGTCATTCAGTAGAATAGAGGACTTTTGAACATTCTTTTTTTTTTTTAAAGCAATTGGGGTTAAGTAATTTGCTCAAGGTTATATGGATAGTTTGGTTTTTTTTTTGGTGGGGGTGTTAAGTATCTGAGGCCGGGACCAATCCCAGGTCCTCCCGACTCCGGGGCCAGTGCTCTTACTCACTGCACCACCTAGCCACCCCACTTACGAACATTCTTGATGAAAAAACCAGAGTTGAAAAAAAACATTCAGATACAAGAAGCAAGAGAAGCATGAGAAGGTAAACAGGGAAAAGAAATCATAAGGAACTTATCAAAGTTGAACTATTTACATCCCTACATGGAAAAACGATAACTGTAACTTATGAAACTTTTCTCAGCATGAGAATAGTTGAAGCGAACAGAAATATATAAACATATATATATATATATATACATTCATACATACATATGTCTATATAGGAGAGTATATGGGCATATGAATATATATGTGAATGTGTGTATATGTGTGTACAGGTGTGTACATATATAGAGGGCACAAGACCAATTTAATCGGAAGGGATGATACTTAAAAGGTGAAATTAAGAGGTGAGAGAGGAATATAATGAGAGGAGATGGGGAGAGACAGAATGGGGTAAACTATCTCATATAAAAGAGGCAAGGGAAAATGGTTACAATGGAGGGGAAGAATAGGAAGGCAAAAGGGAATGGGTCAACCTTATTCTCATTGAATTTGGCTTAGGGAGGGAATGATATACACACTAAATAGGGTATCTCACCCTACAAGAGAGTAGGGGGGAAGGGGATGAGAGGGGGGATGATGGAAGGGAGGGCAGGCTGGGGGGAGAGAAATTGGAAGTACCCACTTTTGAAAAGGGACAGGATCAAAGTAGAGAATAGAACAAGTGGGAGGTGGGATAGGAGGGAGGGAAATATATACACTATGGAAATGTTTTGCATAGCTACACATGTACAACCTATACTTAACTGCTTATCTTCCAAGTAAGGGTGGGTGACAAGAGAGGAAGGGAATGAATCTGGACTTCAAAGTTTTAAAATCAAATGTTTAAAAAATATATATCTATATATATATACTATTATTAATATTATTTTATATGTAACTGGGAAATAAGATATACAGGCACTGGGGCATAGAGATCCACCATGCCCTACTGGAAAGTCAGAGGTGGTATGGGAGAAAATATGGGAGACAGCAGATTGGAGGATGGGATTTCCAGTGGGATCACTATTTTGGAATGGTGGGTAGGGAAAAAATGGGGAGAAAATTTGTAACTCAAAATCTTGCGGAAATGAATGACGTAAACTAGAAGTTAATAAAACATTTGATTAAAAAAATGTTATTTTAGGTGTTTTCTAATTGAAATCTCATCAAACCAAAAATATAAAAATTATACCAAGACCTTTATAGGGATCAAATAATGAATTAAATAGGCTTTTGTTGAGAAATAAAAGCTTCTCATACCTTCAAAATTTTAAGCCATATCAAAGGAATCTTCTAAATAGTACAAAGGCATGATTATGACAAAAGGAACCCTCTGTTTGCTAATAATTGACATAATATAATTACCCATTTTATAAATCACAGACTTCATGAGAAATAACTTTGACCAAAGGACTAGCTTCATAAATAACTTTTTATATTCATCTAAATAATGTGACAAAAAAAAATGAAGGCAATACCCTAAAACAATTCTTTATATTTGTCTATGCAGTAAGAGCTAAAAAATAAACTACTCAGTTTGGGCTACTAGCAGTACAATTTAGAGGGATTAGCTTTATTTCTATCCTTATGATAGAGGGAACATTTTATAATGCTTTTAACTATGACAGAATGATGGAACAGTTATGTGATTCTTATAACTACCTCACCACAAATAAATGATTATTTTTTAATTTTTTGTAGATTCAACACATGCAATTTAGTATCTTTACCTGAACTGTTCGTCCTGCATGGATATGCTCTTCATGTAATCGATCCCAGAGTCTGCATCGCTGATACTACACAAAGAAAAAATACAAAAAACTATGCAATTTCTCATGTTTAGGAACTGAATAACCTAACTCAAGAAATTCCTGAAATTTTCAGTAATAATTTCCTTCTTTGAAATGATTTTTTTTCTCTTAAAAACAACTAGGGTATGGCATTAGACCTTTGCTGTGCTTGGGCCTGAGGCCCTCCACCCTATCCCAGAAATAAATTGAGTTATTTCCCTAATTTATTACAATTACTAGTAGTACTCCTGGGACAGTACACATTTCTGTAGGAGAAGAGAAGAGAAGTGGCAGTTACAGGCCACAGTTCTTTCCTTGTTTGAGATCTGTGTGAGCTTTGAGGAAGGGAGATAGGGCAAAAGAGCTAACTTGGGAGATGATAATATCACAAATTCAGAGCTAAAAGAGACTTTAGAGTCATCTAATCCCACATCCTCATTTTGCAGACGAGAAAACTAAGGTGCTCAGAGGTATAGGCAAAGTTGCAAAACAAACCAGTAAAGTGTAATTGTCCTGAATCCCACCTGATTGTCATGCTCTTTCTCTGCTGATTATCTCCAATTTATCCAATGTTTAGCTTGTCTGTACATAGTTGTTTATATGTCATTTCCCCCAACAGAGCGTAAGCTCAAGTGCTGGGATGATTTTCTACTTTTCTTTGAGTCTCCAGTGCTTAGCAGCACAGGGCCCAGGCCTGTTATTCAATGAGCAGCTATAGCCGGCCAGTCACTCAAGGTATTATTCCACTGTGCATAAATAAGTTCTTCAATGGCCTTTCTAGGACACATACATAAGACATAAACTGCTGCACAATGGAGAAAAACCATACACTATGGACCTGCAGGAATCATTTATCTGTCCTCACTGTTAAGAGCCTAGACACAGGAAGTTACCAACTTACAAAGACTTTGTGTTCCAAAAGTTCAAGTTTGGAACTCGGAACAACTTTTCCCTAAGAAAAAATTTCCGAATGGTTCTTAGGTTCCCAGGCTAGCCCACAAAAGTCTATTTAATCCATAATGTTGCTGAAATAGCATATATTTATGATGAAAATAGTAAAGAATATCATTGCAATATTAGTAATTGAACAAAACAGAAAAATCAAGTGGAACAAGAAACAAAGTTGGTACTTGCTTCTGAAGTGATGAAGAGAGTCAGGAAATCATGTAGAACTTGTCCAATATAGAGTTTATGCAGCCAAAATTCATCTGGGTCCTGTTAGGGCTCTTATTACATAATAGGTATAGATTCACTATCAAATGCATCTCAGTGGCAACATCAAGCCCTAATACCAAGTCCTTTTTTGTAGAGTGCATGTACTTTACTTTGTTTTTAAGTTTTTTATTCTAAGTTTAAACACCAAAAAAATGCATTTTAGATATGCACAGTCAGAAATACAAAAAAGACTACATACAGGAAATTGTCCATCTCTATTTCATACGGCTTTATTTTTTTAAGTATACAGGAAATTTCATATATTACTTTCAAAACTGTCCCCCTTCTACTCTGATCAATACAATCATGCAAGACAATTCCAAAAGATCTGTGATGAAGAATGCTATCTACCCCCAGAGAGAAAATTGATGAATTCTAAGTGTAAACTGAAGTATAATTTTTTAACTTTGTTTTTCTTTAATTCTTTAACATGGCTAATGCAGAAATATGTTTTACATGATTTCATATGTATAGCTGATTCTTTGAGAAGGCAAGCAATATGATTTCATATGTATAGCTGATATCATATTGCTTGCCTTCTCAAAGAATGGGGGAGGGCTGAAAGTCGACAAAATTTCAAACTCAAAATTTAAAAAAAGAATGTTAAAAATAAATATTTTTTAAAAAGATTTAAAAAAAACCATCCCCTTGTCTGTACTTCCTTCAGAACTTTATTCTGTTCTCTTCTGTGCGTTTTAAAGTGTTTCAATGGCCTTTTTTTGGGAGGCAGCACTACTGCTAAGCCCTCTTACCCCTATTTCCCCGACTGACTGAGAAAGGGGAAAAAAACAAAACAAAACTTGTAACAAATAACATAATCAAGGAAGCCTAGTTCTCGAGTTCATGTATTTCTATATTAAACGGTGTATGTATGTATGTATGTTTAACTGTTTTAAGTAAAAGTGAGGTTCACCCTTCTTCCATGTTTATATACTCTTTTTGAATAGCTTTGATTGCTAGAAAGTTTTTTCTTATATTGAACCAAATTGTGCCTCCCTTCCAACAATCAGTCTCAGTTCTTTTCTGTAGTTCTCCCTCTCCTCCCGTGTGTGTGTGTGTACACACAGGTAAAATAGAAATCAGACAGCATATACATATGTATATATGATATACATATATAATGTCTAATATTGTATATGTAATATCGTGTGTATGTATGTAGTGTTTAATCTCTTTTTTTACCTTCTAGCTGTTCAAATATCCAAAGATAGTATCATGCCATTTTGTTGTTTTCATTTTCTTTTTTGGTCAATCTCAGTTCATTCTGGGCTTAAGCCTCCTTCACTTTATTCTTATGGCTTACACTAGTTTGCTTTTAGATTTTTATTGTTGGTTATATGCACCTATTTCCGTCTTTTGAACATGTCCTTTTAAAATCCAAGCTTATCATGGATCTCCCACTGTAACTATATGGGTCTTTTACGAATATGTCCTTTTCTTACTGAGATGATATTTTTATTGTGTTGTCATAATTTCACTTAAAAACCTACCATTGGGGTGGCTAGGTGGCACAGTGAATAGAGCACTGGCCCTGAAGTCAGGAGAACCTGAGTTCAAATCCGGCCTCAGACACTTAACACTTACTAGCTGTGTGACCTTGGGCAAGTCACTTAACCCCAACTGCCCTGCCCCCCCCTCCAAAAAGCAAAAAAAACAAAATAAAAACAAAAAACCAACAACAACAAAAAACAAACCTTACCATTTTCCTCAATCATCTTTCTTTTTGGCATCTCAGGCCATACATGATGTTGTACCTATCTTTTCTCTGAACTGTCTGAAGTCGGCTTGTTTAAAGTATGCCTACTTACTCGTTCTCCTCCTCGGCTATTACTAACTAAAACGTGATACAGTCATATTTCTCTAAGGCTCTCTTTCAACTTCATCAACCTATTCTTTCTTTACTATTGGTAAAAATTAGGTCCAAAGTAACAGATCCCCTTATTCTTTCTTTTACTTTCTAAAAGACAAAATTGTCAGCCGAGAAGAAATTATCTCATAAACTCTTGCCTGAATAAGTTAATATTAATATATACTATGTTATGTAATATAAGCTAATGATGAAGATACTATGATATAGAGCTCCAGGTGTTCACAATACATTGCTTTCATTGTTTTATATACCTATAGGGTGACTTAAATTAAAAGCTTGCCTCCAATTTGCTCTGTATTTCTTTTTTTAGAGTAAAATCAGGTGGCTGACATTCAATATAATAAATATTTTATCTTTCAACACTTGGCTTTCTCCAAGAATGTGTTCCTTTGAAAGTAAGTCATTGTCTGACTTCCAAGATCCTCAATATTTTCTTTGTCCACAGTGAACTACACTCTGGTTAAACTCCTTTATGCACGTATGTATACATATACACACACATATATAAAACATCTTTTAAAATGTGCTGCTTAGTTTTGTATAGGTGAAAAGTCATAATCCATTAAATAATTAAACAATTATCTGAAGACCTATTATGTATAAGGCACTGTATTAGATGAAGACCAGAAACCATCTCAGGAAACAGATCAAATGACCGGTAACATGAAGTAAATTGGAGTCAAGTATTATATGCTAGCACTGAAACTAAGTGCTTGCTTTGAAAGTATAAATATACAGTAATTATTTGGAGGCTTTCTGCAATTTCACAAATACTGGAACAGAATAATAAAGCAAAGCAAATTTCATACAAAAGACTGAAAGATTTAGCACAAAAGGACTTGAGAGAATGAGGAACCAAGGGACTATAAAAGGGAAGGACAGGGCAGCTAGATGGCACAGTAAATACAGCAACTGGCCCTGGAGTCAGAAGGACCTGAGTTCAAATGTGGCCTCAGACACTTAACATTTAATAGCTGTGTGACCTCGGGCAAGTCACTTAACCCCAATTGCCCTACCTCTCCCAAAAAAGAAAAAAAAGGGAATGACACAAAGAAGGAAAATAGCATTAAATATAAGGGGAAAGAAAGGTGAGAAAGGCTATCCTTGTTCAGAGTCTACTTTCTACAACACCTCCTGAGGTGTCTTTCCCTAGTCCTGTGCCTTAGACCTAGTGCCCTTCCCAATCAGATTTCCTAAAACCTCTTTTCATTCCTTCCTCTGAAGCAGCTGACGTCCCCCTCCCCCACTGCCAGAAAACATCTCCTAAATAGTTGAAGACTTCTGCTCCCCACAACCCTCAGGCTATCATTCGTAAGCAAATGTCTTTAAAACATGGTATACATGGGATCATTTGGCAAACAACTGGAGGGTGGGAAGAGTAAAACAAGGGGAAGGGGAAAAAGAGAGTCAGGTGTATGGCAGCTGTGTACTGGGAAAGGCAGGGATCCTTTATCTGACTAAGAAAGGAGCTGATTTTAAGCCAAAATAATAGGTAAAGGGACATAACTATGGCTAGGCAACAATACTACTGTCAGATACACTGTAGCAAGGGCTACACTAGGATATATTCACACACATAGGCTCCAGAGTCCAAGGTCAAAGAGAGAAGAAGATCTCTTTTGGGATGGCAGGACGGGAGAAGTCAGGAACAGGAGAAACCAATGCAAACTATGGATATTAGAGCCAGGTCAGAAGCCAAAACAAGGCAGAATGCTTTGGAGGGTCCAGGCCAGGGGTGAGGCACCTTTGGCCTTGAGGCTACATGTGGCCCTCTAGGTCCTCAAGCAAAGCCTGCTGACTGGATCCAAACTTCACAGAACAAATCCCTGCATAAAAGGATTTGCTCTGTAAAACTTGGACTCAGTCAAAAGGCTTCACCTGAGGACTTAGAAGGCCTTGTGTGGCCTGGCGGTGTGCCCCATCCCTGTACTCTAGGCAATCTATTTAGACAAGTTTTGTTTTGTTTCTTCCCCTTCTTTTTAAGGGGTGGTTTGCCTGTAGGCTACATGCAGAAGAATTTTAGGGATCTTTACCTGGTCTCTATGGGGCTTGATGGCTCCACCTGAAAAAAAGGTTTCTGTCTCAAGATCTCATCCTCCATTTCATCCCCACTCTCCTGCTGGTCCAAGTTTCCTGCTGCCCAACCACTGGTCACCCAGCACAATCAATGTCCAACCTGATATTCCCTCCAATCATGAAGTCCCTTATCTATCCAGTCTCTAGCCAGTTTGGATTCCATGACATTACCACTATTGCCAGTTCCTTCATTTTCATACTACTATCAATTATTCTCCCTCCATCTCCAAACTGACCTTTGGGCAATATGTCTCACAACTCTTTCTCCTCTCTAAAATGCTGCCTCAGAGTGAAATGATGAGATTCAGATGTCCTTTTGTAACAATGAACATCCATTTATCAATTATCAATAATCAATTAAATTTATGTATTATCTGCTATATGCCATGAACTATCTAGGTGCTCAGGAAATAAAGACAAAAACAAAATATCCTATATATCCCTGGGGAGAAGAAATGCAACACGTGCACAGACAAATATGTGAAAAAGAATACACAGAATAAATACAAAGCATTTCTAGAGGATGGAGAGAACATTGACAACCTAGGGGAATCAGGAAAGGACTCTTGTAGAAGTAACACCTGACTTTAAATGTATAAATAATTATATTTATCATCTCACCTGAAGAAAAAGAGGTTGCTAACTATTAGACTCTCAAGTCTAAAAACTTGTTGACACAGAAAAAATTAAGCCAAGAGCTGAATTCAGAGAATAGGACGGTTGTTCCTAAGCACTGTAGTACAGGAAAATGTATAAACATTATATTTGGATAGGTTCTGTATTTTAATTACTAATAGTCTAATAAATCAATATGGACTAATAAAAAATCTACAGTCTATGTCCCTATATCCTTTTCCTAAAGAAATACTCTTTGAGTGACATATTTGCAGAGCAGAAAAACCAACAGATAAAAATAAAACCCATTGTTAAATCAACAGGAGCCAGGTGTTTTAGCAAAGCATCTCATCTAATATTTCAAATTTAGTTAAAATCCACAATAAATATAAGTAGACCCATGTAACTGTTTCCTCATGATAGAAAATGAAGGGGCTCACCTTCTCAATATTTATCTGATGTTTTCTCAACCTTTCTAGGTCCGTTGGGATTACCACTTTAATGAATTTCTGGATAGCTGGCTCAACACGGCGCAATTTCACTCTTTCTTCATCTTCAGACATGGTAAAGTAGAAGTGTGTCACCACTTGCCCAAACTGCTTTCTTCACTTATGTGGAAAAACCTAAAAATAAATATTTATTTAAGCATATTTGCTAATCAACTTCCGTGACTTAATTAAAAAAAAAAACCTCACCTACTTTACAATGCTCTAAACAAAGTATAAGGCATTTATTGAAAATGTAATACTAAATGTAAATAAAACTCAAAGTGAAAATCTATCCTTTGACATTTCTAAAGAACAATATTTTGTACCAAACATAGAAAACAAAATGTTTTACTTTCTAACAATAACAAGATGATTATGTAACTATATATTGAAAATTTACTTTAGAACTTATATGTAGCTAAAAGTTTTGAAAAATGAAATTCTTGTTAAGATTTCTATAATAATTCTATAAATAATTTCTATAATAAATTTTATAAAAAGATTTCTATAATAACTTCTATAATAATAATGGTTCTCTTCATCTACAACTATTTGCATTAACATTCACTAAGTCACTTAAATTTACAAACATGCACTTTTCTAGCTTTCTCATGCAAAGCTATACTTGTTCTATAAATAGTATATAAATATGTAGACAAAATTTTATAATATTAGACAAAGGTTATTATTTATTCATTAAACAAATATTTATTAACTACCATATACACATTACTCACCTAGCTTCTCAACCTATTCAGATCTCACTACCCACTCCTGCACCCCAGCCACACTCAATTAGGGTCATATCCTTGATCTCACCATCGTCCACAAATGCACCACACCTCCGTATTCAAGAATTCTAAAATCTCTTTACTGACCATCATCTATTGGCTTTTCACTTCTCCTTCTGCCCTCCCTTACTCTTTGTACACACCATGACTTCTAATCCCTTGATCCCTCCATTCTTTCCCAGGTCATGACCCCTGCATTAGCCACTCTCTCCATTTATCCTTATCTTGACCAGTTCAAATCTATACTCTCCTCTTCTCTTGAGTCCCTAGTCCCTTTACTATATTGCTGATTGCGCCTTGCCAAGCCCGAGCATTTATTGGATCACTCCTATCATTCACCATCTTCACTTTTATGAATGCTGTTGAACTAAGGTGGAGAAAATCATCAATTATTATTATTCAGTCTACTACAAATTTATGTTACACAACTTCACCTGGGCTCTCACTGCTGCTAAGCAATCCTACTATATTTCCCTCATCAACTCACTATCCCATTCTCCACAAACGCTCTTCCAAAACTTTTCATCCCTATTAAACCTCCAATGGCTTGCCCTGT
Organism: Petaurus breviceps papuanus; assembly: GCF_028583685.1. Classification (NCBI taxonomy): domain Eukaryota; kingdom Metazoa; phylum Chordata; class Mammalia; order Diprotodontia; family Petauridae; genus Petaurus; species Petaurus breviceps. The sequence continues at coordinate 12,918,800 of NW_027185694.1, read as the reverse complement.
CACCACCTCGTCAGTTGAGAACCCTGCCTCATATCTTACAGAAAAAAACTGAGGCTATTTGCCATGAGCTCTCTCTTCTCCACTCTTCCTTGTCTCATATCACTCAAAAACTTTTGCCATTATCTCTCCCTCTCACCAGTCTTACATAAAGAAGTGGCATTACTCCTTACCAAGGATAACCCCTCAACCTACAAAAGAGATCCCATTTCATCCTTTCTCCTCCAATAGACTGCCCCCTTCTGTCATTCCCATACTTTCATTTATTTTTGATCTCTCCCTCTCTGCTGGCTCCTTCACTACTCCCTAATAAACATGCCTGTGACTCCTGAAAAAAAACTTCACTTGATCCTTCGATTATCAACAACTATTGTTTTATATCTCTTCTGACTTTTGTGGCTAAACTTGAAAAGACTATCTACAATAGGTGCCTCTCTTCTTAAATCTGGCTTCTGACTTCATCATTTCACCAATATTTTTTTTTCCTCTCCAAAGTCACCAATGGTCTCATAACTGCCAGGACAACAAGAACAAAAACAGACAAATCCAACTCAATGGTTTTTTCTCAATCCTCATTCTCCTTGACCTCTCTCCAGCTTTTGACACTACTGATCATCTTTTATTCCTTAATATTCTCTCTAGATTTTCAGTTACCACTTTCTCCTGGCTCACCTCCTACCTCTTAGATTGCTTCTTCTCAGTTTCCTTTGCTAGACCATCATCCGGATCATGTGAAGTCATGTCCTCTAACTGCAGGGGTCCCTCAGAGCTCTGTCCTGGGTCCTTGCCTTCTTCTTCCATACTACTTCACTTGGCGATTTCATTAGTTCCTATGGATTGAATTACCACCTCTATGCTGATGATTCTCAAATATACTTATCCTGCCCTAATTTTTCTTCCTATCTCCATTCTCACACCTTGAACTGTCCTTTAAACATCTCAAACTGGATATCCAGTAGACCCCTTAAATTCGACATATTCAAAACGTTCCCCTAAACCTTTCCTATTACAATAGTGGACAAAGCCATCCTTCTAGTCCCCTAGGCTTACAATTTAGATGTTATCCTCAACTCATTATCTATCAAGCCCTGTTCCACTTCCCTCCATCTAATGTTGCAAAAGCCTGTCAGTATTCACTTTTGTAACATCCCTTAAATATACTCCCTTTTCTCCTCTGAAACTGTCACCAATGCAGTTAGGCCCTCATCACCTTATGTCTTAACTACTTCAAGAGCTTGTTAGTGTGTCTGCCTGCCTCAAGTCTTTCTGGATGCCAATTCAGCTTCCATTCAGTCACTAAAGTGATTTTCTTAAGCTCAGGTCTGACCACATCATCCCCTTACTCAATAAACTCCAGTGGCTCCCCAATACACCTTATTCTCTGCCATTCACTCTTCACTCCATTGACACCAGCCTCTCTGCTGTTCTATGAACAATACACTCCATCTCTTGGCTCCAGACATTCTCTCTGGCTATCCCCTATTCCTAGAATATTCTCCCTCCTTACCTCTGTTGACTGGCTTCCCTGGCTCCCTTTAAAAATCAACTTAAAATCTGATCTTCTATAAAAAGCCTTTCCCATTCCCTCTTAATTCTAATGCCTTCCCTCTTTTAATTATTTCCTAATTATCCTGTATATAGTTTGTTTGTTCATATTTGTTTTTTGCTTGCTGTCTTCCACATTAAATTGGGAGCTCCTTGAGGGCAAGGAGTGTCTTCTTCCTCTTGCATCTCCAGCACTTAGCAGAGTACCTCACACATAGGAAGCTTTAATAAATATTTACTAAATGATCGACAGGCACTATGCTTAAATACTTCAAAGATCTGTGACTTCATTAGTATGAGCATGACTTTCACTTGATTCAAACTGTAATCCTTCTGTGACATAGTAGCTGGTCTTTGATAATTAGGATTATTATTAGGATTAAAGCTGAGAGAGATCACAGAGGTCACAGATAAGAAAACTGAGGTCCATATAGGTGACATAACTAGTCCAGTTTTAAATGGCAATGTCAGCCAAGACTTGAACCCAGGTCTTCCTGACTCAAGGTCATCTTTCTGTCTAGCTCTGTTTTAATTGTGGTGGAAAATCTTGTCATCCTATAGCAGGACTAATGATGAATCTCTATAAAAAACTGTAAGTAGTGGGGTTCAGTTTCCAGGTGCTCTCTTAGTTAATATCTAGATGACCCCCAAACTCAGCATATTTGAATTGTGGCAGGTTTGGTAAAATATGGGAATTTGTAGGTGCAAAGTTTATTAAATAACTCCTCCCCCATTTCTCTAGATTACTGTCATATGGAAGAGGAATTTGATCTGAGACTGTAAGACTCAATGAATTTAGAAAGCCTACTCTTCTGAAGTCAGACAAACAAACCATCATCAGGGTCACTTTGCAGTTTGGCAATATATACTATAGCATGCTCTGTGCTGGAAATGACATTGAGAACTCAGAGTCCTCTCTATAGCCTAATAAAGCACTGAAGGACTTGAAAGAGGACCACTATGTTTTGCATATAAAAATGAGTCCTAAGGCTGCAGGCCAAATGCCCATTTAGAAAACTAAAGATACAGTCATCAAGAAAGTGATAAGACATCAAATCAAATGAATGCTTGAAAAACTGAAGGGGTGACAATCAAAAAAGATTTACTGTGACAATGTCTAAATAATCACTATTCTAGGTGCTAAGAGAGAACACAGAGAAATTTTAAGAACTGCTTGTTACAATCTTGTTAAGGAAATAGGATAAAGTCTTATCACAAAAAATTCATGTTGTCTACTATTAACTAGATTCTGGCTGCTGCTAGGAAATTCATTCATTAATCTTTAGATGTTTCCTTATCATATTCCCCACAAAAGCTGCAATGAAATCCCATCCTTACATTTAGTTACAAAATAAACAGAATGGTTTCTACCTGACGATTAGCCACGTAACTGTCAAAGTGATATTCTTAAAACATAGGTTTGATCACATCATTCCCCTGCACCAGTGATTCCCTGTTACCTCTAGAGGTAAATTCAAATTCCTCTCTTTGGCATTTAAAATCCTGCACTACTTGGCCTCAACTTGTCTTACTAAGCTTCTTTCACATTACTCCCCTATATGCATTCTACAGTTCAGTTAAATTGGCCTTCTTGCTATTACTTTTACGAGGATATTCTAACTCCTATCTGCATACCTTTGTAAAGGCTGTCCTCCTTTCCTGGAATTCATCTCTTCATCATCACTACCTCTCAAAATCTAGTGTTTTCACACAACTCAGCTCAAATATTATCAACATTAGGTTTCTTTTTAACCCTCTCCAGCCCACTAGTGCTTTTTTCACTGAATCATTCTGTATTTATATTCACATAGGTATACAGTATGTTGCTTCCCCTGAGAAGATGTAAGTTCCTTGATGGCAGGGACTATCTTTTGTCATTTCTTATAGCTCAATAATAGTCCATTACTTTTATATGCCACAATTTCTTTAGCTATTCCCCCAAATTCTCCTGCCCAAAATACAGGGGAGATAAGGGATGGATCAGACTGTGATTTCACTGAAATGGTGAGGCAGGTATTCGCAGTGGACCAAGTTGGTATTTTGGATGTATTCTCCCACAGAATATGTAGTGGTCAAGTTCAAGAGTACTTAGTGTAGTTAAGAAGTTTCACCTACATCTTTAAGTCATTCCATTCTAAAACAACTTTAGGTAAAACAATATTGCAGTGGGCAGTCATCCCTTGATATCAGTATGATTAATGGGAGATGCATTCTTGGCTGGTGAAAATTTGGACCAGCTTAAAACAGGTGAAAAGACTAAAACTCTTGTTGTTGTTCAGTTGCTTCAGTCACACCAACTCTTCATGATCCCAACTGATGTTTTCTTGACAAAGATACTAGTGTTTGCCATTTCCTTCTCCAGCTCATTTTACAGATAGGGAAACTGAGGCAAAGAGGGTTAAGTGACTTGCCCAGGGTCACACACCTAGTACATATCTGCAGTTGGATTTGAACTCCAGGCCTGGTGCTCTATCTACTGCCTCACCTAGCTGCCCCAATACTAATTCTTCCTTCCCTTTAAATCCTGTCCAAGATTTCTTACCCTGTAGTTGTGGGGCAAGGTGACATCATACATGCCTCTCTCTCTGTCTGCGCAAGTGCATTAACAGCCCTGGGGCAAGAAAAATACTGTTCTCACCTTGTCTAGCAACCATTTTGTGATAACTACTCTCCACCAGTCAGAGGGTTCAAACTACTTAAGTTGTTGGTTGTTTTTTTTTAAATGCATTAATTATGAGACTTTGATTAGACCCATTTTATGGGGGGGGCATGCTCATAATGTACTTCAAATATATTATGGATTAAATAAATGTATGTTAGACTGAAGTATAATTTTTTAAATTAAAAATTTTTTTTTGCTTTTTTTGGAGGGGCAATTGGGGTTAAGTGACTTACCCAAGGTCACACAGCTAGTTTTTGTGTTGTGTCTGAGGCTGGATCCGAACCCAGATCCTCCTGACTCCAGGGCCAGTGCTCTATTCATTGTGCCACCTAGCCACCGCCCCCATGAAGTATAACTTTTTATAGGGAAATACATTCCAAGTCATTCACTGTTATGCTTCTTTAAACAAAAATTCTGCCAGTTTATAATTACCTATGTAGTTATTTTATGTACTTTTTGAATATTGAATTTTTCTTTTCATTCTTTAGAGTCTAAACTCAAATCAGTGGATATTTACTGTTCACATGAAAGGCAGATGCATGAAGTATAAAACACGGTCCCTGTCCTTAAAGGTCTCTATACTGTGAACAATAAGTTGATCTTTTTTACCTTGACACAATTGGCTATATGACAGGGACTCAACCTTTCAGGCATTTTTTTTTTTTGGCCCACAGCTATTATTTCAAGAAGGTCAGCTAGTTAATGAACATTTATTTATTAAGCATTTATTTTGTGGCAGGCATTGTGCTGTATGCTGGGGGTACAAGGAAAGGAAACAACATTGGCTCTGTCATCTGGGAGTTCACTTTTAATACTGGAGATATGCAAATAACTGTTGTACATAAAATGTACAGACAAAGTAGACGGAAGCTAATTTCAGAAGGAAGCCATGGAGAGAGCAGGCAAAAGGTAAGAAGGGACCTGGAAAAGCCAGATCAGTTATTTCAGTTGACATTTACACAATATTTTAAGAATTGTAAAGTGTTTTGTATGCATCATTATCTTATTTTAGCTTCCCAATAGACCTGAAAGATAGATACTATAGGTATTATGCTCCATCTTATAGATAAGGAGAATAATTCACTAAAGGGATAAGTGACTTAGGCGCATACTTGGTGACAGCTGAAACTAGATCTCTCCAGATACAGAGAGAGATCTTATCTTATACTTCTTTGTATGTCCCAACTAAAGATATGAGGGTATGAAGTAGGGGGAATTCAGAATTGATGTCATTATTTCCATATCATTGCCTTTCCCCACCTGACCTTCACATCACTAAAGACATGTTATCTTTCATTTAAAGTACAATTTTATATTGATATTGTTTATTTTTACATTATCTTCCTTTGTAAAAGAATCTAAGCTTCTTGTGAACAGAGATTATTTCCTTTTTTTTTTCTTTTTTTGGTCTTTGTATCCTAATAACAAGCCTGGCACATAGTAGTTTAATACTCAATGACTTCTGATTTCTGAATATATCCTTCCCCTGCTCTTCTATCAAGTCATTCCATGTAACAAAGAATAAAAAAGAGGTAAACAAGCATTTCAGCAAAACTAATACATCAATGAAATCTAATAGTCTATGCAATGTTCCACATTCAGAGTTCCATACCTTTGCCAAAAAGAAGGCCAATGGTTTTCTATTTCTTTTCAATATGATTCTACACAAACACTAAAGTATTATAATAATATAATACAAGAAAAAAATAAAGTAACACAAGTTATTTTTAAAAACATATCTGAACTAATACATCCAAGTGAGTGCTCTCCCAATAAAGCAGCCACTTAAGCGGTTTTATTACAATGATGCTACTACACAAATATTTTTAGTATTTCCTTCAAAGTTGGTCATAGATATGACCAACAAAATGGAAGACTAGATTTTTTTTCCCCAGTCCTAATGAAATCTCAAAAACTACTCAAAATAGTATTATGAGCAAGAAGCAAGGAATTGGGTCCTCAGGCCAAAATACTAAGAAACCTAACAGAGTAACAATCCAACAAATTAATCCCTCATCTAATCCTTCATCCCTAACTCATTCATGCAGCATCTTACTCATCAATCCAGTCCACACAGTCTGGCAGGGTAGCACAAACCATCCTACCAGCTTATGTTCTTGGAATCCACTCAGCAATTTCCTTGATGCTGCTCTAGTCTCTGTCAATGCATTCTATCTCTACTTTCATTCCTTTATCTTATGGGGGTAAGCAACATATCTCAACTCTGCCCACCCCCTTGTTGAAGAGTGGCGGGGAGGACTGACAAAATGTAAGTCAAGCTACTACAGGCCCAAAGAAAAGGGTACTGGCATCCAGCTGGGGTCAGTTCTGTCCCCAAAGAAATCACTTTAGGGTAAGGGCTGAAGCTGTTGAAAAGTGAATTTCCCAAGAGTGGAGGAGACTGAAATAACTGAAGTACAGCCAAGGGATCCTCCATCAAAGGAGTTAGGAAGTGAGGGATAGAGGAACAGAAGAAGTTAAAAAAACGAAATTACCAAAATCTTAGAAGGAAGAAAATTTAGTCAAAAACCCAGAGCATAAGCTGATAATTCAACAGGGGCAATAATTATCTAATATCTAAATGAGCTCAAATATCTTTAAATGGATGTTGTAAAAGAAAAGAAACTGAATTAACACCTGATGAAGCAAGCGAGCCTATGGATTCCTAAGACAGCATAGAACAAAAGCAGGATGTTCCCAAATTGTTCAAGAGAAAAACAATTATTTTGATATTAAAAAGGAATAATAGAATTTATGATCTACAAGGCAAAACAGAGTAACTTGAATCCAAAAGTGGTGAATATCTCCAAGAAACAAAATAGAGAACAAATGATTGAGAATATAAATATAATGAAATGAAGGTCAATCTGGAAGAAAAGAAGCAAAATGCAATATATTTTTTACAACTCACATATGATCTTTATCTCTATACAAGCAAAACACATTGATCTTGAAGACAGATTGCATTAACAATCTAAGCATCACAGTTCTTCTGGAAGAATATGTCAAAAACCAGAAAACCATAATGCATGAAGTAATACAGACAAGTGTCCAAAACTTGTGGACACTTAAGAATACAGAAAACAATTATAAAGAATCCAAGGATCACCCCTCCTCTACAAATTCTAAGACACAGTGATTAGATTTAACAATTCTAATATTAACTAATCAACTTTTATTAAGCATTTATTTTATGCTAGCCTCTGTGCTAAGCAACAGGGACACAAAAAGAGGCAGAAGAGAGTCCCTGTCCTTAAAGGGCTTACAATCTAATGGGGGAGACAACACCCAAACAAAGAGATACAAAACAAGCTACATACAGGATAAATAGGAAATATTTAACAGAGGGAAGGCATTAAAATTAACAAGTGTTGGGACAGGCTTCCTGTAAAAGAAAGGATTTTACTAGCGACTTAAAGAAAGCCAGGGAGTATTAGTAGACAGAGCTGAGCGTAGAGCATTCCGGGCAGGAACAGTTAGAGAAGATGCCCGAGAGCTAAGCAATGGAATAAGACGTCTTGTCCATAGAACAAGATGGCCAGTGTCACTGGATTCAAGGGTACTTGCTAGGGAGCAGTAAAATTTGAGAAGTCTAGGAAGGTAGAAGGGGGCTAGGTTATGAAGGGTTTTGAACCCCAAATACAGGAAAACAGAAAAGGAAATTTAGGGTGAGAGAAGGTACTGCTGCCCTGCCTATTTAGCCCTAAACAGTCCTCTAACTAGGGGGTCTCTGTGCTCTCTCCCCGCACAATGTGCTGATGCCCATTAACACTTTCCTGGCTCTATATGTATTTCATGATTTATCAACATCCCACAGAATCCCAGCTTTCCTTTACACTTCTCTGTCACATGCAATCTACCATATGTGTATTTGGGGGCTGATTGCCCACCCATGTCTTCTTCAGCCATCTCCAGGCTGGCCACGCAAAGCCCCACATCATGGTCTTCCCTCCGGAGTCACACGCATATTGTCTCCTATCACTTATCTTTTTCCCTCCGTCTCAAAGTTCCATTGACTTCACTAGTGATAGGGCACATGGATTTTACCACCCACACGCCCAAGCTTGCCCCCAACAATTCCCCGCACGTGTCACTCCATTACGTCACAAGGAAAGGAAAAGAAGGATGTCTATCTCAGGACACTCCACTACGTCACAAGCTCAACCGCCCCGCCCCCGAGGCGGGGGGGGGGGGCGCGTCAAAACCACTTCCGGTGCCTTTTGTCAAGCTTCTACAAAGCTCCTAGGAGATTGAAACCGAAATCCTAAAATTAGTTACTTCTTCAGCTCGTTCCCCGCCGGGGGGAGGGGGCAGCAGTCCTAAGCGAGACGGCCGATGCCAACCACCCCGCCCCTGCTAAGCCAAGTCCTCGGGCCAGAACTCTTCCTGCTCCTCCCCTCTGCGCGCTCCTAATTGCCCCACGGCCCGCGCGCGCGGGTCCCTTGGCAACCCACCTCCCAGCGTTCCCCTTACCTCGCCCTCGGACGCTGGCGGGGACTGGGGCCTCCCCCGCGTCCCGCCCCCCGCCCCCGCCCCAGCCGGAAGAGGCTGCGCGCGAGGTGGCGCAGGCGCAGTGGTGGAATGGGGGAGGGAAGCCTTCGGCCGGAGCTGGGGCTCTGGAGGCTGACCGACCTTGCTTTCTTTAGAGCTCCCCAGCCCGGTGAAGGAGAGGGCGGTGGGCGTGGCGCGCTCGTGCACACTCGTTTCCACCCGACCGGCGCCGAGTGTGCGCGTGTGTGACCCCGCGGACGCCGCCACACCCTTGTTCTGACCGGGGGCTTTGACCGCCTTTCCGAGTGACGTAAGTAAGCCCGAGTGTTTGGCCTTGGGCTCATTAAAAGCCGTGCTCGCGGAAGCGAGGTGATGATTAGCTTCCAGTCTGACAGATCCAAGGAGCCGAAGCTGCCGGTCCTGAAAGGCAAGGTCCACACCTCGTGTAAACACACCGCGATCCCGACACACGCGCCTGGTCTGTGCGCTCCGCCACGCCCTTGGCCCCACCCACCCGGAGGCGCGGGCTTCTGAGTAAACAGCTTGCTTTTCTTTCCTTGCGGTGACTTTAAACTTCGAGGGAAACCTGGAATTCATGAAAGTTTCCCAGAAGTAAAAGGACTAAAGAAAACTTTTGTTTTTGTTTTGGCGGGGGGAGGTCTAAATCAGAAAAACGGGAGTTCTAAGAGTCAATAGGCAGAGTACTAGTGATTTTTAGGTACCTCCAGCCATTTGAATATAGATAATAAAGTAATTAAAATATTTTCTTTCACTTTTTTAATCTAGGAGTGGTCCTAAACTAAGATTAGGGGATTTACTCCCTCTCTTGTCCTCTTATCCTAAAAAAGAACCACACAGGAAAAAAAATTAACCTCGAAGAAAAAATGATCATTCCAGAGATGGAGAATTGTAAAGTCTTCTCACTCTGGCAATTCTATCTCTAATAAGAGATACTTTGAAACTAACATAGCAGATTTGTGGGGAGATACATTTTGGCATACAGGAGGGCTTCTGCCACTAGCGTTTTAAAATTTTTCTTTATTTTGTTAGCTATATCCCAATTACATTTAACGAACATTTCAAACCCTCATCTTAAAAAATTTTGAATTCCGAATTCTCCCCCCCCTTGAAAAGACAAGCAACATGATATCAATTAATACTTGTGAAGTCATGCAAAACATTTCTGTATTAGCCATGTTGTTAAAAGAGCAAACAAGGAAGAAAAAGTATGCTTCAATGTGAATTCAATTCACCAGTTCTCGACAACAGTTCTTACAATTTGGATGTTTCCCTTTAGAAATTGTTAGATACAATTTAATTTAGATTTGCCACTTCCGATTTCAATCAAGAAATTAACCATTTGAGCACCTAATATGTCAGACCCTTTGGTAGTCAAAAGTTGAAAGTCTCTGCCTTTTAGGGGATTACATTCTAGTGAGGGGAAACAATCTATTTATATGGGATTTTTAAAGGAAACATCTTCATAGCCTGGCTCCTTATTACGCTTCTGTTATTACACTTTTCTTCCCTCCAGGAACTATGATCCAGCTACACTACTACAACAGTCACTTGTTCCTTTCACAAAACACTCCATTTCCCAGCTCTTGTCTTCTCCCTGGCTGGCCCCCTTAGCAAGACTACAGTGCTCTCCTTTCTTACCTGTGGCCTGCCTGGCTTCCTTCAAAACTCAGCTCAATTCCCACCTTCTAATCCAGTTAGCCTTTTTCCATTGTATGCCTTGCCCCCAACTCCCACTTAGTGATTTCTCTCTGAGATCACTTCCCATGTGTCTCCCTCACAATCCCCATCCGAATTTGAAAGGCAGGGACAATGTTTTTACCTTTCTACAGAGTTCCCTAGCACTTAGCCCAGTGCCTGATACATAATAAATTGATAAATGCTTGTTGAATGACCCGGGTGAAGGGACAGAAAGGCTTCCTGTGATGTTTGAATTGAACCTTGAAAAAATCTGGGAATTTTCAGAGGTAAAGCCGAGGAGGAGCGTTCTAGACTTGGGGGGCAGCTAGGGTAAAAGCATGGGGAATGCATCTATTTTGTGCAGGGCACTAACTGTTCTAAAAAGGCATCAGGAAACTAAAGACAGAAACAAAATTATTCTGTGTTCAAGGAACTTAGGTTCTTTTAAGGGAAGAGGATGTGTGCAGGGAGCATTTTCAATGAAGCAATGAGGTTGGAAGCCAGGTTGCAAAGACTTAAGGACAAAAGAGAGAAGTGGTGGGAAAGGGAGAGTAAATGGGAGTTTATCCTTTCCAGGAGTTTGGCTGAGAAAGGGTAAAGAAACATAGGATGATAGGTGGAGTGAACAGATGATAAAACCTAGAAAGATTTTTTGAGAAAGCATGTTTTTAAGCAGCAGGGAAGGACCTAGAATTTAGGGAGAGTTTGATGACTGAGGTAACAAGGGCTTGACAGGATAATTTGCTGGAGAAGATGAGAGGTTGATGGGATAAAGGGTGCATATGAAGTGGTTGGCTTTGATGAGAAGAACCACCTCCAGAGTTTGAAGTAAAGGAGAGACTAGGACCTCAGGGGTGGAGAACCTGCAGCCTCAAGGCCACATGTGGCCCTTTAAGTCCTCAAGTGCAGCCCTTTGACTGAATCCAAACTTCACAGAACAAATATCCTCAATAAAAGGATTTGTTCTGTAAAATTTGGACTTGGTCAAAAGGCTGCACCCAAGGACCTAGAAGGCTGCAGGTTCTCCACCCCTGAGGTCCTAGTCTCTCCTTTACTCCAAACTCTGGAGGTGGCCTTTTCTGAAAAATAAGCCTCCTCTAAGGAAGCTTCTCTTGTTGGACAGGGAAGATCTTCAGATTCCCTTACCATTATGGCATCCTGCTCATCATCATTTTTTATAGCACAATACTGTTTTATCACAATTCTATGCCACTACTTGTTCAGCCATTCCTCAATTAATGGATAGCCCCTTAATTCCAATTTTTAGCCACTGCAAAAAGAGCAGCTATAACTATTTTTGTATAAATAGGTCCTTTTCCTTTTCAAAAAAATCTGTATGGGATACAGACCTAGTAGTGGTACTGCCAGGTCAAAGGATAGGCACAGTTTTATAGTCCTTTAGGCATAGTTTCAAATTGCTTTCCCAAATGGTTGGATCATTTCACAACTCCACCAACAGTGCATTAGTGTCCCCATTCTTCCCTCCCCTCATCCCCTCCCACATTTGTCACTGGTGTTTCCCATCATATTAGCCAGTCTGATAGGTGTGAAGTGGTACCTCAGAGTTGTTTTTAATTTGTACTTTAATTTTTTCATATGACTATAGATATCAGTTAACGGCTTAATAGGGGGTCAGTACAGTTTCTGTATTTTGGGTGGGGGTGTATTTGTATAATAAACCTAGGCTATGTCAGAAACTGCTCAAAAATATTTCTTGGAGCCAATAAATCTCAATTAGGCAAGGTAAATACATTGATGAGAGGTAGTGTTTCATAATTGATACAGAGCTGGCCTTGAACCCAGGAATGCTGACACCTACTGCCAGTGTGACTCTAGGGAAGTTCCTTAACCTCTTAGTGCTCTAGGCTGGAGGTGCCCAGAACAAGATTAAAATGTTATCAGGCAATATTGAACAAAATGAATAAAAAGACACAGAACACAAATAATGTTTTTTTTTCAATTTTTAAAACATTTTAATTTAAAGTTTGGAGTTCCAAATTCTATCCCTCTCTTCATCCCTGCCCTCCCCCCCCTCCCTGAGACAGTAAGCAATCAGATATAGAGTATATATGTACAGTTATATGAATCATTTCCATATTAGTCATTTTGTACAAGAAGACTTGAATGAAAGAAAGTGAAAAATAGCATGCTTCAGTCTGTATTCAATCAATATCAGTTCTTTCTCTGGAGGTAGATAGTATGCCATTAGTCCTTTGGTATTGCCTTGGATCATTGTATTGCTGAGAATAGCTAAGTCATTCACAGTTCTTCATTGAACAAGAATATTGCTGTTGCAGTGTACAACATTCTCCTGGTTCTGTTCACTCAGCATCATTTCATGTAAGTCTTTCCAGGTTTTTCTGAAATCATCCTGCATGTCATTTCTTACAGCACAAAAACATTTTTTTAAAGTGGTTTTTTTTTTTTTGCTTTTTTTTTTGGAGGGCGGTTGGGGTTAAGTGACTTGCCCAAGTCACATGACTAGTTTTTGTGTTATGTATCTGAGGTTGGATTTGAACTCAGGTCTTCCTGACTCCAGGGCCAGTGCTCTATTCACTGTGCCACCTAGTCGCCCCCACAATAACATTTCAATACAATCACATACCACAGCTTGTTTATCCATCCCTAAATGATGGTCATCCCTTTGATTTTCAATTCTTTGCCATCACAAAAGAGCTGCTATAAATACTTTTGTGCAAATAGGTCCTTTTCCCTTTTTTGGATGTCTTTGGGATATAGACCTAGCAATAGTATTGCTGGATCAAAGGGTACATACAGTTGTATAGCCTTTTGGGCATAGTTCTAAATTGCTCTCCAGTATGGTTGGATCAGTTCACAACTCCACCAACAGTGCATTAGTATCCCAGTTATACCACATTGCCCTCCAACATTTTCTTTTTTTGTCATATTAGTCATTCTGATAGGTATGAGGTGTTACCTCTCAGTTGTTTTAATTTGCATTTCTCTAATCAATAGAGAATACAAATAATGTTGATATGTGGTTTTCTAAGTCAATATACTTATGTATGATTCAATGGCCCCTGTTTCTATTTGAGTTTGACACCACAGCACTAGGCAGTTCTCTAAGACTGTAAATTGCAAAGAAGATGCCAACCTACAATGATAGAAGTGCTTTGTTTACCTTGGGGCTCCCTATATAAGTGACATCACAGGTCCATTTCCTATCTCTATATATTAACATGTAGGCAAGATATCCTGGCTTAATGGATAGAGTGTTGGACTTGGAATCAGGAAGGCCTATCCAAATATAGAAAAGATAAAGAGATTATAGATTAACTAGTGAATATTGACATAAAAAATTAGATGAAATCAAAATTTGATGAAATTGACAGAACTTAGTTCATTCAGAAATATATTAGAGCAATAATTCACAATGATCAAGACATACTCATATCAAGGGTGTGAAGTCAGTTCAACATAAAACAAAACAAAAGCCTGACATAACTATATAAACAGTAAACAAATACCTCATCTTCCACAAATTATAGCACTCATGTTGAAAACCCTAAAAATGAAAGACATGGAAGTACCATATTTAATAATGACCAAAAGCATATTTTTAAACCTAAGAGCAGGGCAACTAGGTTTCATAGTGGACAGAATACTGGGCTTAAAGTCAGGAAGACATTCACTCATCTTCCTGAGTTCCAGTCTGGCCTCAGATACTTACTAGCTGTGTGACCCTGGGCAAGTCACTTAACCTTGTTTGCCTAATTATCCTCATCTGTAAAAAAATGAGCTGGAGAAGGAAATAGCAAACCCTTCCTCCCTCCCTCCCTCCCTCCCTCCCTCCCTCCCTCCCTTCCTTCCTTCCTTCCTTCCTTCCTTCCTTCCTTCCTTCCTTCCTTCCTTCCTTCCTTCCTTCCTTCCTTCCTTCTTCTTTCCTAGGTAAAAGAAGATATTCCTTGCCTCATTTTACCTAGCCTTAAATCACTGGATAGGCATTGTCTCATATAAACTGAGACCTGGGAAAAACCATGGCCAAGCTCTCCTACTGCATCCAGGGCCATCTCCAGTTGCACTGATCTATATCTTGCCACTGGGTCCAAATGGCCCCATCCAGATGAAAGAGTAAGTCCGGTGACTTTGCACAGCCCTACCTCACTTATATCCAATTCACTTGCACGTCATGGCATCACCTTCTTGATGTCGAGGTCCTCTTAGAGAATGAAGGACAAACAACAATGGTAAATGCTAGGAATACAAAGGGCAGCTAGGTGGCAGGAGTCAAGAGGACCTGAGTTCAAATGTGACCTGATACAAGTTGTGTGACACTGGGCAAATCGCTTAATCCTGTTTACCTCAATTTCTGTTTTGTAAAATGAACTGGAGAAAGACAAGGCAAACTACTCCAGTATCTTTGCCAAGAAAATCCCAAAGAGGATCCCAGAGGATCAGACATGACTGAACAACAACAAAAAGAAGCAGAAGATAGTTCCTGCTCTCAAGGGGCTCACTATCTAATGGATCAAAGGGTATAGGTAGTTAATGATTTAGGAGGGAAAGTTCCCTATCACTTTCTAGACTAACTCAATTCAACTAGCAGTGGAATTACTATGCCTGTTTTCCCACAGCCCCTCTTGTCATTTTCCTTTTTTCTTTCTTTCCATATTTATCAGTTGGTGGGTATGAGATAGAACTTGAGTTGTTTAAATTTGTACTTCTCTAATTATCAAAACTTTATAACTTTTTTCCCTTCTAAGACTATAATATGTGTTGGTATAGGGAGTACCAAAACAGAAGAAAATCACAAATCTTTGAAGAATTATGTCTATAAACAAAACAGCCCATGTCTTCTAAGAACTTACATTCTGCTTTGTGGTAATGGTAGACAATATGTACACAGATAAGTAAATACCAAATATGTGCAAAAAAAATAGAAATTGATCTTTTAGGACAGGAACAAAATTGGAAGGATCAGGGAAGGTCATGTAGGGGATAACACTTGACCTGTGATTTGAAGGGAATCAGGTATTCTAAGAATCAAAACTAAGGAGAGGAGCATTCTAGGCAAGGGGTACAGCCTGGAGGCAGGACATAGAATAATGTGAATGGTGAATAGCAAGTGTTTTGTTGGGAAAATTTTGTTTCTATCTTCACAATAGCCTTTACATACTCCACTTATCCATTCACATGGTCACTACCTTCCTTCATACCTTTATCATCTTTCACCTGGACAGTAACTTCCTAATTGCTCTCCCTTCCTCAAGTTTCTCCCCTCCAGTGCTTTATGCCAGTGGTGTCAAACTCAAATAGAATGGGGCCACTAAAACATACAAAAGATCCTGTAGCCCACTTATTAACTTAAAAAACAGATATTTCTATATTTCATTTTTTAAATACATCAACATATTAAAATCAGAGACAAACTTCATTTTAATCTGGTTTGTCACATTTGAGAGCATTATGGGCCACATGCTCTGCATACCACTTGTTTGACCCCTCTACTCTATACAACCACCTAATTGATTTTCTTAAAACATAGATCTGATGTAGTTGTCCCCTATTCAACAAACTCCAGTAATATCCTGTTGCCTTTAGGATCAAATATAAATTCTACATAGATTCAGTAAAGTAATAGGCCAATGTGAGGGGTCAATCATTGGCATAGGAAAGGAGGAGAGGGTTCAATAACAGGGGCATAATTCAATGAGCCACATGCTCAATAGCTGCCAATACCTCCTCATCTCCTCTTTCTCCTTCCTTTTAGGAGTCTTGGTGTTCAAAGCTTTTCACAACCAAACCCCTTCCTATCTTTCCACTGTTCTCACACATTGCTCCTTTCCTCAAACTCTTTGTTCTGGTCATATAGGACTATTTGCTAATACTCACATAAGACTTTATTTCCTGCCTCCAAACTTTTTCACTGGTAGTACCTTGTGCCTGATGTGTGTTCTCTCCTCATCTCTGCCTCTTAAAATCTCTGGTTTTCTTAAAAAACAGCTCATGTCCTGCCTTATGCAAGAGGCATTTTCTGGTCCTCCCAGCTCTTTGGGGCCTTCCCCTCTAGTTATTTTGAACAGCTTTTTGCAAAATTAGCCTAGTCCTAAACATTTTTAACACAGATCAGGATACAAGTAAATTACTAAGAATTAATGAAGTTAACAAAAGGTCACAGTTTAAACCTAGAGGGTGGTTCAGAGACTAGGACTATTTGAGTCCCTAATTATTTATTACTCGATTAGCCTCTGTTAACACTTACTTTGAAATGTCTCCTGGGAAAATTTGCGTGAATATGGGATATCAAGAAAGTAATGTTGCAAGCAGTTATCTTTCTGATCCTACTTCTAATCTTATAGCTTTTAAAATACTATTGAAATCATATATAGTATAACCCTTGAAAATAATTTGATGCTGCGATGTAGAAACTAGTAACAGAACATTTTTGCCTAGATGTCTCAGACTGAATTAGTTAAGATGAGTTAAAATGCGAATCATGTTTTCAAAAGTTTGTAAAAAGGATACAACCTTGAAATTGCTTAGGTTTTATTCTTGAGTGTTTTAAAACTCCATGAAAGTTCAAATAGTGGAGCAAGGAGCCACAGCCTGTTACCACATCAAGAGATAACATCTGTTACTTATTCAGCTCAAAATATTATTTTATTAAAGTTGTATTAAAATATGGAATGTAATTTGTTCTGTTAATAAAAGATATTTGGAATGCATGCATTACACTGCGAATCTATAAGAAAGGATGGTATATCTTGTGGCTCCCACAAGGAGACCCATTGACTATCTCCACATATGATCTTTCTTGCAGTTTTTTAAATTTAAAAGCTAGATGGTTTTAAGGAGTTTTAAAGTGTTGAATAAATTTCATAGCTTTACAAAATAATGACATTCTATAGAAACAACATAAATGTCAGGATTTCTTTTTATCGATAGAGGGTATTTCACTTTGCACAGTAGTTCTTGGCACATAGTAAGTGCTTAATAAATGCTTTTGCAATTCATTTGTACATTCTGTAGATACTGTTCTTAAACCTAGTGTGTAAATGGAATTTTAAAAATTAAATCCTAATTTTCTGTTGATATTATAGGATTGTAGGTGGGACTCAAGGCAGCTTTTAAAGTATGAGAAGTTTAGTATAGGTAGAGAAGTAGAAGGAAGACATTGTAAATAGAGGAAACAGTAAAGAGACACATACAGAAATTACCATGCTATGTTGATGACATTGAGGGAAATAACCCTGCAAAAGAAAAGATGTGTTTGTTTCTTTTTTCTTTTATTTGTTTTATTTTTAATTTACAGAATAAAACAATCATTTCTATTACATAATATAATAAGAAAGATGATTGCTCATGAAACTGCAAATCTGTTATGTACAACTTGCTATCCTTTAAAATATATAATAAAATTATCATGTAAGTTTCTTTTTTCTTCCTCCCCCCCCCACCCTAGAGGTAGTTACCATTAGAAACAAATAGGCATATGTATGTAAAATTATTCTATACGTACTTCCATTTATCAATTCTCTGGATACAGATAGCGTCTTTCTTCATAAGTCCTTTATAATTAATTTTGGTATTTATAATAGTAAAAAAATGACTTATTTGCTCAAAGTCATTGCTAAAACAATGTTGTTGTTTGTATAACAATATTCTCTTGGTTCTGCTCATTTTGCTCTTCATTATTTCATGCAAGTCTTTCTATATTTTTCTAAGATCAAACTCATCATTTCTTATAGCACAGTAGTATCCCATTGCAGTCATATACCACAACTTATTGAACTATTCCCAAGTGGAATCCCTGCAATTTCCAGTTCTTTGCTATCACAAAGATAGCTGCTGTAAACATTTTATTATATATAAGTTCTTTTCCTTTTTCTCTAATCTTTGGAAATAGACCCAGTAAGCAGTATTACAGGATCAAAGGGTATGGGCAGTTTAATAACTGTTTCAATTCAATTCAGCAAGCTTTTATTAAGTGTCTAATATGAGTCAAACTCTGTGCTAAATGCTAGGGATGCAAAGACAACATGAAACAGTCCCAGTCCTCAAGGAGCTTATATTCTACTGTTGGGGGTGGTGGTGGTGGTAAGAGGGAACAGTAACAGATGCAATAGACAGGTACACAGAAGTAATTTTAGGGATGGGGAGCACTAACAATGGGAAGAATCAAGAAAGGCCTCTTTCAGGAGGATGTGAGTGTTGAAGAGGGAATTAGGAATTTTGAGGAGGGGTGTGGGGAGAGCATTCCAGGCCTGTGCAAAAGCACTAAAAAAGGAGATGGCATGTATAAGTGGAGCAGGAAATACACTTTTGGCTGGAGTGTAGTGTATATCAGAGTTTATGGTGGGAAATCACTCTGGAAAGGTAAATTGCAGACCATATTGTGAAGGGTTTTAAATAATTGCCAAACCAATTTAGATCGATCCTAGAGACAGTACTTCAGATGGCAGGTGATGAAGACCTAAATCAGGTTGGTGGCTTTGTGAGTACAGAGGAGGAAATATATATATGGAAAATGTGGTCAAGTCCTGCTCTGCTAAGCAGTGGGGACATAAAGGAAAACAGTCCAGACTTTCAAGGAGCACTTCTTCTAATGGGGAAGACAGTATGCAAACAGCTTTGTTGTAGGGATTGACTTGACAGAATTGGGCAGTGGACTGGATGTGAAAGGTGAAGAAGAACAAAGGGTTAATGACTCTGAAGTTGTGACATTACGAAGAAACTAGAAAGTAATTGGAAATAAGCTTGAGAAGATAGGTCAGAAAATATATTACACAGACTTCTTTCACTGTTAGGAGGTGAAATTTTTTTTTCTTTATTTTACTGAGGAGACCAAAGCTACTTAGTGTGAGTTCTTCCATTTGTTCTCTCTACTTCAGCATGTTCTGCATCCAAACCCATCATCATCAATAAATATTAAATAGAACAACTACTCTTTACAGAAATTTGTGCCAAGTGCTGAAAATCAAAGAGGTATAAGAGATGATTTCTACTATGGGTAGCTCAAGTAGGGTAGAGTTGAAGGTCACTGAAATTGAAGATGTTGAGAAACTTTGAGGTCAGGAGCTTAGATGAGTCATCAATATAAATATGGAATTTGCTAGGGATTATGGCAGGACAAGTAGTGGAGGGCAAATGGGAACCAGGTGCTGAAATTATAAATATATATTATATATATATATATATTTTTTTTTTTTTACAGTGAGGTTTAGTACAGGAACTCCTCTATCTAATACAGGAGCTTGCCTGTCATCATACCCACTATTACTGCACTAATGTAGCCCTCAGATGGACCCAAGAACTCCCAGGCACTCTGACACTACTTCAATCTATTGCCATCTTATTGCTTGTCTTATTGCTCCTTGGCTGATCGTGATTTTACTGTCTTCTTGCAGGAAACCAGGTCCAGGCGACATGTAGCCTCACTCTTCTCTGCATCTACCTCTAGGATTCCCACCTTTGGAGTCCCTGTGTAGTTTGCTTTTGAAGGTCAAGCCCCAAGGGTATGCACTAGTAATGAATTACCATCAGACTGGTATCTTCCAGGCAACAAGTATCCTGGTGTAATGGTAATGGGAATTTGAAGATCTTCCCTGCCCCTTAATAGGCCATATGTAATCACATGGAGCCCATGGACGGGAGGAGCTTGCTAAAAGGGTGGAACAGGAAGGGTGGAGCAAGAAGGAGCAGGGGGGAGTCAGAAGAGAGCTAGGAGCAAGCAGCTTGGGGACAGAGCGGCTAGCATGAGTAAGAGAGGGGCATTTTTGCTTAAGGGGGCCTGTTTTGTTTTGAAGGCCTGACAGAGAGAAAGCTTGGGAATGGCAGTGCTTGCTGCATTGGTTATGTGTACCAACTTCTTGGTTGCTATGATGGATTTGACTTTCTGATGTTGGGATTCAGCTTTTTGGTGTTTGAATAAATGTTTTGGTTCTGTCTTCCATGTGGAGAGTCATTTTGTGATTCACAACTACACCAGCATATTCATAGCCACCACAGGCACTGTGAATATTGCATTGGCATTATACCTGGAAAAGATGAATTATTTGTCAAGGGAATTTCGTGCCTTATTAAGGAAATAGAAATACTCAGAAAATTCTTTTTGTAACTTCCTCTGGGCACATATACTACATAAGTATTTCACAGTCAGTTCAGGTTTTAATAATTTTTTTAATAGTGCCATATAGTATTGGGTAGTTGAAATATAAATGTTAAGAGCATACTTGTAGCATCCAAATATTCATTTAGGCCAATGAATGAGGCCTTTCTCCTTTTATTCCCACCTCCTTGGGGTCTTTCTAACACCATATGGCCAGTATTCCTCTTCTGTTTATCCTTGCAGTACTGAAAGATATCCCCAAGCAAGTGAATATTATATAGAGATGTTTCTATATCTCTCCATACATACACATTTTGAATTCTAATAAATGTTTTGTGGGTTTGCGTGCAAGTTTGCTCATTACTTTCAATATTAGAAACACTAAAAAGAATTAACAAATGGTGACACATGTCATTCCATCAGAATACAATGTCTACTTCCATCAATATAAGAACTACTTCTGAAGAATTAATTTTAAAAAATTACCTCCTTTGGATTATCAAAGTAGTTTATATATACATGTTCTTCAAACTAATTATCTTCCTTCCCTTAAGCAAGAGACTGGATTTTTTTATAGAGAAAAAGCTCCCACTCCCCACAAATCATGGGTGGAAAAGTTCCTTATATCATTCCAAGAGTACAATTCCTGCTAAATACACATTCATGTTGAGCTATAGCCAACAGGCAGAAAGCTTAGAGTATGGAACCATGGCAATTCTATATGAGGCTCTTGGTTTCCTCTACTATCTCCTAGAGCCCAAATCTTTAAACCCTAAGAATCGACAGATAGAATGAACTCTTGTTCTTTCTCTGACACTCTCTAGGACCATATCAGCATCATATGATTCTTTTAAAACAAGCAGAAATAAACCCAAATTTCTCCAAAAATCTAGCGGAGGAACAAAGATTATTCTTCTAAATAGGATATGTTGCATGTATCATTGTAATATTGAAGGGTAGATTCAAGCTCAGTAGGAAAATAAAAAATAAAATTGGCTTTCATAGATATATATAAAAATCCAAAGATAAATAGAAAGCTTTAGAAATAATAAAGATATAGTTAATAATAAATATATAAGTATATGCAACATAAATTGTATATTTTGCATATAATATATAAATGTATGTTACATATACATACAAACAATTCTTTCCAAATCTTTTAGGGATTTGTCAAATTGTGGAGTCTACTTTGAGAGTTAGTTACATGCATCAAAGAGCAAATGGGGTTTCTAAAATCATTACTTTTTAAAACAAGAAAAAATTCAAAATGCCTAAAAGCTCCAACTCTAGCTCCCATTAAGAAAAATGCTTGGAAAACATAATTATTGAAACATACTATTTTGAACTATAGCCTGGATAGGGAAATGTCAGGAAAAAAAGGTTTGTAATCACCTTGCACTGTAACTAAAATCTGTTTAATGGATTTTAAATGGTTCTGCATTTGTATTTAAAAAATATGTGTATACCCATGTTGACAACTTAAGTATACTGCATTCTAGCCAGATAAAATCTGTAGTGCATGAAACTCTACTTCTTAAAATATGGGCATAATGGAAATGATATCCAAAATCACTATCATTTCTTTTGGCAGTTCTAGTGAGCTCAGTGATAACACTGTGCTGACAAGGGAGCCAGCCTTAAGTTTTAGAATGATTTTTCCTCTCTATGTTGCTAACAGTCATCGTGTGGTGGTGTAAACGTTGTTGGAAATAGTTACCAAATGTGTCTTGTGTTCCATTTAACTTTAAATTCATACAAACTACTGGGTTCAAAGGATCATAAGTTGAGTTGTAAATTTATGTCAGTTGACATTCCAGCTTGGCTGGGAACCTCTAAAATCATCTGAACTCAGTTTGTATCTTGTCAAGGAACATGCATTTTTAAAAAGGAAAACATCTTTTGTTATGTTGGATTTTTCCCCTTCTTTTAAAATCTTTATTATGATTTTCATAGAAGAAATAAAAGAGGTGTGATTAAAAGTAAAGGTGATATAAAAGTAAAAATATAAATAAAAAAGATTAGAAATAAAAGCAAGCATTTAATCAGGGCTAAAGCATTTAGCAAAGGAATAGTGAAAATATACTCTGCACATATATTTATTTTGGGCATTAGAGTCTCATCTCTGAGCAAATAGTGATGGAAATCTAGGAAATAGTCCTATGAAAGAATTGTGTATCAGTTTGTGAGGGCATGGAAAGTTATTTGGAGCAGCCCACCTCAGGTTGGCCAACTCTGCCCACACAGTACCTTCATCTTCTTTGAGAGTATTCCCTGATCTTGCCACACTTCACACTACCAGTGGGTGGCACTGCAGAAGGTGCCCTATCCTGAGCCCTAATCTTGTGACCACAAGGAATACCAATCGAAAAGCAAGACAGACTGCTCTCAAGAACTCACATATCTGCAAATATAATACATGCAGGGTAACTTCAGCTGCAAAGCAGATAGAGAGGACCAATAATCCTTAGGATGCCGTGGTATTTCATCTTTGGTGTCATTTAAATGTTAAACTGTTAAGTACAGTGCCAAGATTTTGGTGGTAAGAACTGTCTTTTCTGCTTTGTCAGTAGCAGTTGCTACACATCTTGGAGGTTGTTGCCAGGTGGGGGTCTCCACATGTGAATTATGACTTCAGGATTTGGACAGGAAACCAGGGACAGAAAGTACTGTTCTTCCTCAAAGGATGCCCATCAGAATTTCAACAAATATTTCTCAGGAAACATTATCCTCTGGATCTTTGATGTTACAGAATTTCTTTGGACAGTGGTCTCCTCTGTTCGAAGGGTAGAGTTGGTTGGATCTTGGGAGAGGAGAGATCCCGAGGTCTTTTGGCTTTAAACTTTGAGAGAAGGCATAAGCAGATCCAAGTTCTCTTCAGGGAGAGATCCCTAGAGGGTGAGAAAGTCTAAGAAGAACCAATGCATAGAGGAACAGGCACCTTGATCATGTCCCTGTTCCCAGTTTACTACATTAGAGACCAGGGGATTTCCTTTTCAGTGAGAACTGGGACTCCCTCTTAGTGGTTGAACTATGATATCTTGCTTTCAGTAAGATAACTTATTCACTCCATGTATTGTGTGGTATATTCTGTCTGTATAACTTCTCTGATTTCTGTTTGCTATCCTCTCCTTGGATAAATGGGGTTATTCGCTATTCACCATATGTAATGGTCTTTGTGTAACTAGTATTTGGTAGAATCAAGTCTTTGAATATAGCTTGAGACAGTGCTTTAAAGTAAAGGGATAGTGGCTAGGAGCACAAACTAAAATTTATTTTCCCCAGACTAATAATATTTAGAAGTACAGAATGATATCATTTTAGCCCATTACCCCGTCTATGCAGACCTCAGAGCAACTTTCCTTCTGGTTCCAATCTCTTGCTCCCTTCCTGGCAGGAATCAAAATTTCCCTTGGAGAAGAATGGATAGGAAAGATTACAGAGATATTTAGGACACTTTGGGAGCTACATTGAGACATACACATGTGAACATAAGCCATTACCTAGTAAATGACCAGCATATACACCTTGCATCTTTAGAGTGTCGCCTTATTTGGGAATGGGATTGGTAAATGAGGCAGGTATGATTTTAGGTTGAACTGCTGTTGATGGAGATTAGTCAGTTGGGAGCGATATGTGATTTCTGGGGGCTTTAGGAGAAAGAGAGAGAGAGAGAGAGAGAGAGAGAGAGAGAGAGAGAGAGAGAGA